>NC_135742.1:35700416-36011875 GCF_041903045.1 Epinephelus lanceolatus
GATGACGGAAGTAGAAATTGTTAGTTTCTCCGCAATGATAGAAAGTGGCTAAATGTGAGCCTCTTTTAAACACGATGTTAGAGAAACAGGGAGGCAGGCGGGGGGGGAAAGGGGAACACAGCAAACATCACGCAGGGTTCAGCATCCTTTACTGGTTCTGTCTCAGATGGGGTGGGGGTTGAGATGGAGACCGGGGTGGGGGTCCGGGTGCCTGGCCTGGACTCCACTAACAAGTTGTCAGTCACCATCACTGGGTGGTAGGTGCGGCGGGTGATGGTTTTGACCACTTTGGTCACCTAGAGTTGAAGAGACGGGTGGGTACAGCTCTCGGTAAACTTCATTAGATTTCATAATGCATGGATGTACACCCAACCTGTTGTTTTTCACTCTGTAATGCACACTTTAGAGCTACATACAGCTGTGTAAAATCTGAGAGAGGACAAAGTGTTCTTGCTTTGCAGGGGTAACTATTTTAAAGACTGCTTGCTGAAGTCGATAGAGTCTGTCTGAAATAAAAGAAAGTAATGCACTCTGAATAGAAAAGGCGTCTGCTCTTTATTCTGTTCTATTCAACAGTGGCACCTCATTTTTTACAACAGCTGTACCTGATAAACTAACTCCTACCTACTCAAGGTTGGCTCCCCAGCGTGTGCACGCTAGTGAAAGTGCTTTTATTTGTTTGTGTGGTCTGCCTCCACTCTCATTAGCTCATATCCAGAGGAAAAGAGGAGGAACGCTTCTTTTATTGGCCCAACTGAGCTCTTCCTCCGACATGACTGGTGTTCCATTCAGAGAGCCTGCCAGCAGGAAGACAGGGCTGGATGGTAGCCAAGGGAAAGCACAACATGCTGGGACAGGAGGACAGACGTGGATCTAATTGAGTGCGGACATGCGCCCGGACTGATACACACATCCAGGGTCCGGGCCAATTCGCTTTGAGTTGAACTGATTGAAAAGATAAACAGAACCAGCAGTTAATCTGCTACTGAAAGTCCGTTTATAGTTGTTTTCCAATTGTACATGAAAAATTTGATATGTCAGTTGAAACTTACCCTGATCGCCTAAATAAATGCACACTTGAGTGTATAAGGTGAGTCCAGCCTCTTTGTGCTGACATTCCCTCATATACATTAGCCCAATTTTGGTGCCAGTTTTTCTGTTCCTTTCCCAGTATTCTAACTTGTAACATTGCTGATACTAAATCTGCTAGAAACATGTTTACCACTGGAAAAAAACTTTTTTTTGCCTGCAAATCAGGAAGATGGGAGAAGCTTGTGTGTTTCATCTTCCAGCAGTCAGATGGGGTATAACCATCAAGGGGAAGGAGTGTGTTAGCATTAGACAGTATGGCAAGACTTTGGTTCAAAAGAACAGATAAGCACATAAATAAAACTGAGTTGCTGCAAGATGACGAGAGAGATAGAAAAAGAGAGAGGGTGAAAAACAGCACATGAAAGTGAGTAAGAGAGAGGAGATGCAGAGAGGACAAAAAAGACAGAGGGAAAGTGAGGAAGAGGAGGGGGGATGGGTTTCTTTGGGGAAACTCTGAAAATGGTCTGGATCCATTTGCCACCACCAGAAGTTCACCCCAAACATTAATCTGCTTTTCTCCTCAAAGTGACTTCCAGAGAGCACCCAATCTCTCCTCCCAGCAGGGCGGTGGCCCCTTTAAAGAAGCGTCCTTCCTCTTCCCTTCAGCAGCACAGCCCTTGATTAGTGTAATGTTTTACTGCATACGCTTGTGTGTGTTATCCCTAAGAAGGTCTGTGTATGAATTCATAAAATCATGTGAGTGTGAGTGTGAGTGTGAGTGAGTGAGTGTGTGTGGCCAATCCCCTCGCAGTAAACAGGCTGGAGGGCAATGGGCCCTCCCTGATGAGGGATTAGACCAGGCTTTTTAATTACAGTTTCACAGTCCCTAGAGTAGGAGCTCCACACAGTGCTCTCCACTCCTCTGGAAGCCTACAGAAGCAGCAGTTGACACTACCTACGTTTACATCCCGTATTGCAAGCAAAATGTTGCAATGCAAGCTCGCCTTTGAGGGTATATCTCAAAATGTGGAAGAGAAAAGGAAGAGCTTCCAATCCCCACCTGAATTATTTTTCAAATGGAAATGTGGCGTGGGTTCTGGTGGGAATTCTTCTCCTTGCACAGAGAGTGATGAATTCAGACTTAGAAGTGAAATGCAGACTGTCTTCCAAAACACAATTTCAACACTTGAAATTCTTCAAAACTCCAACCTGACACCAGGACGAGGACATTCTGGTTTGAGCAATTGCAGATTAGTGATGCCACTTGAAATGATTTTTTTAGAATTGTGGTCTTCAAAGCAGTAGCAAATTACTTTGGGGAGCCAATGTACAAACTGTATAAAGGCATGGTAATTCATACAATTAAAAAATAAAAGCCAGGCTATGACAAGGCTATAGCTGGCAAAAACAATCCTAAATAAGTAAAAAGTCATTGTAATTATATTCCTAACACAGGGATTTATAGATGTTATTACAAGATTATAGTTACCAATTCAAGACACTTTGTATTTTAACATTTCTGCATGTGGGGACATGTTATTGGCGCTGAGATGTGGTATTTTGTACCTCCTAATGTTGTAAGAGAATTTAAAAGATAAATGAAAAAAGAGAGAGAGAGACAGAAGATCATGCAAAAGAAATGAAAAGAGGAGCATGGGTCTCATCCCAGAGGGTGAAAGCAACAAGCAGTGAACTGAGGAGTATTGTAGAGTATAAACTGGAGCATTATTTGGCTTGTGATGAAGCAGACTGCTGCTGTAGCCTGTATGGGCACACATAAAATGGTGGCATGGTGGTAGAAAGCCATACTGGTATAAAAGTCAACTCACCTTCACGTTAGAAGAGATATCCTTACAGAAAAACAAAGGAACACAGTAGAGGACGAATCAACAAAGGAGCTTTTAAGAAGCACAAAAGTAGGAGAATACCAGGGGAGTTGGCTCATAATAACACAATAATCAAATAAATGAAGCCATGAGAGGGAGATGAAACCACTTTGGGCTGTAGGATTATGGGATTTAGAGTTCTTCAGGGTGGAAGTCTGGGAGAGGAGGTACAGTACCGTGCTGTTTGGAAGCGGTAATCCATAAGCATAATTTGAAGCAATATTGAAATGGATCAAAGGAACTCTTGGGGGGTTTGCAGCAATGAGCTCAATGGGATCTCTTTACCACAACAAGGCAACTGCTCTGAGGTATCCTGCTCAGGTGTGATAGTCAGTACCAGGCTGAATATCAGCTCTGCACAGTAGATTATATAAGAATCATCAGTTTTATCTGCAGGTCACAGATAACTTTATATGTCTTTTTGCTTAGTAGCATTCTAAAGTTGAACTTTTTTAACAGCTACCAGCACCTAATATCATTATGATATGAAAATACTTGGTCAATAAACACCTTAGAAATCAACAAATATATATATAACTTTGCAGGATCAGTGCCACTATGCCTATATGCTGGGTGCACCTTTGTGTCTTACCTTGGTTTCTGTGCGCCGTGTGGTGCCGTCATCCGAGGTGACCACTGAGACGTGGGAGGTGGGGGTGCCGGGGTCCTCCTCTATGGTGACCGTCTCCTCCACCACCTCCTGCGGCTCCTGCATCATAGCCAGGGATGTGGCGTTGCTGGGGCTCTGCTCCTGCACAGACAGGGGGGAAGGGAAGAGAAGTTAGCCCAGCAGGAGTTAACAGATAGATTTTCATATTCAGTTACTAGACAGTGTGGAGAAGAAAAAGCACAACATTCAGGTAATCTTCCATTAGATATATACGACAAGATGAAACTTTAACTGAGCCACTGCAGCAACAAATTATATTAGAATCCAGCAGAGAAAAATAGAGCATAAATAAGAACACTGCAAATGAAGGGTATTAAATATAATACCACCCGCAATTTGGTATGCGATGCTAGAGAATCAACTAGAGGGATGAAAAGTGTGAAACACAGTACATGAATAATAATGTGTGGAAAATAACAGCACTAAAATATACTGGGACGAGGAGACAAGGAGATGAATGAAAAGTGTTTATGACTAAAAAAGGAAACATAACATGTCCAGAATGGTTAGCATTGTTTGCCTCACAGCAAGAGGGTTCCGGCTCAAGCACTGGCTGGCTTGTGGCCATCTATGTGGAGTTTGCGTGTTCTCATGTTTTAGTGTGGGTGTTTGCCTGCTTCTCTGGCTTCCTCCCATAGTCTAGAGGGCCTGCAGGTTAATTGTGGACTCTAAACAGCTCATAGGTGTCTATGTATTAGCTAGGGCTGGGTGATATAAAGACTATGAATGATATATCAATATATATTTTTAAGCACGTTATAGATTTAGACAAAACTGTTCAGATCAATATAGGGTCAAGTTGCATTACATAATGCCGAAAAGCCAGTGTGCATCTGTCCTCTCTCTGTACAGCTCCGCCCTACTAACTCAAAAGTTCTCCAGCAACACAAAGAGAGACATGGAGCTGCTACTCTGTTTAATCTATCTGTGAATTAGTCCTCAGTGTGACATCAGCCTAAAAATTGCTCATACTACGCTAAATCAGTCTGTGAGATGAATGAAATTACCACAGTAGCACATGTGCAGTACAGCGCTGTGCTGCATGTGTGGGAGACAGAGCTGGTTTATTATGACAGGTGAGCGTTTGTTTGCTAGTTTGCGTGTGAGGTGGATCATAGCGCATCGCCGTTCTTCTTGGTAGTCTATTGTGTGACACTGAGACAGCACTTGGATGCAGGCGACAGATGTTTTAAAAAAATGTAGTGACAACAAACATTTCATATACAAGATGTGTATAACATGGACAAAGTGTCTCTCCCTCCTTCCCTGCCTCAGCCTGTTGATGTTGGTGCATAAATAAGATGAACAGCCTAAATAAACAAATATATTTAATTTTCCAGCACTAGATTCATTTAAGAGGCCATCGAAAACAACTTTTAACTCCCCCCACAAAGATTTTTAATTGTGTCAAACTAAAATGGATTTAGGCTATCTGATAATTTTATAGCCATGTTATAGTTTTGTGTCCTGTGCTGCAAACCTTTAAACCTCTGCAGCTGCAGTGCTATGTGCAAAAACGTTAATGTACAGCCCTGCTATTTATTTTCATTACATGCTGTACAGCTATATAAGTTCAAACAGGGAGAAAATCTTTTTTATAAAAGTGCTTGTGCCATCTAAAATGTGGCTTTGCAACTGAACATGTAGCCCATTTAGTGGAAAATACCAAGACATATACAGTATCATAGATCACCATTAAGCCTGAAAATACCGAGATATAAATATTTGTCCATAATGCCCAGCCCTAGTGTCACCCCTGAGTTAGTCTGGTGCCCTGTCAAGAGTGTACCCCACTTCTTATCCAGGGTCAGCTGGGATCTGCTCCAGCCCTCCATGACTCTGAATAGGATAAGTGATGGATGGACGTGTGCAGAATGACATCACTTCTAAGATAATTATGATTCTAATATAAAACAACAAGCGATTAAAAAATGGCAAAATTTAGAAGATCCATTAATCTGGATTGATATATCAATCCAATGTCATCAAAGCAAAGTGAAAACATCATTACATATTACATCTTTAAGATATGCCTTTATTTTTAAATTCCCACGGCTCGTCTGTGTCACTCCTTCCATCCAAGCGCACCTCCTTCTTTAACATTAAAACTGTGCTAATGGCCCAGCCCCAGGCAGATAACAGCAAGCAGCCAAGAAAAAGACAATGAGGATATTTACTGACATCATCTCATGACAATGGTAGGCCCCTGAACTGAATCGAATCGAAATCATATCTTTGGCAGACTTTGTCATATCAGCAAATATTGTATCATTGTCCAAAGAATGGATATAACATCATACTGTGATGAAACTTGCAATTGACAGCCCAACTACACATTACTAATTAACTCTGTCAAATATATCAAAGCAGATCATGCAGATCACCCTGTAAAATGTAAAATGTGGACGGAACATGCTAGTGGTAGTCCTAATCCACCGTAGAGCCATTAAGATACCCATCATCACATTGATATTGGACCCCAGATAAGGTTCAATAACAGTGTTAAACATTTAGTGCCAGTGTTAACAGAAATTAGTTATTAGTGTGATATCTGCACATGACAAACATATGGTATAATTAGATCTGGGTTAAACAACTAAAACTTGGCAAATAAACTACGGTACAAGCCCGTCTACCTAATGGACTAAGGGATCTCCACAACCTTACTTGTCTCCTAGCTATCTAAAAAGACAAGGTTCCACAGATCATAGCTTGAAACAGCACTCGAAACAATACATCTGTAGGCACACACCCTCTTGACAATGCCTATACAGTATACAAGAAAAAAAAAGTATAAAGACATAGTTTTTCTAGTTTGTTTCTAGTCCTGACAATCCATGATTTATTAAGGCCTGGCATTATATCCAAACACTGCAATGCAGGGTAGCTAGCAACTCCTCACCTCTTGAGACTTCAAATTGAGTTAAAGCTTCTTTCAAGGCAAGCAAAAGCCTGGAGCACTGTTTTTGATTCATATTTCATTGGGAGGCCATGGATTTATAGAAAAAGTGTCCATGGGCGAAGGATGAAAGGGAGTACAGAGTCCCTCGTACCCCACCTGACCCTGCGTGAATGCGAGCGAAATATATTCTTCCTGCTGCACTTCCTGCTCATGGAAATTGATATGAAGTTAGTGGTCGGAGGTGCAATGCCCTGGCACGGGCCGCTGCTGTGCATGAGTGTGACAACATTACAGCTCTCGTGATGGAGAGGGGAAGGAAGGCATTTGAGGCAATCATTGATAACCAAAACAGCATGGAGCCAAGAGAGAGAGAGAGAGAGGAAATCTAAAGTAATGGAGAGGGCAGAGAAGGAAACAGTTGGAGTAGCACTGTGTAGTGGAAACTGGAGTTTTTCTTTTACCGGGGAAAAAGAGGAAGCAGGAGGTTGTGTACTTATAGCACAGATAGATGAAACTGACCTTAAGACTTTTTTCAGGATGCCTGACATGCCAATTGTATTGTGTGCACTTCCTGTTCCTTAAACTTCAGTGGAGGAATTGTAATTTATTCATAAATGTGATAAAACACCAACCAATTTATGTTTAAAATGTAGTTTTTAAATATAAACCTCTTGACCCCCATTAATCTTAATCCAAGATCAAAGCTATGACAAAACGACAAAACAAAAAATCTCCCCCAGCATCCCCCTTAATATCTTAAACTGTTTGCAAATTTACCTCACGTAAAAAAAAAAAATAAAAAAAAAAAATAAAAATAAAAACAGTAAAAACAACTGAACCAAGCATACTGTTTTTGTCTGACCAATTACACCAAGCTGGAGGGAGAGACAGATTGAAGGCCAAGGAGAGCAAGAGGAAAAGTTTTTGTGTTGTTCTCCACTGTGTTTGACTGAATAACTTCAAGCGACGCCTCATGGAGGGAAACTGCTTGTTTTTCTCACGTCTTGGAAGACACTAACAAGTGAACACTTCATCATTGATTGGCCAACTCCTCTCAGGCTTCAAAGCCTCACACTGTCCTCATTGATCTCAAGTCCTTCTTGCTGATCAGTCAGAAGTTTGCACCTTTTATGCTGAAGATCTTTTCCCCTAATCCAACAACCCTCCAGCCCTCATGTCCCTGCTGGGGGAAAAAAATACAAGCCCTTGTTTTGGGTGTATGCAAAATCTTTCCACAGCACCAAGAAACTGCAAACTTTCTCTGTTTACCTGCTCCACTCTATGCAGTAACTGAGAGTCAATTAGCACCCTGAACTGAGCTGAGTTAGGTCATTACACTCGGAGAAAGGTTCCGAAGTCCCATTATTGGGGTTAATGACTGGGAAGGCTATCTGCTGCATAGAAAGAGACACATTTATTTACACAGAGCCATTGCTGAGCTGAGGAAAAGACATATTTTAAAACGGACCTCAGGCTTAACAGCACAGCTACACTGGGAAAGGGTTTTCTAATGATATTCAGAAAAGGTCAGTGCTGATTAGTTGCCTCCAATCAACATCCTTATTCTTTTCGATTATAAATGTGAATTACCTTTCCGACTTGGCACTCGGTGCAGAAAACAACGGATAATAAACCTTATTTGCAAAGTGTTTACAGTACTAGTTAAAACATGTACGATATTTTGACATGTGAAAGTAAATTAAAGATCAATGTAACAACCAAAATTTGGCCCTGTTCAGAGACAAAAATGCAAGGCCCATTGAAAATACAAGGTCTGCTAGAACACAGATGGTCTTGCCAGGTCTCTTGTCAATAATTGGCTGCACGATGCAATTTGACAGATAGTCCAGGCACCTCTAGAGCTAAACTATTCTTTCACTTTTTTTTTTGTTACAGCATTCTCCACTACATTGTTAGGCGCATTTTTCTATTGAAATACATAAAAGCATTTCTTTTTAGTGCCGTACCTCTTTGTGAACACTCCATAAAGAAACAACTTAATATTGTTAAAGAAAGACAACAGTCTATTAAAAACGCAATTTTGATATTTAAGCCATGTGCTTATGTACCAACTTGCATTTATGGGACAATTTATCTTTTCTTCCTCTGTATAGGGCGAGGCAGAAACCTCAGTGTAGAAGCTCTTCCTCACTAAGTAAGCTCAACCTTTGTGAATGTTCCACCTCTTTAGCTCTCTGCTAATGAAATCTGGACAAATTAACTGCATTCCTATGATGTTTCATTCCTTTGAAGGCTCATTGGGTGAACCCAGAGGAGATGCCGTCAAAACAGTGATATGCAATAAAAGCAGGACCATTTTACACTGGTTTAAAACACTGATAGTGGACAGAGAGGAAGGTGGGATCCTTAGAGGCTTGCTGACAAACTGGCTTCTTGATCCAAGCTTAATGCGCTGTCTCTCGTTTGCTTTCCTCTCGTCTCTACGTGCACTAAGTGAGAGAGTGGAGTTGAACTCAACATTACAGCCCCTAAATAAATGATTAAAAGCCGTCTGGCTGTGGGCTAGCACGGCAGTCTGCCGGTCCCAGGGGAATACCAGGCGGATTCAAAATCGAGGAGACTCAGGAAAGCATATCCTTTAGTCAAGGGCGGGAGGAGAAGTGCACAGTGAGTTAATGGCTGACCTCAGAGAGATAAATGATAAAGTGGAGCAAGGGTATGGAGGAAGGGTATGCAGGAGGGGGAGGAAGCTCCAGCATGTGCAAATCTTGTGGAAATTGTTTGTATTCACCATGGGAACAGTGGTATCCTCAAGACTGGACAAGTGAACTTGTGATCCAACGGTTGCTAGCTAAAATTCCCAATCAGCAAAAAAAGGGAAAAGCCTCTCACAGCTAAAAACGACCCACGGATCCCTTGAGCAGAGCGTCTCGATGCACCTGTTCCCCTGAAACAAAGATAGCTGTTCTGAACAGCATGCCATAAAAAATGTGAAAGTCAGCAAGAGTCAACCCTGGATAAAGAGGATAAAAACATATTAGGAGCACCTGGGAAAGAATACAAAACACAAGCTTTTATAAACCCAGGCAAGCCTATCTGTTAAGGATCGGGTTTAAACACATCTTAGAGTTCCTGAGCCCAAGTAAATAACAAAGCGACAAGAATGTTTGTCTCCTTGCCGAGCCTAAAAAGCCCTGCCAAGAGCTGGACCCCACTTTTGATGAGGAGGAAAGAGCTTGCAAGAGCTTTGCCAGTTAAATCACTTCTGTTCAGCCAGTGGTAGAGGAGTCTCAAACAGACAGGGATTTAGCTCTGAGGAAGGCCTGAGGATTTGTGCAACCTGCACTTTATTCATCCTGGTATGGTTGGCTTTGACTAGCAGTATAAGGAAGAGGGCTGACTGTTGGATAATGAAACCTCACCTTTCTGATCAATGCCTCGACAGAAAAGACTATTACACTGGTGAACTCTTGACTGAATGAGACTTGCAGTGTACTTGTACTATAATAGGGAAAGAAATTTCCATAGCTATTTTTGCTACATCACATTAAACATCATGAAAGCATTGTATATAAGGCCATGAACGAAAAAGGACTTCAGAACTCTTCGTTGTACAACGTACAACGCGATCAATGCCTCCAAAAAACAATACCCTTGAAAAGAGCCCTTAAGCAATCTCTTATGGAGTATATTTCATCACAATAGATCACGCAGGGACACACGGCTTCTTAAGAGTGACTAATCTGAACTGTAATGGATTGCTGTGCCGCGAAAAGAAAAGGAGGAGGAGGAGGAATACAAAGGAAGGAGATGAAGTGATACAGTGGTGTCAATTAGTGGCGGCCTGTTATCTGCCATCAATCCACACCCATTCATCATCTGCGTTCAATAAGCTGCTCAGTGTTGTCTGAGGATGGGGAGATAGAGTAAAATTCTGGAAAAGGAAAGAGAGCATGCAGATAAGGGGCTTTCCTTCCCCCAGGACAGAATCACAAGAAAACTTCAGTAAGAGTTGAGAAAATGAGTCATCCCTGCAGTAGGTGTCCAAGGTGTACAGTACAAATACTGCACACATTTTATTGATGTTGTAGTGATAGTATTAGTGTTAAAAATAGCAATAAGGATGAAATAAACAGTACTGGGTCTCAATGCGAGTTGAGTACGACTGAAGTGTGTCAGTAGCAGTGAGTAGAAAAATCGTTTGATCAGATTCTTAAACCAAATATCTGAGTAGATGCTTGCTGATCTAAGCCAGGTGACTTTTGAAATTGTGAACTGGGTATCCTCTTTAGCACTAGCTCATATACAACACCTGAGCTTCTGTAACAATCCCACAACATATATTTTTTTGATACCTGAGCCTGGAGAATATGAACATGTTTTCTACAAAAACCTATTTTCATTTACCAAAGGAGCCAAAGTTTTCAAATGGTAAATGCTGTCTTAACTGTTGTACTTAAGCTGCCAGTGCTGCCATGCCTGTCACTTGATGTGCCTGCTGCCACCACTGCTGTGCTGTGTACCATTTCCCTAGCCTCATCATAGGCTCCACCTCCACCCCCACATCCACCTGTAAGTTCTGAGTCAAAGTTTCCCTGTAAAGTTATCATTGTCACTCCCTATTCCCAGCTTTACTGAGTTTGGTGTTTCTATGTGGGGAGTGATGAGATACCAAATACTAACAGTGTACTTATAAACATAACCTTCCATCTCATCTGAGCTGGCTGACTTGAAAAAGCACATTCTAAAGGTGTTTATATAGTAGGTACAATTGATCCGTACCATGTCCAAACAGGATTGCCTTCCCTCTCCACTCTCCCACTGCTAAGCTTTCACACTAGTAATGTCTTTCCGTACCCAAGTACACTTGCATCATCATCTATGACATTTTTGTTGTGCTACAGTCTAGAAAAAAGGTGCCACAGACGGACACTATGGCCCCAGGGGCCGTCATCAGTGGGGACCAGCAGAGCAGAGAGGCGAAGCTCTGCTCCCGCCTGGAGGAGAAGCCGTTGCTGTCGAGCACAGAGGTCTTTACCTCCCGCTGAAACTGCGACTGTTGGTCAAACGTTTCAGCAAAGCCGGCTCTGGGTCTGTTCGTGGTGCTGCCGTCTGATATAGAGGCATCAGTATTAAATAGGACTGTTTCATAACCAGTTAAAAACACCTGGTAGTCACGTCAAATACAAGCCCACGTCCGTGTTTTCATACAGTTGGTATCTAAAACTGATGCACACCATACACAGAGAACACATGAACCGTACTCGAGAGCTCCTTTCCAAGTGGACTCCAGCATGGATCAGTGTACTGTGCCCGATATGGTACAAAGTGTTTACACTAATAAACTAAATCTAGGCCTGAATCCCTGATGTGAAAGCCCATTAAAACTGACAAAATTATTGGAGATTGGAAACAAGGTGCTACATATGCATTTTGGCACACATCAGCCTTTGTAAGTGAAATATTTTTAATTGTGCTTAAACTTTTAAAATCAGCGGAGGGGTCAAAAGAGACATAAAGAGCTGGAAGGCCAATTGTCTGCAAAAAATGATTCTTATGAACAGCACATTTTCTGTTATCAAAGGCACATGAGGACATCTTTCCCCCTCATCCCTACATAACCTCAGTGAGCAGAATTTAGATGTGTATGTCTCCGTCTGAACACAGTAGGAGGGAGCCTGCGGTTACTTTCAGGTTGAGACAACAGAACCTGTCAGATCGCCACCTGGTCATGCATACCGGTGTGATCAGAGTCACCTTCCTTCCTGATGCACACTCACATTCACGACATGCTCAGTCTTAGCCTGACCCCTGTGCAGTGACTAACAGGATTTCGCTCCGGAGACATGCCAGCGATCATTACATGGCTCTTACACAATTAATCCTCCAGCAAAGATCGCCTGGCTAACCTTGGGTCGTCCAATTTCCCATCAGCCCCTTCTGTTTCTACCACCTGCCCTCTCGGCAGTTCTCCACGGCGAACAATCACATGATGAAGTTCAAAAGAGAACAGTAGAGAAAGAGGGAGCATGTGAGAGCGTAGTGCACCAGGGTGACCCATAAAAAAAAACAACTGTGAACCGCGGTCATGTGATCCAAACATCCAGCCAAAACAAGGTTTGTTTGTGGGATGAAGCACAGGCAGAGGGGAAGTCAAGTAGAGGAAGGGGAACTGAAGAGGCTGACAATGCGTGGCACAGGCCCAAAACAGCATGCTCTCCCAGGGTGAATAAGGAGAATGAGGGGCATTCAGTCACATCCAAGGCCAGCCAGGCAGGCTTCATCTCAGTTACAGCCAAGGCAGATGTCCCAGTGATTGGAGGTCCAGCTGACCCAGTGTTGGGGTGTGTGGTGGTGAACTTTGTCTATTTGTGCATTTATGTGTGTGCTTCAGCTATAAAAATCTTTCTAGTAAACTGCTCTAAGGGGTAAAGCACACACAAACAAGCACAAAAACACACACAAATAGCTGTAGGCAAGAGGGCCAAAGTCCTGATAATGCAGCTGGGAATGATGGGACCTTAATCTCTCCTTCTCCGGCAACTGATCCTGGGCCAAATCAGGGCTTCTCTCCCCCTCTCATCTCTTTCACGCTTGGCCTCCTGGTTTCAGACGCCTCCATCATTTCCCACCCCATTCCTGCTTTTTCTGCCACTTCCCTGAAACCCCCGCCTACTTCCCCCGCCGCACCACCCCTCCGTAAACGCACCCTTTTGTTCATTTGCACCAGTGCCTAGACAAAACTCGGGTTTGCCAGACCGCTTGACAGGCTCGGACCCTAAAAGACAGAGGCCACATCCGAGCCTCACAACCAACCGCTCAGCCAAAGGAAAAACCTGCAGCTAAGGATTGATTGCATCCCGACGGGGGCACTGCGACCACATTTCCCCACTGCGAACCATCTATCTAGTGACAGATGGAAACCCCAGCTCAACCCTCGGCAACATTCGACACCATCCTAATCTCTGGAATGGCTGATATTCCTATTCAAATTGGCTGGGAGTTGTTAATTTCTTACATGTGCCATCAATTATAGACTGTGCATACAAACACACTTGCACACATGGAGTCACATACCACATACGTTTTACTCACAATTCAAGTCCCGGAGTCATATTAAGGGTGAAGCATGCAGAGAGTCACTCTCAACATGGAATTCTTGGTAGCACTCAGTAGTTCGAGCAGCGGGGGGATAAATAAGTTGTGCAGATTTTTTTAGTAATTAAACAAAGAGACAGAAAGGGGGAGGAGGATCATGGATAAAAAAACAAAAGGAGGAGAAAACACAAGGAGCCTGTAGAGTAAAACTAAAACAATGAGCCTTAGAGAGAGGTCAGTGCTCATGGCCAGTGTTTGATTGTTTGGACAGCGGGCGCGGCCATGAGAGACAGAGACAGAGAGGGGGAAAGAGAGAAAGGGAGAGAGGGAAATAAGAATTCAGCACTACAGAAGCAAATTAGCGGTAGCTGGCCACAGTTGACAGGTGGTGGGGTGGTGGGTTTGCCGTGATGGCGTAACTGGGTTCCTGGAGGGTGTGTTGTTTTGCAGCACCCCTCCCATCAGCCTCTGGATCACTGTCAGCATGGCTCTGTCGAAGGACTGGTGATTGCAGTGTACAGAAGAGGCTGTGAGACAGGCTTTGCCAGAAGCTCAGTTCATGTGAGGTCTGCTGGAGATTTAGGGAGTTGGACAGGGGACATATGCTCCACTTCCTGTCAGGCTACCAGCGCAACACTTATTGTCCCCCTGAAACCCCTTCTCCAAAAACTGTCTGCATGTGCAGCCGCAGGGTGTCCCATTTAGCAGAAATTTACCCCCCTCCCTCCATCTCTGGCTTTCTCTCTGTCTCTCTTGTGTAGAAAACAGTAAAGCCTGGGGCAGTTATAATGGAGGACTACTAACAGGCTTAGCAGGGTGCTTGCACTGTTTTAGGAATGATACTAAATGTCCTCCGCTGGGACTGTGGTGGTGGGGTGTGTAAAGGATTCTCGACAGGAAGAGGGCAGAATGTCATCAAAACAGTGCAGTATTTCTTAGGTCAAGCTAAGAGTTCTCAAACTGTTTGATACCATGAACTCCAAAACAGACCCTGTGAACATGTTTGGCAAAATCTGTGCCTTTCACTGATTTACTTCCAAACTGTGTAAATGTCGACACTGCCTGTAGGGAGGTAATACAAGTGAGACTGAAACTTGTGACTGCATCCACTGAGAATGCTTTCTCTAGTTGGGACATTTTGGAGCAAATTAAACTACTCTTCATCTTGACAGGAAACCCCCAACAACCTCCTGAAGGAGCCCCGGAACCCCACGGCACCTCTGCCATCACCAGCTCTGAAAAACCAGATAACACCTTGCAGAGCAAACGCAGTCCATCACAATAACTGTGACTGCTTTTCAAATATGCACTCAGTCAAACATGATTAACCCCCCTCTGGGGATATTTTTACGGCCTTGTGCCAACTACCTGGTAAAGGATTGGGCTCATTTTGCGGCCAGTGGCGTGGCGTCAGAGCCAGAGGCAGAGGACAAGCCACGAGAACTGGCCGATGGAGAAATCCCTGCCAATTTACTGCTAACCTTCAACGGGTCATGAGATAAGGTGAGGCTGGATGTATATTTGTCTCATAAAGGAGCCATTGTGCAGCTGGATAAATCTATCAGGAGGCTTGAGCTACGGCCCTGTTACTTTATTTATTATTCTCTCTCTGTCAGATGAAAAGAAATGTGATATTAGACCTACTCGGCCCTGCTCTGCTCAAAAGGTCTTGTGTATTGAATGTGTGCGTGGGTGAATAGTTAATAGGTGTGCATGGGAGCATACATCAGGTCAGTGCAGCGCCCTCTAACTCTGAGTGCTTCCATCTGGACGAAACAAATGTTCAAAATCTTTTAATTAAACACTTCAAAACTGATGTATTCAGAACATTAACCTGTTTTTACCTCTGAACTTGTTTGTTTGTGTCTAAATTTTCTATTTGTCTTTTTGACATTTGTCTCTGTAAATCACTCGGCAACTGTTTTAAAGACTGCTAAAAAGGACGAGTATGGATTTTTGCAAGGACAAGAAAATGCTACATACTCGCCAGTGAATACTTCAGATCAAAACTATTCATACCGACAGTGATGCAAATTTGCGAAAGTTGCAGCACTTGCTCAGTTAAAGGTTTTGATGTAAAAAGAATCTCCAGCAGTGATGCAAACTTGCAAGAAACAGAAAAAGCAGCATCGGTCTGAGCTGAATTCCAGTGTAGCCTGAGCTTCTGTAAGCTATTTTAGTTTTTTTAGTTTCCTTTTAGCAAAATGCACTGATCGAATTTGAGTTCCCTCTGGTGAACTGTTACGCAGTGTAAATGTCTAAAGCTTTTATTGTGAAAGGGAAAAACACAAGGAGTAGATATTATATGTGCTGTCTTTATCAAGGTTGAAAGGAGTAACACAGTTTGACGTCTTGGTTCCATACATCCATGCTTGGTTCAGACTATGGAGCCTCTGTGTTGTTGTTTTACAACCCTCAAAAGTATAGGCACAACGTGATTGGTTGATGCCTTTTTTCATGGTGTGAAAGCTCAAAAAACTCATTCTGGAAACAAATTACGTCGCTTTTTTGCGGTGTAATATTTGTGTTCTAAGTAAAAGTATCAATGACAAAAACAACAGTTCAAAAAATATGTTGATTTGCAAATGAATCACATGAAAAACAAGACCCCGGTGTGTGCCTTTTATCCTCTGACGCTATAAAAGACATTATGATAATGTTACATGTTAACCTGACAAAAAAAACCCTTGCCTCTACCAGGCAGTCATTTGCAGATAGATAATGACAAAGATCTGGAGAACGCATCTACACAAACTCAGAGTCCCCCAGAGTCGTAGCAGTTTGGAGCCAGAGCATACTGTTAAACACTACCAGAGATCTAAAATCTGGGGGTCAACTAGAGTACACAGACGCCATGCACTGCACATCACTCCAAAACAAAGACAGAGCTCGATCCTCTCTCGCAAAACTACAAGTGAAAAACTTCTCTGAGTATGCACAAAGAGCATTTTTCATGACAGGGCTCATAATAGCAATAAAGCTAAGTGAGAGGAGGAGAACGGTAAAGCTGCTATATCTGCACCTAATGCATTCCACTGCCTGTGGAAGAGGTAAACAGAGCTAAATTGGATCTGAACAGAATCAGTATTGGTTTGCTACAAATGACATTGTGTTGCAGTTAAGATTTTTAATCAGAGATTAATAGCGCCACAAAAAAACAACAGCTCATTTACAAGCTAATGGAAACAAGTCTACCTGATTTCCTCAGAATATTGAGTAGGGGATAAAAATGCAGAGACAATAGACAAGGCCTTCATTCTGGTGCTGTGGGGCTGTTTGTGTGTGCATGTGTGAGGCTGAGTGAGCAAGAGAGTCTTTTAAGCTTACTTTCAAAGCTGCAAGCTGATCATGAATATTTAAGACTAGGCAGATATCTGAAATATAGTTTTGGTACTGTGCCTTTTTTCCCTCGCATGCTAAATTAGCAGAGAGTACATTTTGAGCAAGAGCCACGCTATAAAAATAAATAGCGTCTTTGAAGATGTGGCTCATTTACTATGAAGTGTGGTTTTTATCCCAAACATTTGTTGGGTGAATTAAAAATATCAGAAAACTGCATTTTGAATGATCAGGAGAGAGCGCTCCAGAGAGTATATATTATGAATGCAAAGTAAAACCTTTTGGCTGGATCCAAACTGAAGAGGTGCCTGCTTCATTGCTGCATAAGGACAGGCGGTGGGTGCGTGTGGGTTTTGTTTGGGTGGGTGGGGTAAGTTTGAAACTCACTGTCTAATAGAGTCATTCCCAAGCTCAGAAGAGCTCCCCAAGGTGTTGGATATGAAAGGGCGTCTCTTCCTTCCACTCAAGCGTTAGCGCCTCTCAAATTTTATTTCTGTGTCATGCACTATTCATGCTCTGGGTCTGTGTTGTGTGCTCTGCAGGTGGTTGGGAGGAAGAGGAGGATGCAGATGAAATATGGATTATCTACTCTCAGTGTCTGGCTAAGCCCCACTTTGCTGGCACCGCTGCTTTTCAATGTTGCTCCCCTCCCACTCAGCCAGCCAGCTGCAGGCCTAGCATCTGGCTGCTAACCCCCCGCCCAGCCTTTAATCAACCAACCACACACACACACACACACGCACACACACAAAAACATCTCTATCCATCTCCCCCCCATGATGAAAAACCTCCCCCTCCTGCATCAGCTGCTGCTGTTCACTGCTTTCTGTGCAACAGGAAATGCTGACTTCTAAAGATTTAGGTATCCAGTAAACAGGATCTTGACCCAAAATAGCCGTTAGCTGGAGGAGGAGCAATGACAGCCAACAGACTCTAAACTGTCCTATTAAGCTATGGGTCAGGGTAGTTTGGATGACAGATATCATCCAAACCCCGGTGAAGACATGACTCCCTACAGGAAGGAAATCTCAGCCCGACCCTTCAGGGTCCTCTGGGACATCAGCCAGAGCTGCCCTGAAAGTAAACCCACACCACACAGCTCTACAGAGTCTGCTGCTTGGAGTCAAAATATTACCAGGATCTATAACACCATGGATTTACACTGAAGGATTATGCAGATGGTTTTACAACTTAGGTGTCATTTTTTGCAGTTTTGGCCGGCATTCATAAGTAATAATATTTATTTATTTACCAGTGACTAAGGACATCAATGGTTTACCATTTATCAATTAATCGCAAAGAATATTTCTGATTGGTTTATTATGTCGGCCAACAGGGTAATTTTGCTATTCTTTCATTTACTGCACTGCACACCAACTGGGTCTGGTGGGAGTGAGCTAGTGACACTGTTCATTCAGTTCAATTACCACTAGTACTGCTGTCCTGACCCAAGAGTGTTGCAGTGGAAATATTGTGCCCACCCTCCGGTCTCGCCACTGGTCACCCGGCAGGCAAGCGGCTTAATTTTGAGAGGCAAACTGTTAGCAGTGTCAGCACAGCAAGAGGTGCTGGAAGTGATGGCCAAAACAAACCAAAAAAAAAGAAGGTAGAGAGGGTTGTCGACTCATCAGTTGATCTGCGGTTCGATCCGCAGATCCTCCAGTCCACATGTCCAAGTAGAGCAAGATACTGAACCCCAAATTGCTCTCGATGACTGTTCCGTTGGTGTGTGAGTGTGTTAAAAACTGAGAAGCAGGTTGCACCTTGTATGGTAACCTCGGCCACCAGCATATGAATGCGTGTGTGAAGTGAATGTGACTCAAAGTGTAAAAAGCACATTGAACGAGTGATCAGAAGACTAGAAAGGTGCTATACAAGTGCAGGTCCATTTACCACCCAATTTAAAATAAACCAGAATTAGCCTTTAAGAGGTAAAGTGTGTTTTCTGAACATTTTCCTTCTCAAATAACAACCTGTCATCAAAGGAATCCACAGTAGATGAAGCAAAAGGAACAAGCAAAGAGTTATTTTTACAACTTTAGACCTGTGTGATGTACAGCAGACTGAACGAAAGGTTGTTGAGCCCCATTTCAGACCCGTGTGTTAAAGCTCAACATACATTATAAATGAGTAGAACATGTTTGTGTTACAGACCCTGATTTGATACATTCAGTGTCAGTATGCCCATTAGAGGATGACAGGTGTAAACACAGACTGTATTGAGGGATCATTTGGAGTAATGAAACCATTAAACTATTGCTCATTTTGCGGCAGACCCCCTGGAACCTCCTCAAGGACCTTTGGGGAACTCCTGGCTGTCACTTTGTAATAGATCCACAACACAACTATTTTAACCCAGAGGAGCATGGGTAATCTAAAAGTAATTACGCAAAGAACAACAGTCATCATCGCACACTTCAGTGAGCCGTGCTTCGAGCTAGTCCATAACCAGGAGAAGCTAGTACAACAGCAGCTAATAGAGCCTCTGCGCCTCCCTGTCTACAGCTGTGATTATCAGGAACACTGAGGAGCTTGTGTGTTTTTGTCTCTGTCAGACAGAGGATGTCCGGTGTGCGCCAGCCATCTGATTACCCACAATCCTGATGCTGTGCAACCACTCCAAATCGGGTTAGTCTCATCTGCCTCTCTTAATTAACAAAATAGAGGTACTTTCCAGGGTCGATGTCCAAGGCTTTATAGCAAACTTGATGAAACTTGAGACCAGGATACAGCACATACTCATTCTGGTGTATTTGTGGGTAGAAAAATTAGAGTGATTTAAAAACTAGTTGTATGGATAATTTCCGATTCAAATCGTCTGCTTAAGTTTGTGCAAATGTCACACTTAATCTAACATTTGGAGTGGGTAAATATCTGATACAAGGCGCCTTACACCAACTTAAAACACTGCTGTGATTGTAGAGCAGTTATTATACCGAGTCAACAAGCTGTGACAACTCATACTAATGTCCACAGAGTGGAGACAGACGATGTCCATAACCCTGGGCACTTGTTTATCTTATTGTAATGGTAAGCGGGATATTGCTGGCATTGCAATGTGGAAGCTGGGCAAACTGTACGCAGATGGAAAGGAAACGGGTGCTCGTCGCTTTCCTGCTGTCTGCCCAATGTGGAATTCAACCCCACCCTGGTAGGCTGAAGAAAAAGAGAGGCCAACTGGTACAGTTCAGCACAACACTGGTATTCTCATTATGACAGTTATGGATGCTTTTTATATGTGTGGAAAAATAGAGTGAGATAATCCACAGTCCCAGTTGTCAGTGAAAATGAGTGCTGTTTTGAAGGACTATAGCAGTTTGCTGTTATAGCAGTTACAATTTAGTCAATGGTTCATTGCATTATAACACAGGATAAGAATTTAGCACCTAAACAAAACAAAGTAAGAAACTCAGTCCAAGTTTGGCCGATTTCAGTCCAAATTCATAGACTGAGAAGAAAGTCAACTGTTCAGAGCATGGTATGGGCTGCTATGTGCTGACCCACTGCAACAGCCCTGACAAACATGTCAACTCTAATGTAGAAAAGCAAACTTTAATGAGCATCCTCCTCAAACTTTCAGTGTATAGCCTGGGCAGAGCTTTAGTGAGGCCGCACCGTCCGGAAGTTTACCTCTATTACCTTTACACCAGCTGGCAGGCACTGCTTCGTGTGCATGTGTGTGTGTGTGTGTGTGTGTGTGTGTATAAAATGTCTTGGGTGAGCTGAGGCCCAAGCTCTGGCCCACACAGAATGAGTGGGGTCCGCTCAAGGGGGAGTGGGCCTCTGTCTGAGGCTTAAAATAGAGCAAAGGGTGTGAGATGACTGCAGCCAGGCCGACTGTGTGGAGAGCTTTTGTCAGAAGGGGGGTTTGGGAGAAGTAGGAGGCGGAGGGTGGGGGCCTGCATTCAACAGCTCTTACCACTGTGCAATGAGTTCTCCAGCATGTTAGTGGAGCCCAAAAATAACTCACTACAATGACCCATGTGCTGCATAGACTCAGACACACACACACACACACAGAAATCTTGCCAAACAGAATTCACAAAATCAGACACTAAAATGTTCCAATGAGGCAAGAATCATGACATTGTTTAATGTATGTTAAGAGCTCCATAAAGCAGGTGAGACAGCTTTCACTGCGGGTTTTACAGACCGAGACTCCACAAGCTGCTGAGTGAAATCATGCCACACTGGAATAATGTGCCCTATAAGACATCTGTTTTAATGATTATCATAATAATCATAAAAACTTTCACTAGCTGTGGTCAAAGAGGAATCATATCAAAGGTGGACAAGAGTGAAAAGCCAATATCTGATTTTTAAATACAGTCTAAATATGCTGGCAAACACAACAATGTTCTCTCTCACAAAATATTTCTGTAAGCAGCAGCCAAACAGTAGGGCAGTGGTCCCCTCTCTCAAACACACACAGCCATGCACCCAAAAACACATCACAATAGAGGCACAGACACACACACACACACACACACACACACACACACACACACACAAACCACTGCCACAGTACTTTTATTTGCTGGTATAAAAAACTTTACTGGACAGTGACAGCCTTTTCCAATAATCCTCCTTGAGAAAGAGCTGTAAGAAGCCAAGCTTTGGCAAAAGAAAAGCAGGCACACAATCAAAAGCAAATCTTTCTCTGGGAAAATGGAATATAACCACAGGGCTTTTTGTCAGCTTTACACTGTTAGAAAAGAGGCAGATATGCAAGTTTCTCAAAAGGTCCTAGTCAGCTTTTCACACAGGATTGCAGAGGTTACAAAAGCACTGCGTAGGAACTGACTTGGAGGGCTGGACCGACATCAACAGCATTAACTACAATACATGCTAACATCTTGTGCTTTTGTGGCCTTAGCATTGTCCTCTTTCTTTATGCCTTAGCAGGAATGTGAAGTTCATACACAACACAAACAACACCACGCACTGACACATTGTAATCTCAAGGTGACAATTACATGTCAATACATGATGTGCATGAATAAGTGTCTTTGTGTGCAGCTCCACAGATGAATCATTGTGCTTTTATTAAAAATCAGTGTAATCTACTGCCAATAGACAGTTTTCGCCTTTAAAGATGATTAAGGATGTGCCTGCAGCAGGGGGGTAAAAAAAACTCACTGCTGCAATCTCATGATAGCTTACATATGGACATTTTCAGTGTTTAGAAATGATGCAACCCACTGTAAACCAGTAAAATCACTTTTAAGAAGTAAATTTGTATGTGGAAGTCATCCTCACATTTCCATTTCTACTCACCACACACATTTGATGGCTCTAGCTGGCCAGCCAGCCTGGCATATGAAATAAGAGCCCGACAGATACTGGATTTTTGGGGGTGATGCTGGTCTCTATAGCTAATTTAAACATTCATGACAACTGTACGGGTCAGATCCGCCCCTCACTGCTCCACAGCTCTACCCTCTCATCCAAATATGGTCACTTCTGGCTCCAAAAACCCAAGGTGGCCAAACCCCAGGCTTCACAATGGAGTCTACAAATCAATGGGTGATGTCATAGTAGCTACTTCCATTATTTCATGCAGTCTATAGTCCTAAACCATTAACAGGAAGCATGAATTTAAAGCCCCTAAGTAAGCATTAAAAAAGTAACCTTAGCATATGAAAATCTTGCCGGATGCCTGTTGCACAGGTTTACAGCTAGGGTTGTCGTAATATACTGGTATTAACAAAACTGTCTTATCTAAAAATGAAATATTGACTTACTGGTAATGATACACATATGATTATGTGGAGTAAATAATAGTAAAATAGTAATTTAAGAGGCACTGGCCTCTTAAATCATTCTTGCTTTGTCCCCCTCCCCAATGCCATGTGGTTGCCTTTTCATTATCCATTTAGTGTAATTGGTCTTTTTGTACGCTTTTGTACATTTAAGGTTACAGACTCTCTCTCCACCTCCTTAATATTCTAGGTGTAATTCATTTTCCAAAAAAAAAGACATAATGCACAATAACACAGTCACACCCTCTCTCTCTCTCTCTCTCTCTCTTTCTCTCTCTCTCTCTCTCTAGATATATATATATATATATATAGTTTGTTTTGAATATTATAGATGTCACAATAAGATCATTATTGTGAATTCTTTTGGCTAAAATATTTATGTTGTGAAAATCTTGTATCATTGCAATCATCATTGCAAAACAAGTCACCATTGTGTTAAAAATCCTGCAGTCTGACCAAATCTCCAGTCTAATTTGGCCCTCTGAGCAAACAGGAATGTTTCTTTCCTGGGATATTAAACATTTTCCCTCTATTACCTCTCCAATCTGTGTAGTTTATGGCACAAAAACAATGTCTCATGTTCTCTTCATTAACTCTTTTTGTACCTATGTATATTATGATAGCTCAGATGGTTTCTACCCTGCTGTGAACAAAACTTTCTTTTAAGTCTTCAAATACATACTCTGACATGCCACAGAGCTGTTTTCATTAAAAGTCAGCTCCTTGTACCCTTCATAGCCACATGACTCAGAGGGTTTGACATCAAAGCCAGCAGGAATTGTTTTTGCAGCATTTATGTGCACTGGCTCTACACCTGACTTCTCTGGTCTGCATCAGCTCAGCCATGCATGCAGTACTATAATCAGAACAAGTTCGTGTTTGACAGCTAAGTTTGGAAAGGGACTAACACCATCTCCCCTACCTGAGACATCCCCAGATTTCACTGCAATTACTGTGAACATCTGCACACTATCCAGGCTGCTACCACCTGAGCACCACAGAGCATCGCCCCCTCTTACTAAAACTGGCAGAGCTGTCCCTCTGCTGTGGCAATTTCAGCAAATAAATAAGATATGTAACAATTGTTTCACTTCTAATTCAGGACTCCGGATGCACCCTCATTTCATTAGGCTGAAATCCTGACTGAGACAAAGAGAGACAAGACAGGGCCATAAGCATTGCGTGCCAGAGAGTGACTAGATAGATTGCAGGCAGGCACCATCCAATAACAAAATGATCAATCTTATTTTGGATCCCTGGAAGCATCAGAGTTGTGTTTTTCTCTTCAATCGCAGCAGATTTTTATCTAACCACTAAACTGCTGTGAACAGATCGACTGCTCGCTGGAATGCCCCAGTCATGGTGCATATTTCATATGAAGCCTATTGTTGTCGGCCCCACTGGGGCCTCAGCAAATGGCCCAATGAGGGAGAAAACACTGGAGTAGATTCCACAGACCAAAGCCCATTAGTCCACTGGCCTCAGGAAGGAACTAGGCAATATCTCAAAATGATGAAAACAACTTTTTTCAGGCCAGTGATGCAGTGAACAAAGACTGAAGAAGGATGATATCGGAAGACCTGCTAAACCTGGGGAATGTATCAGGAACAGCCTGTTCCAGATTAGGATTCAAGGATGCAAAGAGAAACTTTCTGCACCACCACCACGAATGATTCTCCAAACACTGGGAAAGACAACGATGACTCACTGTTTACACATAACTTACTGTGTCGTGTAATAAAATGCCAAGAGACCCCCACCCTAAAAGCCTCAAAACACAACCCTGAGAAATGTCTCTTCCAGATCTGATGCCCACACGAATAACAACATCTCACAACAAGAGTGACACTGTATAATATAAACTGCAGTCATCTGTGTTGAATCCAGGCTGTACCACAAACAGAAGTCATGGGAAAGCAACACTGTAATGCTTTTTTCCACACACAACAAATATGTCACCAGCTCGATAATGAAACTATAAAAGTTACAATATGCTGCGAAAAGATTGTAAAGAACACATTTTAATCACCACAAACTAACCTCATGTCCAATTTTAAAAGAATACTTCACCCTCAAAATGACCATTTGTGAGTCAGTTACTTACCACATTTTACAATGAATTAATGAGGAAAATTTTGTTTTACTTGCAGGCCTCCACAGTGACCAGAGAATTCAAAAAAGGTGAACATTTTTTATGAATTGAAGCAAACGTGGACCACATTTAACAACAAAACAATATCAAAACATCTGCTTACAAACTAACACACAACTTGTGCAGTGTGATCCAAGTTTTATTCATCGTATGCTGTGTGCTTCCCACACACATGCACACAAATTTTCACTAAGCACGGTAATATTCACACATTCTTGGGATCGGCCTATATTGGCTTTGAAATGATCAGAATCGGGCGACATGCTTTTTCTTATTTTGCAAAATGAATGAATATTACCTACATTGAAAAGCATTGTATTTCATGTCTCCATGTGCTGATGGGCCATCACAATAAGAGTATGCATGTATAATATGGTGTTAATTCCACTTCAGAAGAGACTTGATGATCACTAAAATTAGGTGGGGAAAAAAGTAGATATATCAATATCAATATTGGTATCAGTTATCGGCCAAATGAGTTCTTATATATAGGCATATTGGATATTGGCAAAAACTCCAATATCCTGCATCCCTGATTTTCACTCAACACTATGATTTCAAATACTTCCGCCTGTGAATGGCGTGTCTGACCACACACGTGTATGGGCTCCACTAGTTAAAATGCATGCGTGTGCCCAGACACACTACTCGGCCCTTCATGAGACTGTCCATACTGCATGTTTTAAGTTATGTTTTTGCAAAAAAGCATGGTTCTGGGAAGTAGTTTCAGTTTCAGTTTATTTTATTTACAAAAGGACAGTACACATTAATCAACAGTGTTACTGTAAATATACTGTACTGTATACTGTAAAGCATACACATACTGTAGATAAATGAGACTTGGATTATATTGCACGAGTTGTGTGAGTTTGTTTTTATTTAGTTTTGCTGTTGTTAAACGTGGCCCCCATTTACTTCAATTCATGAAAAATGTTAGGCTTATATGATATCCTAAAGGTCATTTTGCAAGTGAAGTATTCCTGTAAAATCCTAGTTTTAATGTATATGCAAACTGTAATGACACTAAACAATTATAAAACAAGAAATGATACATAGGAAATATAAAGTGAAACAAATTGTGCCAGGAGAGATAAAACACTCCTCTGGGACTCTGACTAAAAATATTGTACAATCTCGATGTGAACTTGAAAATGATGAAGAAGGCAATACATTGTTCTGACCCATTCTACCCCACTTAAAATCTCCTAACAGTCAGCGGCTGCGGAAAAAAAGGCCAAACTAAAGATGAGGACATCAGTTAGTCTGGGAAGCAGGCAGACTTGAATCACCAGCAGCCATTTAGCGAGTCAGTGGAGGACCTCTCGGAACAACAGCAAAGCTGCCCAGCAGTGCATCACACCACAGAAACAGGGCAATGATATCTGGCATTTAACTACTTTACTTTAGCAGAGTATCAGTCAAAGCCACAAATCAGAAACCCCACCAGCACTTCCAACTCTGCCCTGCCTCCCCTGCTTGATGCAGGGCCTGTGCAAAGGAATAACCTCGACATTTTTCTCTTGTCAGTGTCTGAACATTCAGTGACTGCAAAATGCAATTCATACAGCAGATAAAAGGAGGGTGAAAGTAGTTGAAACTACAAACCTAAAGAGAGGGTTTTACACATCCAACAACATAGACATGATAGATTTCCCATGTGTGTGCATGTGCGGGCTTCAAAAGTCAAAGTGCTATAGGGGTGCAACAAATGCCACTTCCACACTGCACGCCAAAAGAGAAGCCACGTGGTGAGCGGACTGCTATTTTCTCCTGAAAAACAAGGGCTTCAAATTCCTAACATGTTGTGGAGATTAGAGAGCAATTCTGTGGAATTCCGAGCCCCATATGGTGACTAGGTGCTCACATCTCCCCCTATTAGAGGTCCGTTTTCCTTGCCAGGAGATCCAGTACTTGTTCTAAAGCCAAAATAAAGATTAAGCAACAGAGGGGAGCAAAGAGAAGGCAGTGAGTGTGGAGAGAAATAATGCTCAGTTTGGTGTGAATGGTCCAAGAGCAGGCCCTGGACTGTAGAGTAGGTAAAGGAGGATGGAGAGGGGCAAGGGGGAGGGGCCTGTCACATGGATCATGACTCATTTGAGGTATTAGACTGCTGCTGTTCCAGTTTCCCAAATCGCCTCTATAGACTTGTGGGACAGCACACAATGAGTCAGCCTTTGGACACTTTCAATGAATAGATGGTGGCATTCCCGATTCAATCCGCACTGAATCCAGGGAATGAGCAATAAGCTCCTATTATGCAAATCTCTCGAGTTTTACCGGAAAAGCCCCACCCTGACTGCAATCTGTAGAGGACCTCTTACCTGTGTGAGTGCTCAATGATGTCAAAGAGGATTAGCAGCTATGATCGAGTGTTTACTGAGCTGCCTTACGAGAGTATAGCAGCACTGGTAATAGTGGTATGAATCAATGATGACAATAATAGCACATTTGCTGATATCAGACAGTGTACCATGAAACAATTTTGATTTGATCCGATTCAGGGGCCTGCATCGATATAAAACGATATCAGCAAATTTCCTCATTGTCTTTTTCTTGGCTGCTTACTATTATCGGCCCAACGCTGGGCTGCTAGTAATGTTGGAATGTTTAGAAAGGAGCTGCGCGGGCACATATCAATGTTTTCACTTTGAATTGATGAGATTGGATTGTTGGTCATTGAATCGATATATCGATCAAGATCGTTACACCCCTAATTGGTAATGGCATCACCGAAATAGCCACCCAGCCCCCCACTGAAGCATTTCTGAAGTAACATCAAAACAGAATCTCTGCACATCCAGCTTGAATCAGGTTGTCACAGTCTGAGAAATGAGTCTCTGTAACTGTCTTGAGTGCATGGCTGTCACATTTCATCACACCCGTTGTTTCACAAGACCAGCCAGGCGACAAACACAAAAACAGCCCAAGCAGACATTAACATAAAACGTCATCTCTGCTGGGTCCCGGTTTGACATCAGACGGCCTGAAAGCGGCATGAAAGAGATATCATACCTCCAGGCCACGGCCTACTGAGTGGCGTCACCAAACCAAAGCAGTTTGTTGCATCATCAAGGCTGGCCTGCTTGTTCAAGTCGGGATATTAGAGAGGGAGAGAGAACGCAGAGCTGACTGATTGGGACTCCAACAGCCCCATTAGCGAGGCACGTTCCAGAGGCATGCAACAATTAAGGCAGCTCTGCCTGCCAGGGAGGACTGAAGGATCCATGAGCAGCCAAATGCTCATCATTCAAAGCAGCCAAGCTGAAACCCCAAGCCAAAAGATGGAACGTCTAGAGAGAAAAATATCCACATAAACAAAAAAAAATCGTATAGACTAGAGTGTGCTGCATGTTTATAATTGCTTCATTATGAAACATGCTCATAGGCAACCCAAAAATGATATTCGAATTCCAATGAAAAAAGAAGAAAGCTGCGCTTGAACAAATTGGACCTACTGTGACTCCAGTGAGAAGTAGTGGAGAACTATTATCTGCACACCCAACTTTTGAATATGTATGGCAAAGACAGATGGATAACTTCCTGAATAAATCACTAAGGGAGCATTAATTCAGTATGCATCGACCTTATATAATTTTTTAGCTTGTCCGTGTTCACAGGGGACATAAATGTGTCTAGTCACATCGATGGTAATAGCAGATCTCTCCTGGCTATACATTTTGTTTATTTCGCCCATGCTCCTCTGAGAGCGAACAGGAGCTTCAGCACTACAGAGAGGCTGACCCACTTCAGAACCTCACTGCACAATACTGCAGTGCTGCCGCTAGCAAAGTTCACTGCCAAATATGCACAGTACACAGGAATTCACACATAGAAGCATCTGTAGCATTCACTCAGCATTCACAATGCGCACAAACACAGGAACATGCAGCCTCTGTATAGTATACATACCAAAGAAACCTAGTTTTAAACTCTATCTTGCAGACGTCAGCTCCTCCCTGGAGAGCGTCTCTGCAGTGAAAAGGCAGAGAAAGTCTTCCTCTGCAGCACCTGCTCTACTGCACACCTCTGTACCCTTCAAACCCCAAAACAGGGCAAGCTGATCAGGTGCCGTGAACTGGCACATCCAAGGTTTGGGAATCTAAACACTGTGGAAGAGAAGTAGTGAGGACTTCTCAAAGTGCATGCCTGTGGTAGAGTAGAGGCAGGAGCACTCGGCCGAGAGGGAAAGTTAATTAGGTTTGTTGGTGTATGTTGGACAGAGAAGACAGGAGGCTTGTTTGCAACAGAGACTGGAGTACAACACAGCAGCAGCTTGTGGCTTCGGGGCTCCGGGGTCGGAGGGCTGGGGACATCGTGCCAGTCCTGCTGCCTGCGAGCCTCAGATTGCAGAGTGTGGATGGAGGCCTGTAATTTCAGATCGGTCTCTGTGCACGTGCCCGCTGTGATTTTCACACCACAATGTGGCAGGGGACACAATAGCTTTCCCTTTGAAGACCGTCCCACAGATTTAGTATCCAACTCTCAGCCCCTGCTGCGATGACCATATTTCAGTGAGACTGGTTGGAATAATTCTGCACTCTTTGGAGAATGCAGGCAATTTGTCATCGCTAATACAGCAGAACATGAACATATTTGCATATTCATCATTTGTAAAACTGTAGCACTACAAAAATTACAGCAGTAATGAATTATTTAGGGCTGAAACCCACAATGTTTTTAATCAATATATCAAGATTAAACCACTGGTGAAACACTAAAACTGACACCCTACCCACACTCTGGCACCAAGGAAGTCCCTGTGCAACAGGGGTTCATTCTTTAGGTCACACCTAGTTTGTTGACAATGCCAAAACTGTTTAACTCATCACTCATGCAAATAATACATTCTATACACTATACACTACTAGAGTTGAGGCCCAAATCTCTGAGGTGATCAAGTGAGCGCCTGGTGGCTCGGCACCTGTGGACCTTGTTTGACTCCAGGCTAAAAAGACAAAGAGGTAGCCCACTGCTGTGTATGGATCTCAGGGTTGGCTGTGTTGTCGATAAGCCTGTGCTGATTGGCCATCGGATCGTATTATCAAAGACTGAAGGGACGATCAATGATTGCTTTTCCCTACGCTGATATTAAGGCAATTTTAACAATCTTTCTATCATAACTAAGATGTTGTAAAAGTAATCTCTAGAATCTGCACCCTAATGTGCACTTAGAGACGTTTCTGGTGGAGCAGCATGTCTGTGCACTGAGCCCCGTTAATCAGCACGAGTGATGAGTGAATTTTAAATCCTTAATGACTTACAAGTTTGCCATCTCTTTTTCATGGATCTGACACCCTGCATCACCATTCTCCTTATGCCTGCTCACCAACACTTTTCTCTGTGCTCCATAAAAGAAGTTTACCATATGGATAATTAAAGATAATATGTTAAATGGAACATGATGCTGTGATATTGTCACATTAAGCACAGACATGTAGATGTTTACCGTAAAAGAAAACCATTGTTTGAATAGAGGAGACAATGTTATTAAAATTTTCTTTTGAATGAATCAGACAATCTCGAGTAACCACAATAGGATGATATAAAAATAGAAACCATTGACCAACCCTAGTTGTCAGCTAGCAAAGGCAGGGGCCTTTGTGTATTGACATCTGAATACTGAAATGGGGCGTGGGCAGTTTGTAGAGTGTACAGGACCTATGCGCACCAGGGTGTGCACTTAAACACGTGTCAGGATACACTATTGTCCTATTTGCAAGTGTCTGCCTCAACACTCCAGAAAAGCAGCAATTTCATCACAGTGCTCCCCAGATTGGCACATTCCCACCGCAGTACCTTGGCTGCTTCACCTGTCTGTATGGTGTGCCCACTGTGTCAAATAACACAATGCTATATGACACTGCCGGTGTCTTGCAATTAGATCCACAGAGCTAAAGTAGATTTTCATTTTCCCCATAACATTTTTTCCCTGGCTGTAGAAAGTACTAACTGAGTTCATTTCTGAAGGTAATTATAGAAGGTAGTAAAGCACTGAGCACACTTCACTTCCATCACCATTAGCAGTACAAGACCATAACAAGGCCTTGTTAAAGTCACAATATGAGCAGCGTGAGAACATGAAGGATCAAGGAAAGGTTGCACTCAGTCTGGTCTCTCGTGACTTCTGGCCCACCGGTAAGTGATGCTTCGGCACTGCACAAGGAGGGCATTGATACATGTTCTGCTGGCCAGTTACAGATACCAGCAGCCTTAATTAGCACCAGTGTTTCAGGGACATTATGCTTGAAGGACTGAGGATAAGTGACACATGCAAAACAGTAGAGGTGGGTTATGGCTTGGAGCAGACTGAGGAATGAGTGCTCCCATCTGAGCATTTGAGTCTGGAATGTAGCTGCTCCATGACCCCAAAAACACTCCCTGTGTTCCCTTGTGGCCTGAACAACAGAGGCTGCAGCTGGCCACTCCTTCACAGGAACTTACTCAACCCCCCCGCGCACACACACTCAGAGCCGGATTCAAGAGAGACAGAGCACAAAACAAGCGAAGAGTGGGTTTTATTGGATTAAGCCTCTCTTAACTGTCCTAGAATATGATGGAAAGAATTTGGGAACTCAAGGAGGTCTGTGTCAACAGGACTTGTTTGCTTAACTTTGAGAACTTCACTGGGTTTAGTGCACTCTTTTCCACACGTCCTAAATCTGGGGAGGTAAAAATGAAAAAAAACATACCTTGGTACAGCTGCTGACCAACCAGGGTGTTAAATTGAGACCCTCCTTGAATCTCTAAGGATCCAGCAAAGCAGCTTGGTAACCAACGGCAACTTAAAACAGCCATAGGGAAATAAATACCCTTGTGAGTTTTAATGGGGATGGCAGCCAAAGGTCCAGTTAGGAAAATAACAGAGCCCTGGGTAAGTTTTGGAGGCGATATGCTTGCAGTATCAATCTTCAGAGCTGTATTTTTTCTTCCACAAAGTCTACAAGCACAGATAAAACCACCAACACCAGCAGACGTTCAGAGGTTGGAGCTATTTATGTCGCTGTCTGCCTTTGTGAGTCTTGTAAAAGCACAAGTAATGATGGAAAAATGGGGTGTTCTAGTGGCTCAGTGGCTAATGTGCCTGCGTCATCAGGTCATGACTGTCCTCTCACTCTCTTATACACCGACACTCTCCCATTATACAATTATCTAATAAAGAAAACATGCAATTTAAGCTGCTACATGTAGAATATTACATCAATACATCATTTACAAATTAAGTCTGCCAGCACAATATAATGACTCCATACAAATAGGACCACTATTAAGAAAAGTTTGTTTTGCTTTCCTTCTGTGTCCCCTGATATGATTTCCCTCTAATCATGCAGGATTGAGTTGCAGCACAAAGACAGTAACTCACGCTGTGTTTCATGTCTACCGTGGCTCTACTGGCCTGCGAATGAATCCCGACAGCACCTTTTCTCTCCAACTTTCAGCTGCCCCCTCTTCAGAAAAAGAACACACAGCGACGATGTCCTGTTACCAAACTAAAAGCTTGCTTGGCTGGAGCAACAGGATACTGGCAGCTCTAAAAGCCTACACCGCGGGGCCAGGATTGTACACTCTCCAGCCCAGCGCAGAGTGTTAAGTACAGCACCTTGCGCGGATGGCTGGCACCTGTCCCTTCATATCCGCAGACCTGGTTGGCACAGATCAACACTGCACCACGCTCCACTTCACAGCCTATTACACATTCCAAACAAATTAAATATGAGGGGGTGTGATGGGGCGAGATGGTATTTTCGTGGAGTCCCGGCAGCCAGCGCAGGCCACGCATGCAGTAGAGGTTCATTAGACAGCTCAATAGAGCCTTGTGGAATGTGCGAGGAGGCGCATCACTCCATTGTTCACCAGTGGCTCCTCTGGGAATGGGCTGAGCACATATCAAGAGAAGATGAGGAGATGAGTAACAATGCTGTGCCATCACATGTAATGGCATATGACAGCCAGCCCAATGTCTGGATGCCTCTATTGTAGAAACCATTGAACTGTACAAACCGTTGTCTGCGTGGAGAATTGGCAGCACTGAGAATGCCAGGAACTCGTTTATCTCTCCCATTTTAGGAGTTTCTGTGCCTGGTTTGGCTGAACTCTTGCTACTGGTTACCATAATGTTTGTGTGCAGGCGGTGTTGGGGCCTGAGCTGTGGCTGCTATACAGCAGAGGCTGCGTGTAGCAGGGGCCGTTGTGGCCCAAAGGCCGGTCAGCTTACAGTGGTTTGGACTTTCCCTCTCACTCTTTCCTCCTCTGTCATTCTCTTTTATTTTTCTCCCTGGATCCAAGCCATAGGCAGTAACAGCCACTATTGTGTGTTGCAAGGTTCAGAGCGGCATTCTAATGAAGTGCCGGACCTCATCAGTGCACTTCAACCACCAGCAGGTCACTAACGGCCAGTCCTCACATCAAACTCCCTACAGGCTTTGTGACTGAGCTCTGAGTAAGCAAAACATGGATCTACAACCGTTGCATACCTACTGTTTTTATTGTCAGATATAATGGGACATTATGAGCCTTTCCTTGAGATAAGCTATTCAATAGAATTGTAGTTCATATAAAAAAAAATGTTCTTGATACATTGGGATTACCTGCACTGTCTCAACTATTTCACTGCAGGGGGTGTCGGTAGAGCAGTGGATAGTGCCGGCGCCCCATGTACAATGGCGATGCCTTGCCACAGCGGTCGCAGGTTCGACTCCTGCTTGCAACCATTTGCTGCATGTCACCCCCGCTCTCTCCCCATTTCACTCTATCCTGAACATTAAAGGCAAAAAGCCCGAAAAAAAAAATCTTTAAAAAAAAAAAAAAAAAAACTATTTCACTGCTGCTGATGATGAGAATTACCTTATGTAATCAAAAAAATAAAACTTGGAGTGTGGTGAATTTGACTTTTTTATCCATCAATATATACAACACAGTAGGTTACATCTCTCTATAGCACAGAGATATGACACAGAGATCGTGCCATAGGGCCGCTACGAAGTCCCTTCTTTATGCTGCCTTTGCTTTTTTACAAGGAAACAACCAACAGCGGCAAAATGCAGCTCCAGTGTATGATTTTAGACAGTATGCGCGCATTCTGGAGGCAAAAGAGGCTCGACGGGCATGATGTGTAGCAAAACAGTGTTGGTCAGTAGTTTGATATGTACACGTTGGCAGTGCTTTCTAAAAAATAACGATGGCACGATATGGCAATAACAATAATTTACCGTCCCTGTTATGTGGCAGCTGATTTCGGCATCTGCCCAGAGGGTACGGAGATCCCGGACCTCATTGTCTCCCCAATTTGCGGACATTTTCAGCTGCTGTTCTTCTTTGAGTTAGCTGCCAGCTGCTATCAGCTGCTTTTTAAATGTCCCATCGGTGGGTCGTACACACAACAGGTCATATACACATCACACATATTCCGTCCTGCCATCTGTCTCTCTTACACAGACGTCAGTTCAGCACTACTAGTTCCCCTGTGCCAGTTTAAAGGTAAGACATAACTGTCCCCCCATCCTGCAATTATGAAGAACAGCAAGGCAGAATAATGGTGCAACATTCTTACCTTTGACAGGCAGTGTAAAAGGGGCTTACGTTTGTAACAGAATTAGGGTCAGGCAATATTGATATTTTACCGATATTGTGACTAAATATTGCAATATTGTAATATTGTAAGTGTTGTCACTTCATTGTTTTAAAGGCTGCATTACAGTAATATGATGTAATTTTCTGAACCTACCAGACTGTTCTAGCTGTTCTATTATTTGCCTTCACCCACTTTGTCATTATATCCACATTACTGATCATTATTATCAAAAATCTCACTGTGTAAATATTTAGTGAAAGCACCAGTAGTCAACCCTACAATGTCATCGCATTATCAATATCAAGGTATGTGGTCAAAAATATTGTGATATTGATTTTCTCCATATTGCCCAGCCCTAGACTGAACTTATGTGCTGAGCAAATAAAACATGAAACATATCTGTAGCTGGTATGTTCCATCAAACTATATCTGTTATGACTCCTAGTTTTCAAAAACCCAATGTCTGTGATGACTCCTTACAGCAGTTAAACTTAATAAACTGGAAACGCCTTATGCAAGCTCCTCACACTGCCACATGTCAGCGTAATCTGAACGGTCAGCCTGCACTGATAGAGCCCTACTAAAGAGCTGTCAGAGGGAATCATTAATCCCAAAAGGCAGCATGAGACAGATGGTACGATGATGGAGGATCGATGCTCTCCCCAGCATTCCGACTGCTTCTAGTGGCCGGCCCGGAGGCAGGAAGTGGGCTAATCCGTCAAAAGAAAGTTCCAGACTAAACACGCAAGAGGAGCCTGGGCAATCTCCCGCTCCCCCAGCCCCCACAGCTGTGCGTCATGTACTGCCCTAGTACAATCTGGATGGTACTGGAGGGGGTTAAAAAGAGAAAGGGACAAGTAGGGAGGCATTTGTTCATGCATTTCTGGTCGAGGGAAGTTCTATGAGGACTTTGACCTTCCCCCTCAGGGCCCCTCTAAGAGGTCCCCAGCTGCAGGATGAAGGGGGTGGAGTCTATGTGAACTATACATAACTGTTAAAGAAGCCCCAGTTCTTTTGAAAAGGCCCCAGAACCAGACCCCTCTCTCTCTGAAGGTCTGGGTGGCAGCAGTGTTCCCAGCATGGAGCTGAGAAAACTTTCCCTGTATGGTCTTTATGGACTCTTAATGGTCTTATATTCCATTGTAGATAAAGGCATGAATCATATCAATTAATCCATTAATCATATGGGCTATTTTAAGTACTGTTTATGTTCATGTAGTCAATCTAATGCACTTAGCCAATTGTTTTCTTTCCCTTGGGGAAATTAAATCTTTACCCTGAATATTATACTGAGACCTGAGCATCACTGCCTACCTAAACCATGAGCTACCTTTCTGACCTGCTGCGGTTGTGGCGCTGCTGCCTGCCAGCCTTATCTCTTTACATTGAGTTTGCCTTGGTATTGGCCATCAGTATTTTACAATATGGACTGCAAATGGTAACACAGCTGAACACAGCACTTTTCTAGTCCTCTGACCACTCAAAGCACTTTTACACTACATATTACATTCACCCCTTCAAACACACAGTCACACCCTGGTGGCTGAGGCTACCTTAGATGGTGCCACCTGCTACCCAGTAACTATTCACACACTCTCACACACCATTGGGAGCAATTTGGGGTTCAGTATCTTGCCCAAGGATGCTTCAACATGGGGAATGGAGGAGCCTGGGATCGAACCGCCAATCTTTCAGTTGGTTCTACCTCTGAGCCACAGCCACCCTTTAAATATATATAAGCCATGTGTTAATAAATGAAAGGATTCTGTCCACAGGAGCACTAAAGAGCTTTAAATTTGAAACCAAAACTACAAGTGTGAAGATAAAAATAAATATTTATATTCTCTCCATGTCTTTGACTGCAGATATAGACATTGCAACTGTAGTGAAAGGTGTATTGTTACAGGTATGATTCCAATATAACTATCAACAGATCATTTCCACTGTCTATTTTTGCTGCAAACCGCTTGCATCACACTGAAAAAAATAGGTGAGACTCTTGATGAAGCCCCTAACCTGATAATACAGGCACCCAAATAAAAAACAAGAGTGCTGTGACGCACATGCACAGCTCAGGCAGACAGGGAGGCCACAGCATGACACAATTACGATCCAATCTGGCCGTCAGTTTGGGTCAAATTCAGCCACGGCACCTAAATACATCCAAACTTCCTTTACAGGCTGTTCTCCTGTGGTACAGGTGCTGGGAAAATTAGGCTTTGCAGCCCATGGTGTCATTAATCACTGGCTTTAAGGATCACCAGGCTCCTTATTTGTCCATTGTGCTGCCCAAAGAACTGTCACACCTGCAGCTTTAACCACTGTCCCTGCAGGAAAGCCACTTACAGTAATGACACACACAAACACAAGTATACACAGGAAAATCTGCACATGCATGCACCCAACAAACACACCCACACTGCACAGGTCGACGTGACTGCACATTTAAGAAGAGTCATTTTCTTCTTCTGTGTCCACTCCTGTATAAAACTGTTAATCTATGCAGTACCTCTACTACACCATCATTAGTAGTACAAGCATCTTGACAGCATCAAGGATAATCACACCCATCTGATCATGGCTTCATCCAATAGGAGAGTGTTTATATCTCATAATTCAGAGCACCATGTTGTGTAATAACCAAACTGTTGCCATTATGTAATCACACCATCATTAGGATATGAGATTATCATGTAAATATTGTCGCTACAACAATTACAGCCCTGATGTGGCTGTGAGCGTAACTTTATTTAAAGTGTAACGGGTTTTATTTCCCCAGCTTTCTGGTCAGCCTGTGTGACTGAGCCTCTTCTGCTCTCTCTGAGGCAAGTGGCTTTCTTATCTGCCCGATCGAAAACATGGATCTTGTTGCTGGCTTCCAGCAGCACAGATAGAAAGGTGTTTATTGGACACAGCCAGGGAAACCATGAATCCCACTCCCTTATAAACAGGGCTACCCTGCCCGTAGCCTGCAGACAAACGCTGAGTAAATAAGCCGAGGATCCAATTGATGTTCCTCTGTAGCCTCCAGTGTGTATGTGTGTGTGTGTGTGTGTGTGTGTTAAAGAAAGAGTGGGCTGACACTGTGTCTACACCTCACCTCTGGAGGATAACGTATTTGGCAGCAGGAAAAGCGTTAAAAAAACCCCTCTAAATCAGCTAAGTAGTCATTAACAAGTGATTGGAAGTTCACTGTACAGGATGTAAACTAGTGAAACACAATGGAACGTTTTCAAGGATGTGCATGAAATATATGCATGCATACAAGATTCATACTGTATGCATCCTGCACACATTTTTGCAAACGGGCACGCTGTAGAGCTGAATAGGTAGAAAAACAACCAACAGCTCGAGCAAGATAATAAGCTGCCATCTCATTAATGCGCTGCTTCTTCTCCCCAATGCCATTTCCAAACATAGCAATATGAAAGCATCCATCTCCAGCATCCCCCCACCCCACCCAACCCTTCCAATTTACTGCCACTCACCTTTTTTTAATTCCATCAACGTGATGATGAAAGCTAAGAGAGCATTATGGTGCTCGCCAGTGGTCAGGCAGTGAGTGAGCGAGTGCATGGGCCTGCATCGGTCACACTGTCAGCCAGCCAAATGGGTTAGGACAGAAAGAGGGGAAGCCAAGGCAGAGGCGAGGGGAGGGGGGAGATCTGTAGCGCCAAGGGTTGAGTGGCATAGACCCCTAATGCTCCACAGAACACGACCACAGAGTAAACCACGAAAACCTGAGGGTGTTCACATGATACAGAGCAAGACCTTACAGTGTGCTATGTATAGTAAAGTGTAATACTTGCTAGGGTCAGATATTTCACATATTTCTTTGTGTTTGTTTTAAGCCACTTGGTGGACCAGATGGCTGGTATAGTGTTGCACCAGGAGACTTCAGACAAAGTAAACTGAACCGTCTTTCAAGAAATTACTATAACAATTATAATATAGCTTTTGGAAACGTACTGTATGTGAGTCCCATAATATGTGATATAAAATAAGGGTGCAATAATTATTCTCATTTTAAATTAACGTAACTGATTTAGAGCTGAAACGAGGGTTAATTAATTACTTAATAAGTCATTTCTAAAGCAAAACCGCCAAAAAATTGCTGATAACACTTCTCACTTGTCAATATTTACTGGCTTTCTTTGTCGTCTATGATTGTTAACTGAATACCTTCAGATTTAGAACGAGCAGTTTAAATACGTCAATAAGGGTTCTGGAAAATTATGTGTTACGATTTTCTGACAGTTCATGAATGTGACAATTTATGGATGAATCAAGAAAATAATATGCAGATTAGTAGATAATGAAAATAATCACTAATTGCAATCCTAAATTGATTAATTGCTTTGTCGATAAATTGTCAAAAAAAAAAAGATACAAAACCTGAGAAAAGCAGCAAAGACTTGAGCAACTTTTTGTGCTAAATATGCCATTAGAGAATGGAATAGTAGCAAACAGTTAAAAACAATCATCTAATTGTAAGCACAATTCAATAATAAAAAACTTGATATTGACAATGATATAATACCATAGATTTTTCTTTTTTTCCCAAAATGCATCTGTTTGGTACGTTAAGCCAGTTAAACTATCTGACTGAGCTCTGCTGACCTAAGGAACATATACATGGAGGGTGCTGATGAGGGTGCCATGTGGATAGCGGAGCTGTAGTTATCATGTAGAAATACATATATGGTCTCAGCTGTTCACATGTAAATACAGTTCAGGTTACTTCAAACCAAAAACAGGCTCCCAGTGAAAGAAGTCAGTGGGCAGGACAGGCGGCTCTTGGGGTAGATGGTGGGTGGAGTGGCAGATACTGTAACATGTCAAGCCAACATGTCAAGCCATGTTGTGTCATGGGTCATGCAATAAGAACAGCCATGGGAGCGGTATGGGAAACATGGGGAGAATGGCCAGGCTGTGTGGTGGGAAGGCCATCTGGTGTCACCAGTCACCAGGCACCCATCACCATATGATCACGCCTCTTCCAAAATCCTCTCGCCTTCAAACCACGTCCTTCAGGGCGTCCTATCCTCCCATACTCCACCCAACCCCCCAGTAAATGCCACTAATACTGATGCCTTCTCCACAGCTATTGACCGTTCATATGTTTCCGGTCATTGGCATTATTCTTGTATGACCTCCACTCCCCAAACAATGCCCCTCCTCATGCTCCACATGTCTTCAAATATTGATCTGCACAGCATCTTCTGCAGTCACAAAAGGGAAGCCTGAGGAAAGGAATGGAAAAGAATATGCAAGGACGGTCGAGCTGTCATAAAAAAACACCCCCGCAGAAAAAAAAAAAAATATGGAGAAAAGTTTGACTGATTTTAATTTTAGTAAGAAATCAAACAGCATCGGAGAGGGGGGAACGCTCAGTAGCTGCAGCTGAAAGCCCCGCTAGCTGTCAGGAATCTGGCAGTAACCCACAGTCTGAAGACAAGACCTCCTTTAGTCTTTGGCTGAATCACTGATGAATTATTTTGTTATTCAGACGGGTCCTTCTAGCTTGCGGAGGAAAAGTAAAGTCGGTTTTCTGATAGACCTTGGCAAGATGATGACTACTGGATTATTCATAATGTTTTCCTTTCTCCTTCACGACAAATCTGTTCTTTTATTTTTCATGAGGAGAAGATGCTACAGCCGCTGCAGGAACATTCAGAGGATTTGGCGATTCCCTGCTGGTGTAAAGTTCTAAAATAAAGGCCAGTTTATATTTAACTCAGACGTGGTCTGGTGCAGGCTCCCCCACTAATTGAGGGCTATGCAGTAATCTTCAGTGGGCTAAAACTCATTTACCGTAAGCTCTGCTACAGCATTAAGATGAGGTCAAGGCAGATCAGCATCTCTCTTGTCTCCCTTTGCTGTCGACAGTCTATTGCTATTGCACACCCTCAGGGACATATAGAGTACAGTATGGAGTATCACTGCAAAGCGTGGCAGCTAGAAGTGGTTCAAATGCCAACTATCCAAATATTCTTAAAGGCCCAACGATGATGACTGCGCAAAAGTAAGAAAAATGACAACTAAAACAACAACATGGACACTGAAACTGATCCACTTTTGGCTTGAGTGGGAATCGGACACATAGTGGACACCCTTTCCCTTATAGCACTGCCCAAGCAGGTGCTCGGTGAGGAATGTCCAGCTAAGTTGAAAGGGCCGGCCTGCCGTGCCAGCTATCTCAATCTTAAGGGGGTCACGGGCGGGGGGAGGGGGGGCACCCTGCACCTCCGCTACCAATTTTGGGATGCATCTGGGGAGGACAAACTCTCAGGTTGTTGACATGCATTTCATCCCATTCACACATAACCCATGCAAGGATTCAAACAAGCAACATTTGCCCTGCTTTTGATCCAGCAGCTCTCACTTGGTGTATAGCCTTAAACTTATCAAAACCAGTGGATGTAAAGAGCTGAGTGTGTGTGAGGGGAAAAACAGCTTCTCTTTTTGGCGCAGGCTCCTACAGTTATCTGGTGGCACTCGTCCACAGGGGTAACTGTTAACGTATTATTATCAGAGCAACGTGGAGAGTTGACAGAATGTTTTTGTCTGCCAGACAGGGGTTTGGTAGCTCCACCCCTCTCAGCCCAGTGGAGGAGAGTGGCGTTGATGAGAAGTTGACCTTATTCAATCAGATTTTTTTTCCTCCACTTTCTCTCTTTTTGGATGTCTGTCTTCCTTTTATTTGTGTGTGTGTATCTGAGCGCTGCCAAGCTCGGCGGGGAAAAGAGCGTTGTGATGGTGTAGGCTGCCTGTGGATGTGCTTCAAACACAGGGAACACTTCCAATAATGTATGCACATCATGCCCTGGTACGCACACACCCACACAGACACAGTAACACACTCGCAAGAGCTAACAAAAGCACATTCCTGCGGTATCTGTGCAAGTGGAAGACAAAAGAGTTTAATGCCATGTCTCTCACACATTTGGCACTACAGCCTGTGGGCTATAAATCCTGGCCTGGGCTCATTCAGAGCCTTGCAGGCGATGATCAGGGACAAACTTTCAATACTTCACTGCTTCTCCCATGATCACACCAGTCATTCTATAGGTAGTACTGACATGTCTGAGCCCATGAATGTGTCAGGAAACTCATAAGTCACAGCTCTGCTCTACAGTCTGCTCTACAGACCACCCCCAACACACACACACACACACACACACACACACACACACACAGGACCACCACTAAACATATCTCATGGTCATGACTATTTACAGCATGAAATGGTCACTTAGTGTTGGAAGTACACCGTCCTCCTTACTGTATCTGATATCATACAGCAGCCCACATACACGCATAGCCTATTACATACATACATACACACACACACACACACACACACACAGACTGCACATCTATACGTGCACTCAAACACTCACACACGCACTATCCTCCTGAAGGACATCGATAAATCTAAGAATCTCTACTCTCATGTATAAACGTGGGTAAAAAAAAAAGAAAAAAGAAAACTACATAAGAGGTATAAAGAGTGATGTTCCAGAATAAAAATGATAGGTATGCAACAATAAGGAATCAATTAGAAGGAGGAGAGAGACAAGAAGAGTCAGAGAGGCTGAAGATACGATGAGAGGAGAACCGGCAGACACAGCAACACTAACCTGTTTCACTTCAGCAGGCATGGTCCTGAATCCCCCCCTTCGTTCCCGAAAAAATAAAAACCTCCCGGGGAAAGGTGTGACAACTATTTCCTGGTTTCGGAAAACTTCTCCGTTCCCTCCTCTCCTCCCGCTTTCCTTGTCTATTTACGTTTAGTTTTCCCTCTGTGAGCGCAGAGGCAGCAGCTCAGACGCAGGCAGCCATCCTCTACTCAGCTGTGTCGAGCCCGACAGAGTTAGCGCGAGGGATACAGGAAGTGTAGCTGTGAGCCTTTCACAATAAAAGCGCGACTATTACATATCCGCACAAAAAAAAAGAGTGCTTTCTGGATGTGTTGTGTAGCCACTAGCTTGCAAAACAATGGTTACATTTGAAAACAAAAACAAAAGCAAAAAAAAAAAAAAAACAGGCCAAAAAAAACCAAAACAAAGTATGGTTCATGAGGGACTGTTTATTATTTATTGGGGGAAGTATAAAGTGGAGGCATAGCATATTTTTTAAGCTTGGGGACGGTCTTCTGTTTTTTATTTTTGTTTTGTTGTTTTAATTTTAGCTTTGGTGAGAGATATACAACTTTAAATGGCTGTATTACTTATTTTTTTGAAGAAAACACGCCTTCGTTTGGAAAACAATCAGCGTCCCAGTTTGAAAGGTATTTCTACTTTAAAAATCGCCAAAATATAATTACACCATTTATTATAGCCAGAAACTGTGGAAACATTAATTATCATTGGATTTTCAAATATGTGACGGTCCTTAAACACATCACACGTGACTAATGCTTCTGTCAGAAATATTCTGCGTTTCATGTATTCATGTAACATTTGACAATAATGAACCTTTTGCACTAACCAGCATGCAAGTGATTTTTTTTAACTCCAGGATTTTGTCTTTGTCACTTTTAACTTTCAAACATTAAAGGGTAAGTTTTAAAAATCTAATAACTAACTTATTCATGCATTTTCTGTAGCTTCAAGGAGGGTAAAACAGAGAAAAGGAAAAACACCAAAGTTACACCACAGCATCCCTCTCCTGTGATGAATAATGAACAGTCTATGAAACTATGCCGGTACAAGATAAACTTGTCTCATAGGATATTGAAGTTATTGTTACTCTAAAGATGGATATCTTTAGAACAGGTCTCAAATTCAAAACACATCCACAAGCTAACGTTAACCCAGCAATGATAGCTACATACCAATCTAATTAGAAATCAGAGAGCAGCCGCTGTTAATAGTGGCTAGCTAATAGTAAATCCTATGTAACCAACAATACACAAAAGTTAGATTTAAAAGGGTCAGTTTTAGATTCAAGCACTGTCACAGTCAATCATACCTTAAGAGACATAACTTCCTGTAGAACAGCTTGTGCACTTTAGGGACTGTTCTTAACTTATCAGAGGAGGGTGGCTGTGGTTTGACTTTGTTTTTTTCCTTTTTCATCAATATTTTGATCCTCCCCAAAGCTAATTTTTCCTGGAGTCACCGTAAGAGACTGGAAGAAAATCCATGACCCTCCCTCCACCATGAATTAATTGTTAAATTTTAAAACCAACCCTTTAATGTTTAAAAGTTAAACGTTGAAGACAAAATGCCTTTAAGTTGAAAAAAGCCATGATTTTTCATTCTTGTAATGCATACTAGTTAGTTAGTGCAAACAGTTTATTTTTGACCAAATTTTAAATGAGACATGTAGAATAAAGTAATTTCAATGACCTATCACTATTTTAGCTCAGCACTGACCATTGTAGCAAAAGCTTTATTCAAACAGAAATGGTGGTGCGTTTAACACTGTGTTGTGTTATGCAGGTGCACTGCCTTTAAATACAGCAGTAATCAATTCTATTCTATTCAAACAGGCTTTATTGGCATCATGGGAAAGATACATTTCCACTACCAAAGCAAGTGTAAATTATAATCAAAAAAAATACTTACAATAAGTAAAGATCCACTAGACATTTATTTATATACGCATCACTGCTGACTGGGTAACACCTCTGACACACCCACCAAACAAGAGAAAAAGTACCTCAAAGCACAGCACACACCTTTCACATCTAATTTGGGCAATTTGTCCAAAGGCATGGGAAGGTATGTTTTCTTTAAAAATCGGCGGTTAAATAAATAAAAAATACAGCCATTTAAAGTTGTATATCCCTCCCCAAAGGTAAAATGAATAACATAAGTCCCTCCCCAGTGCTTAAAAAATTATGTGACCTCCCCCTTTTTGCACCACCCCCTACCCCCTCATAAGTAACAAACAGTTCCTAATGTGTGAGTGCTTTATAGAGAGCGTTAACTCATTCATCATTGAATCTATAAGCCAAGGTCATTTTCCCAAAATAGTGTCATAATTCACCATTGGCTGTCCACATTGGAAGCATTCAGGTGACACATACCTTTAATCGATAGTAGGATATTTGTATTTTAAGAGTAGCCTACTGACAGCCATTTCTTAAATAACTGGGTTTTGTTTGTTTTTTAGTTTGCTGTATTTGACAGACATTTCCCTTTAAATAACAGGAACGTTGAATGGACAAAGATAAGTTTGGATTCATGATCAAACTCAGTGGCAACATGGCTGATGCATAATTTCAGACAGAAAGCTTTTTCCAAGGGCATCAAAGCAGAATGATTGACAAATGTGAGTTGCAACAGGCTTTTTTTTGGTGGAGGCAGTAATGCTTTTATTTTGAAAGTGAAACCATTCTACATCCAGTGTAATTCTGGTTATCTCAGGCTGGTTTGATACAGCTGAAAAAAGGGACCCAGCTTTCTTCTTCACAGGGATGCTGTCCAAATGTATGGAAAGGAGAGAGATGGAGGGCAAAGGGAGCCGTTGTCCCTGAGGAATTCCCCCTCTCCAACGAATCTTGGAATCCAAGAAAAGGTATGGAGCTGAACTGAACTGTGTGCATTTGTACGCACACACACTCCACTGAACAAAAAAGTTAGCCAGAGAGAGAACAAAAACCTCAGGGGCTGAGAGAGAGGGGGGAAAGAGGAGGTGTGTTAATAGAAAGGAGGGTTCCCAGACGGGCAGCAGGAGCTGGAAGTGTAACAGCTCTCTCTCTCTCATTGGGTCTATGTCTGGCATCTTAGTGGGGTGGGACCAGCTCCCTCTATGCACTCCAGCTGCGTCTGTCTGTCAATCCCTCAACCCCTCCCCCTTGTTGGCATAGAGGGAGAGAGACGAGGAAAAAGAAGAGGAGGTGGGGGGGTGCAGGGGCTCACACACAAAACAAAAGTTAGCCCTATTGAGGCGAAGGCACCCACTACTCTGCACATTTTTACACCCTCCACACACACAGACTCACACATGCACACACAGCTCCTTTTCTCCACCTCTTTGTCCCATTCCTCTCACTGCACTTGATATAAGGGAGGGGTGGGACGTACGTGAAAGAATTCACATTCAAATATCTATGACTGTGACCAAGACTGACAAGGAATGTTAATCTAGTAACGTAGATGGCAGCTTAACTAAGGACAACTTTGAGGGGACGTTTGGATTTACAGAGAGGAAAAAGAATGACTGGACTCAAAAAAGAAAACAGAGAAAGGAGAAATCCCAAATGGAGGGGAAATGGCTGAGGTTTTGCATTCCACAAGCCTGGTATTTCATCTCCCCCAACGTTACTGCTCCATTTGTTCTTAATGAAAGACCTGGCCCACCATGCACCATTACATTCAGATCTATTTACTTTCAACAATACCATTAAGAATTCATCCAACCAACATTACCTGCAGAAAGTGGTTTTTAAAAAAAGTCTTATAACTTCAACTGTGGTGCATTTATTTCTCTTATGTGATGTGCAATATCACATTCCATTTAAGCCATTTAAGCATTGAGCGAGTTTCATAACCCTGTTTAAAAATCCATTAAGTGCTGAGGAATGCTCATGGGAGCAGATTAGAAAAGAAGCAATGCTCTTTATTTTCTCTACAAATCTGTACATACGTGTTTTGCCTGTGTTTAATTTATACTTTTATGTTGTGATTATTGTTTTAAGGAACATTTGTCAAATTCCCATGCCATTTAGACTTAAAATAATATGTCTACAGCCTCACTAGCAGCTCTGTGAAGCTGTACTTGGGCAAAGTGGTGCTTTGAGCTAAATGCTAATGTTAGCATGCTGACATGCTTACAATACTAATATATGCTGATGTTTAGCTGGTACAATGTTTTCCATTTAGGCATGTTAACATCTACTAAATACCACTAAACACAAAGTGCATACTGTCCCATAAAATAAAAAATCATACTGTAGTTGGAAACTAAAAGATGTGTTCCATGTTTAACTGTGCTTTGTTACATATTTTTGAGAATGACTTCAGTGCAAAGAGAGAAATGTTACAGGTTAGACTATTAAGGGCACATTCACACCAGGATAGTCCGGGGGATTCGGTTTGATTGGGCAGGGAATGCCGAAAAATTTCACACCTTCATTTGGTTCGGTTCACTTTCACACTGCACTTTTTAAAGCGGACCAAACCGCCTGGACAACGTCACGCAGTTACAACAGCTGCTCGTTTGGGGGCGGTATTGCCCGAAACGACCACTGACCGTTTGCATTTCCCACTGTAAGTGAACTGCACCAGGGTTCACACCACTCCAAACGAACCAAACTATCAGTGGAAGTGGACCAGGGTTCGTTAAAAGTGGACCAAATAGCGCAAGTGTGGATGTGTCCTAAGACAGGACAATTTCTGTGAGATAGAAGGGAATCCTTGTGATGTGTCATCCCCCAGCCTGTCCTTATGTCATGTTCCACAGAATGCATTGTGAGTCACTACAGATTGAAAAGGCCGCTGTCGGGTATATCATATGATAAAAACCAAGATTAATTCTCTGGGGACCATGAATGTCTGTAAAAGCTGGCATGGCAATCAATCACATAATCATTGACATATTTCAATCGGGACCAAAGTTAGGAACCAACTTATCAAGCAGCAGACCTAGAACCATGTTGCTGGAATGGCTAAAACACGCTACTGCTCTTTTCATACACAGACAGGTACAACCCACAGAAACTATAGTAAAAATAGACAGGACAGGTCAAGGTTAACTATATAAAAAAAAAGTATATTCAATATTTCATTTCAAATAATTCCTAGAATGTGTTCAACATCACAGGTTGGTGATACATACTGTTTCTAGGAATACCTGCCACTGTCAGACAAAAGCTACTGTAGTATATTCTCTTGAGTCTAGCCAGCCCACGCCTAGGCCTTGTAAAGTAAATGTACAAGGTGTATGAATAATCCAGGAGTTGTAATCAAAGCTCCTGAAGTCTGCTTTACTCTGTCAGGACGTACGGTGTGAAACAGATGGTAGAAAGGTTAATGTTCAGCAACAAGGCGTGCTTTGACAGCCAGACACCTCCAATGAAGCTGCATCTGTTAAAATCATGTTTTTCCTCTTCCATTCAAGATGCCAGATGCATAGAAAAACACAGAGAGGGAGACAGAGGAGCAAAAGCAGATAAAAGTAGACTGAAGGCAGGAGCGGCTAGCGGTTTGAAAATATATGTGGCACTTCATTACAAAAGGAGAATGTTTTTATAATCTTCACTTTCAAAGGAGACTTTAATGACATCTAATTTTGAACAGTACTTCAAAAGCTTTTCCACTCTGCCAAGAATACATTTCTTGGGAAACCCTATTTTACCTTCAAACTTAAATAAAGATTAAATATCCCTCGATACACAAAGTGGGTCTGCAAAAAAAAAAAAGTGCATAAAAAGTGATATTAAAGATAATACTGATTCTGCTGCCCGAAGTTCTTTAAGACAATGACTGCACAGTGTAGGGGCCTTGACGAAACAATAATGCATGTGTGATAGTCCACAGGGCCAAAATGATCTGCTCTGCTATACCGGCTGACTGCTGTTTATTCAAACAATGGCACAGCTTGCAAAAAAAGCCCTTATCTAATGACTCTTACTATCATGTTTATTTTCCCCTTGAAAAATGGCTACTCAGCAATGCAGAGGATTAGAGTCCAATCTATTGGGGGGCTTTTGTCTTGCAAAAAGGCAATTTTCCCTTCATTTAGGGAAATAAAGCTCTGTCTAAATGACATCACTTTAGATCAAAAGGTTCTATTTTCTGTTTTTATGTCACAATACTGTAATTGCACAGCAAGGTTTTTAATACAAGTATAACTGGATTAGGTTTTTTCCTAGTTCTTCATCTTGTCATGCATAATTGGGGCACTGAATGAAGCACGAACAACAGAATCTGAATCTGTCTGAGGCTGACATGCAGCAAATCATCAACTTTTACACCTTCAGTTTAGTTGAACATACCCTTTGGATTTGTAAGTCTTTCTGTTGGGCGTTCAAAGGTTATGTCTAAAAATGATCATATTCAATCAGTTGTTCGTGGCCGAATGCCCACCTTTCCGCCAAATTTCACGAGAGACTCTTCTTATTTTTTTGAGATCTTGTTGACAGATAAGCCAAATAACTAGCAAAATAAAATCTCTTTTATAAGTAAAATTGAATTTTCATATGCCTCTATGCCTTAAAATATCTTTAAGTGTTGGCTCATGATCCACAGTTTCTTGGCAGGTTTGTCAGCCACTGCAATCAGCTTCTTAGGAATTCTGTTGTGGCATTGTTGGCAGCATGGCCCCACTGATACAATTGCTGCCCCCCGCCCCCTTGCAAAAATAACTGGTGGTTGTGGTGCAAAGGTAGTGGTAACTTGTTAAACTAGCCAACGTAAGTTATCCATTTATACCAACTATGACAGCAAAGTGTGTTGGGAAGGGGGCTACATGACGCTCCATAGTTAGGCCAAGTTTTGGTGAGGTAACAACTGGCATGGGCATTTTCAAATGGGTGTCTGAAAGAAAATTAGTTTGATGGGTACCCATGAGTCTCCCCTAAACTTGAGGATTTGTTCCCATAAATTTTTTTATTCCTTACAATCGATAAACTCTTTTAAGTTAAAGCTGTTTATTTATCCTTTTTAAGGGAAAGGATAACTATAGCCTACTTGCATAATAATAAATCGCCTAACATGAATAGATACATAACACATTAAATAGGGATTGTTGTGGAACTTAATTATACCTATATTAATCTATGGACCACTGATAATTAGTAACATTAGCTGTAAAATACAAAGCCACTGTAAGTACTTGTACAAATACAGTATGTGATTCCTTAACTACCATTGACATAGTTTTCAACTAGCCTATGTACTTCAACAGCATAACTGAATTTCTTAAATACAGCTATGGCTTTTGGTTTTGGTGTACCAACCCCAAGATTTTCAGTGGCCCTATCTGGCCACCCCTATGAAAGATTTCTGTCCAATTTGCACCTTCTGCTGTCATGTTACTTGGAAAGTAATAGATAAAAACCACAAAGGTTAGCTGCCTTTGTGATTGATATTTATCTGAAATTCAATAAATTGAATATGTGTTTACACTCCTTGCAGAATGATCTGCTTGAATGAGGCACTTGGAGAAAGAGGACTGTCGAGAGCAGTGCCCGTCTTTTCACACATTCCTGTGCTATTTCCATCGCCTTTTACACAACGAGAATCACTCTCAGACACTCCATGTGAGACAGTTCACATACCAAGCCCTATCATCCTTTTCAAACGTGCCAAAAAATATGAGGAGGGCCCCACATCCTGACTTCAGCTTCAGACAAATTACATGATTTTGTGCGTGTGCAACCCTGTGACACAAAACAGCAAAGGTTTGCAAATTCCAGCCTCTGTGATGTTGAGTCTTTTTACAGTCTGTCCAGCAGTGAAATGTGCCTCAGCCTGAGGCGGTGGCAGAGCTCATACAGTCAGCCAGAGAGCAAAGCCAATGGATGTATGTGTGGTTCTGACTTAATTGCTATAATCTGATGCTATACTACCTACACTTGTCCAATGCACACAGGTAGAAAAGCGAGGATTTACTGGAAATAGCAAACACCAAGATATTTCCTTCTGTTAGCATTAAATTAAGAAGTTAGATTTTAGGTTAATTCCAGGTAAAGCACTCAACTGAGAGTTACAGCCGCCTCCTCTGAGTTGATTCATCTACTATTTACTTTATGGGTCTTGAGGGGACTTTTAGTTGATTTGTCTGCTTTAATTGTCTACAGAGTTTGATCTTTCCAGGAACCGTGAATGCAAATCTGGCATCCGAACTGTTTTCACATATGTTCTTTTGTATTTTTTAATTAACATTAGATCCCAAGGCCAGTTGACATGTTTGCATGTATTTGCTGAGTGACAATAATATAAAAGCAACAGTTTTGCAGTCTATGCTTTGGAGAGCCGAGCTGAAACTCTGTGATTTGCTTTACTTGGCAACAGATCAGGGTATCCGTGTTGTAGTAACCTTTATTAAAGAACACACTGGGGTGATATTGAAAAGAAATGTTTGGCTCTAAGTCCCTTTGCCATTAAGGCATTTGTAGTCTTAAGGAATATTCTGTCCAATAAAGTGTGAATTTCCTCCTGCACACCTCCCAAAACAAGGCTCAGTGCTGCTTCTGTTACTTGTTTGATAAGTATTTACATGCTTGTAAGTCATGTAGTAAAATTGTCGCACCAGTATGTTGAACTCGTGAGGACAATTAAATCAAGGCTTTGAAGAACACCTCCAACACTACTACAAAGCCCCAAGACTGTTTTCAATTTTTTCAGTGGAAAGGGGTCAGCGTCCAGCCTTGTTTGGGTTATCCTTCTGGGCACTGAGAAGGCTAAGGTCACATTCCTCAAGTGGCACTGGGGTCTTGTGATGGTGAGGGCTTTATTTTAAACACATGGACAACTATTTAGACTGTGAACATAACTACAGAGCCCAGCATTCATTCAGATTACCATGGTGGTCATCTTCAAGTAGACATTTTCCACAAACTTTCAGACTGAGGCAGTGCCCTTCAAAGATATTGAGCCTGTCTGTTCACCTATGCGAGTACACAGAGAGGATGTCTGGTAAAGGAAATGGGAGCAGTGTTCATATACCCCTCTTAGTGCTTTTAGTGAGCATAATGGTTTAATGGATTGTGATCAAATGGCAGGGAGGTGCACCAGGACAGGCATTAAGTCCACCAGCGTTGGGGCTGATTTGAAGGATGAAGGTTTGAGCCGCCCCAGAGGAATATAAATAGCCCACAGTACAAAAGGCTTTTCTGCTGCCTCCCCGTCAAACCTCTTTCTCCCTGTTCATCTCAACAAGGGGGATATGCGCAACCCCAACCTTGAGTAAAAATTCCTGTCCTTCCATGTCAGGCCCTGTTCCATGCTGAGACCCAGAAAGGACTTACACCCTACCCTCAGCATTTAGCAGCGTGATTCATGGGCGATCGCCTTCAACTTGACTCCTAATGCTTAAGTGAGGTGAATAAAAGATAACCTAGAACCTAAATGGCAGGCTCTGCTTAAGTTTAACTGATGTAGTGGGAAGAAGCTAGTGGTTTTGCTTCTTAAATGTTTAATAGATTTATTAGATTTATAAATGGATTGCATTGTCTTTAAATTACTTTAGACCTTGACATGCTGTCAGAGGGAAACTAGAGCTGAACCCATACACTGTAATAATAATGGACGTAGCTACAGTGAAGTCAACCACCAGTTTGTGGACTTCCATTCTGAGTTCAAGTTCAGCATTAGGGCTGTCGCCATCTTATGTTTTTGCAACCAGAAGTGACCATATTTGGGCGAGAAGCTGGCGCTGTTGAGGAGTGAGTGGTGGATCTGTCTAAGAAGCTGAGGACACTATCGGCAGGGTGTCACTCAAAGCAACCCGCCATTAATTATGCGTGACTTTAAGCCTTAATAAAATGTAAACGGGTGCTATATATTAAAATTCACCCCTCACACAGTTTGATGAACAGGGAACTTAGCTACAGAGACCAAAACTGTTTTTTGTACCAGGCTGTAAACATGTTTATTTCTGCTGTGAAGCTGGGCATTTTAACATGGGGGACTATGGGGATTGACTGGCTTCTGGAGTCAGACTCAAGAAGGAGGGTGCTTCCTGGTTGAGCCACCAGTATTGGTGGTTATTGGACAATCCACTCTTCCACCTGAACCCCAGTAAAAATGTGAGCAGAAATGTTTAAAGCTCAAGAACATCATAACTGGTAGGGTTGTACGCTAAAGCTACTGTCTGCATCAAAATCTATTATTGGATTCACCCTGGAAGGAATGATTTCCTACACCAGAAATAGTTGGATATGGTCTACACATATTCATTTTCATTGTGTGTGTTAAATTGTTTCCTATTGGTATTATTACTCCTTGTGGGTATGTGTACAAATTAAACTCAGGCCTATTCAACTGGCAGCCACAAACGACCCAGAAGCAACCTCTGAGTGGCCCAGCATACATAAAGTTTATATACTGGTATGACAAAATAGGTACACTACATATAGTTTCTGGGTGTAGCTAACAGGTTAGCCATCTCGCTTCTACACCTGCACAGTACTGAAAGGGCAAGATATACAGATTGGTATAGCAACCCTGCCAGTCATATCTTTCATCAGGGTTTTCTCATGTGACGCAATTCCACCCACACTTTGTAGCTTTTCAGAACATATGGGCTGTGGTCAAACTTATGTCTGTATGTCTTTTCCTGATAATCTTTCCTTGACCTCAATGGACCTCAATGACCTCAGTGTTTGTGTGTTTTTGTGGTGGCTGTTATTGCCACTTGTATGGTTCTGTGCATGCATAGCATTGATAGCACTTTTTTATTCTGTTTCTGTTTTTGTGATGTGCCTGGGTGACTTTTTTTATTTCAAAAGTCAAACAATAAACATTGCTATTTTTTACCACATTCATTTGCATTTGTTTAAAGTTTGTCATTACTAAGGTTTAAAATAGGCTGCTGAAAACGTCTGGCCCATCTACATTTCCCAGATTTAAAATCCAGTCCAACTGAGTGACGACTCTGAGAAGATGCAATGTGATATTTGTGGCGAACTGTATACTGAGTTACAGGTAAATATTGCTGCAAGAATTCAGATGCTGTTTGTATCTGTTGAGAATGCACAATGGATTTGTATTCATTTACATCATTAATTCCAGAGGACCAAGTAACCTTTAAACTGCTACGGAGCGTGATTAGGTGCTCCATATGGAACCATGGAAAACAAGCAGCAACATTATTAGAATTTAAATGTGACTTTTCTGCAGGCTGCTCCATGAAACTACAATATAGGAGGAAAGTGGTGTAGGAGGGTACGGGAACAGTGTGGTATACAAAAGTAAACAAAGGAGGCACTTTCACACTAAGGTAATTAGGGTGTTTATGGGAGAAGAAAAAGTTCCTGATGGCACAGCAAGGCAAGAAGACAGGGGAAGATGGAGGAGGGAAGGGGGTAAACTAAGGCTCATTGTTAGGCAGGTGATTTACGAGGGTACAGGGGCTCCTGGGCCCTGCCAGTGGAAGGATAGATCTTCTGTCGCTATAGCACCCTTAGCCCTTTGTTTCCATTGTGCCTAGACAGGGCTGGGGGGCTGAGGGGATGAAAGTGGGTGGAGGGCGGCTGGAGCGATTGTTGGTTGAGTGCTGCTGTGCCATCGCAGGGCCGGGGCCTGTACATCTTCACCACAGACAGCAGCACAGATCAAAGGCTGCACTGTTCCCTCTCTCCAAAGCTCACAAGCCTTTGAAAACTTCCCACAACATTTGCACAAGGGGATGATATGCCTCCGCAATGCTAGAAGCCCTCTGAATATAGCATCTGAATACCAAACACCAACATTTAATGATACTCACAGTGCGAGAAATTATCCTGAGTTTGCTTTTCAATGCAGCCGTGTGATTGTATGCACCACAAGATGGGATCTGTGCACGTGCTGGGCAGCGGCCGTGGGTAGATAGATTAGGTGTCTGGTGTATATGAAATGAGGTCACCTTCTCCCTTAGCTCCAAACAGACGTGGTTGTCTGAGTGCTGTCTGCCTTTCTCCACACATAGGACTGTCACCATGCACCACTTGACCTTTCAGAGCCTCAGTGATAATGCTCCTTCAGGCAAAAATCAATTACCACAGGCAAACGCAATATTAAATGAAGAAAGGGTATGATCTTGGCATGTGAGGGGTCACATGTCGGGGCTGGTGATGGATGCAGATTCAAAGGTGCCTCGGTCCGTGTCACTGAATTTCCACTGATAATTTCATCAGGAAAGCTAATGGAGTATCCGACAGCATTGTCCTGATGTTTCTCACAGGACGGTGCAGCGTAACCACTCTAATTCTCTTCCTTGGCTGCAATTTATAAAGTTCAATTTTGAACTGAATGGGGATCAGAATTCAATTAGTAAGGTCTTGGAAAGTAGGCCAGTGCTGTTTACAAGAACCTCTCCCACACTCATTGTTCCAATACAATGGTCAAAGCGTCTTGTGGTGATCTACCCTTTTACACCCTGTGCTGACATCATACAGGGCCAAATCAAATATCATAAAATGATATTTCAGAAATGTTGAACCACAATATTCTGTAATCCTAGTGCATTGTGTGTACTCCAGCGAAGCAAGGGGGACTTTTGTTACAATCAGAGGGTGATTTATTCGCGGTTGGGACTATTATTTTGTCTACCCTCTCTGTGGGACATATAAATATAAATCATAATAAAAAGTGTGCTGTATGCAACATCTGTAGCCAAGAATTCTTGAAAAGCTTCTTCTAAAGCAACTTTAGTCTTCATTTTTTTATGGTTCAAGATGAGAGACAGTGGTGCCTTAGGCTACATGCTAACCTTAATATGGAAACATGCTCTCTGTGGCAATCAACATTTTGCAGGTGCTGTTTATATTTTGACCATTTTAGTTTAGTGTGTGCATACTAATATTTGCTAATTATCACCTGTGGGGGTGGGACCTGAATGTCTGTACCAAATATAATGGCAAACTATCCAATAGGAGGATAATCAAAGTCATTAGGATTATCTGTCCAAATGTTTTGAGCCAAAACATCTGGTAGATCGTTAGATATTTCACTGGATTAATGACCACTGACTTGATGGTAATGCTGGAGAACAAAAATAGGGATTACTTTAAATCTATAGGATTAATCATGTAGGAACTTTGAATGTCTGTGCCAAATGTCTTGGCCTTCCATCCAACTGTTGTCAAGACATTTCACAAAGAAACAAAAGGAAAAACGACCTCATGGTGATGTTAGAGGAAAAGCAAGGGATTGCCAAAGTCAGTAGGTTTCATCGCCTGGGGACCAGGAGTATGTTTACCAAATTTCATCACAATCCATCCAGTATTTGCTGAGATGTCATTATATTTCATGTTACAGCTAGATTGCCTCCAAAACTATCCTCTTATCCCTATTATGCAACATTTTTATGTCCCCATGAACATTAGCCAGAAAATTTGTCACCAAACTCTACACCTCAAAAGGCCACAAATCTTCTCAACTTTAAATCTGAAGCGGAAATGACTGCTATATTTCCGCATAACACTGTCAAACCATCACTGTATGATTTATTGGAGTCATTTGGCTGCTGTCCCGGGCCATGCCTCACTCCACATCCAGGCCATACAGGACAGAGGCGCCTGCAGTGTTAAACTCAACAAACTGATGATGGGGGCTTGATGGAAAAAAAAAAAAAAAAGTAGTGTTTCAGTGCGCTGCTTGAAGTGACGATCATACAGTGCTGTGCTGATGTGTGTAAAGTATTCCACATCAATCTCTGTGAAGATAATTTTTCTCATGTTTATTTGCTACCCACTGGGCCTGCTCTCTCTAGCTCACCCATGTTAAAATGCTGACAATACTGATCTAAATGATGAAGGCAGATTAAAGTGTTAGCTGCCCGCTGATGTTTGGACCCAATCTGTTCCAAAATGAGCACCGTGTAGCGGCGCGCTATTTAGATCAGTGGCTTATCACTCTCATTAGGCGTCTATTCGAATCTGATTTCATTAATCACACGTAGTCCACTTTTCCCTTTCTGACCCTGACTTTAAATAATGGCAGGCCTCATTGAGTCTGGCCCTGGGGTTGTGAATCTGAACCCTCAGTTACTGATCCATGATCCATTTTAATCCATCATGTAGCCCAGAGAGTGTGTGTGGGTGTGTGGGGGAAACTAAGCAAGGAGAGAAAGAGAACAACCTGATGCATTCCTCATCGCCCATACAACCTCATTATGTGAATGGAGTGGGTCTCACAGCCCAGCATACACACACTCACACACGACGCAGCACCTTCTGACTCAAGTCATGCTGCCAGGCACTCAGGTGCCTAATCTAACCCCACCACCCCAACATCCAATTTGATTTGGCATTTATAGGTGTTTATGATAGAGTGGATGGTCCAACACCTGGTGACTGAATGACATTTCAAAGTGACGTAAAATGGGATTAATAGTTACGTGGGTGGTACCTCGTTATGCCCAATTGACTCCCCGGTGTTCACACAGCCAGGGTGGCCAGGGTTATCTGAGAGAGAGGGTTAATTCACTGCCTGTCGTGTTAAGCACTGTTCACTAAATCAAGGACCAGTTTATGAGTAAGGGAGGGTATCTCACTCACACACACAAACATATAAAAGCAGTAGGTTACCCTGTGGTGTTTGAGGGGATGACGAGTTTACTTTACCCTGCTATACTTTTCCTGCATCCTCTTCATTATCTCTTCATGAGGCCAAATTGGCAGCAAGCCCTTTAAAAATAAACACTGACACGACTGTTAACAAAATGTGACTGCAGGCAAATACAACCACGGGCAAATGTAGGCACTACAGTTTCATCTCTGCAAGTCTTGCTCTATCAATAATACATGAGACTGCCTCCTTTACCATGATTAAAGGTGATGTATCTAAGTGCCACAGGTGCTGCATCGCCAAATTGTGCTTTCAAATTCCGGTTAGTGAAACATGTGTACAGTCTGAGAGGGTTTCTTTCTTTCTTTCTTGCGTAAATCAATGGGCTGTTGTGACTGCTGACATTTTTAGGGGATTACAGCTGTCTCATTTCTACATCTTACACTTCCCGCTCCTGCAGAGTGAGCCAGCATTGACAGGAGCCCTGGCCAGTACTCTAATGTCCCCAAGACTCTGGCCAGAGCTGGGCAAAAGGCCATGTTCAATCAGCAGCACCACCAGACAATATCAAAGACCAGTGGGCGAAAGGGGATGGGATTGGATGGCAAGCAGTGGCGTAGAAGGAGGAGGCGAAGGCAGGGAGAATGAGAGGTTGAATCTCATCGGCTTGCTTTTAGAGATGAGTCACCAAAGAGCAGATTATTGGGCAGCATCCAGGGCAGTGGGTTCAGACAAAAGGAACAAATGTCTCGAATCACAGAAAAATTGAACAGAGAGATTACTGAGCCCCACCAATAATGAAGAGCAATGACCGTGAGCAAACATGACGATGGAATGCTCAGATGGAAGGAGGTGTAGAGAGGTAGGCACGGAGGCAGGCACATGGTGGCGCAATTTGGTGGTTAAAAATGACGGAGGGGGTTGGCCAGCATGCTGGCAACATTTACCTGCATCACCACCTGCTGCCATGCTAGCGGTTGGCTGGTAGGGGGGTTGGGTGGAAGGTTGGCACGCTCTAGCTGCAGGGTGACGTTGCGACGCTCCTCCTCGAGGGCTCGGGTCAGCTGCTCGAAACGCGCCTCCTGCTCTTTCACTGAGGCCAGGATGCTGGCAGCTGAGCGAACATCATAGTCCTCCATGTCCAGTGTTGGTGGCAGTTGTACAGATCTTCCATGTCAGGGAAGGAGGGAAGAGAAGGAGGAGGAGGGGGCACACCATTAAAGACACCCTGACCCAACAGGCTGGGCGAGTGGCATCGACATCGACAGGCTGAAGTCAAATACAAGACTTACTTATTGGCCAAGATGGGAGATTGATGATTTGGCATACTAAACAAGCTTTAAATAATCATCAGAAACAAAAAGGCCGACATAAACACATCAAAATGGAACAATTAGAATGATTGACTGGATGACTGGGGAGGTAGGTTCATAGTACAGATAGTTATCTGTTACAGTCAAATCTGTTTAAGTAAAACTGTGCCTTCCTATACCCTGAAGGGACAAGCTCAGATTCATCCCACAAAGGGTGACTACATGGGGAAGTCTGATACTCCAAGCTCAGCGTAGCAAAGACATTAATGAGGATGCTCTGCTGGGTGCCAATTATGTTTTTGCTTTCAGAACTCTGAGCCTGTCTTTTAATTAAGACAATCTCGGCACCACATATACAATTCAATACAGTTTTGCTGGAACAAAACAGAAATATGATCCACCAATTCCAAGAATAACAAAGGGAATGAAACAGCACAGTGCACACTCACAAAAACAAAGAATCTTGTTTTTGGACATCCAGAAGGAGGGTGGAAAGGAATGATCTCAGCCCTACAAATGAACAATCATAGCCAGCATGGAGGAATGGCACTGCCATTGGATACAGACATGCACAGAACCATAATACAATCTGACACACAAGCACTGTTGCAGGCACCAATGCAACACATGCAAGCTTCCCAAAGCCACCCATATGGACCAACAGGCCTGGTACCACACAAACACACACACTGCCTATCATAAACAATCATGATTTTGAGATAACAGTTGCAAGCCACAGTGCGCATCACTGTCACACACACACACTCTGATATCCATAACTGATGGTGGCGTGTTATCAAGAGGGTTGATGGCACAATAACAAATGGGGTTGGAAAAAGCGAACCACAGCAATACAGACCTAGTAGATAAGCAGGCTGAGAGGTGTTAGAAAACAGACATCCCCCACTCTAACAGAAGCAGAAGGGTGAGACAGCAAGAAGAAGGTAGAGCTGGGAGAGAGGGGAGAGAAAAACAAAGGGAAGACAAAAGAGAAAATGCCACAGGTTAAAACAGAAATGAAAAGCAACAAGCAACACATGATTCTCCTGACTGGATTATATTTGACTTTATGGTAAACCCAAGTCTAATGACAGGCACAAAACGTATTGGAAAATTAGTACAGCATCATCTACGTACATTAAAAAACTTTAAAGGCTTTATTGTTCTAAATTTAGTAATCACATTACAGTCACTAATTAAATAATTATGTTGTTACTTCCGTTGCATGAGTTCTTCAATTATCTGCATAATAGGCGGATAGGAAAAAGCATCCAAAGTGCCAACAACAGAGACACCATCTTGGGCACCCATGGACAGTCTTGTGCTGACTCCAAGGCAGAACAGGTTGTCAGACTCCCTCTCATGAGTAATTATAACCGCTGCTTTAGTGATGAACACATCAAAAAAGCTGGACTATAGTCTGCTATGAAGCCATGAATTGCAGCGTGAGTGACTGAAGTAAATGTGTTTGAGTGTTTGGCCCATTAAATGCAGTTCATAGGCCATTTGAATGGATTTTTTTAAGTCTGTCATCTAATGGTGTTAGGAAGGCCAGTATCTTGTATTACTTTATTAAGGTCTACTGTTATATTATCTTGAAGCAATTAATATTTGTACTAGATGGTGTTAGGAAGGTCAACCTCTTTTATATTGTTTTATATATTAATATAGTTTTATTTTGAGGCTGTTATAGCCTACTACCATTACTGTCTTGATAACTGTTGAGCCCTGTTTTTGGTGTTATAATATGTGGGCACATGTAAGGTTTAATGCTGTTAACAAACCATGACATGACAATGCATCTCAGGCAAGTTGCGGAGTAATGCATAAATAATGTAACGAGTAGTCTAACAAATTACTTTCTACAGGGAGTAGTTAAGTAAAGTTACTATGAAAAAAAGAGTAATGATGAATACATCACTTTTTGTGAGTAATGACCCCAACATTGTTCATTACTCAAAATACATGTTAACCTGACAAAGTCAGCAGCCGCCCCAGGGCCAAAAACACCCCAGATCCCCAAGTGATTGACTGATTGATTTAATTGAATGTTTGTTTGAGAATGCTCACTACTAAATTAATGTTGAGGGCCTTTTTCTGGGTCTTGCATTATAACTGAACAACTTCATTCAGTGACACCATTTTGTAATAATAAATGCCCAACATTCAAAAAATATTTTTTCTTTGGCAATATCCCCATGGCAATACAGCACATTTATGGTTTGGAAATGATCTTGGTCATGGCAAATGAACAAAGGAAGAGTCCTGCACCCACGGGTAAACTGCAAAAATGAAATACACACGGGCAGGCAGTGAGTGTTAACAAAAATATACTTTTTATTCTTCAGAATAAAACAAATGAAAAAGATGTGCAGTATGTGTGTGATATTTTTGACATATAAATCACTATTATCAAGCAGCAACTCCTTTTACTTTGAAAGTCAATGACACAGTTGAAACTCAATGGGTGCGGTTACATGATGGCTTCTCATTCAGAATGAAATAAACCTGAATGAAATCATTCGGAATTAAAGTTTTTCCAGGTAGTTTACATGGGAAATATTAATTTCGAATGAGGGTGATCAGTTTAATTGCCGTTTAATCGCCTGTATTTGGGTCAGCGCAAGGTTTGGGGCAGGGAAGGTTTCTGATTGGATGGGGGTGGGGCGGATGTTACGCGTTTACGTTTACGGAAGAAAACATTTTTCAGGCTTGTTTTGCTTATATTCTTGAAGCAGCAGTACGGCAACAATTTTGTTCTGCTAATGCTTCGTCTGTTGAGGAGGAGAAGAGAGGTAGAAGGTCGAAGAAGGGAGATAGACGACCATGTTTTGGCGAATGGAAACCGGTTAGTGCAACAAGTCCGACTGCTCTATCTCAGCCCGTTGCTGCGCGCTATATACATCATCGTGCCAGAAGGGCAAGAAAACGAGCATGCGCAGAAAGACCGGAATGAACTTAAAGAGGAATGAGTGTATACAAGTGCGAGAAAGTCTTTCATTCGGAATTAGAAATGGAAAATTCCAGCCCCTTACATCAGAATGAATTTTCAATCGCATTGGCCATTTTCATTCATTTTAATAGGAATGAACTTTCATTCTGAATGAAAAGGGAATTAAACTGTCCATGTAAATGTACTCAATGACACAAGTTGAACCTTTAACCTCATCATCACATTCGTCACCGATGTGGAGGACTCCAGCAATTAAACTTTGAAGCCTGTGGACAAAGTGGCAGCCTACATTGAGTTCAAGACACCCAAAGATTATCCTTTGAAGTTTTATAGTGGTGGAAAGAGCATGCTACAATGTTGCGCGGAATGTTTTCACCGTCCTGGCATCGAACGCAGCTAGTGAAAGACTTTTCTTCCACTGGATCTGTAATTAAAGAATGGAGAACCCAGCCTAATGTGAGCGACTGTAGCCTGTGTTTAATCACGGGTGCAGGTCAGGTTGCAGGTCTTTTCTTAAGGGGTGCAGCCAAGTGTAGCTTTGATTTAGACAAAATGATGGATAACAGGTCGGTTCTGGTACTTGGCTTTACGGGTATAGGCGGGCGTGGGTTTTCAAAAGAGGACCCGTGCAGGACTCTTGGATAAGGTATGGTTATGGTTGGGCTACTAAAACCCTTGAGGTTAAGGTTAGAAAAAAGATCAGCATTACAGTCAAAGAAAATTACACATAAATTTCATATATGAAAAAAACACATTTAGCTCCCAGCCTTACTTTTTGCCTCTCTACATCACCTCCTGCACTGGCACTGAACATTGGCAATGGACATAAATTGCAACTTGTGTAACTGTCAAATATAAAATCAATTGCTAAAATGAAGGGCTACATTTTAAGCCCCTGTCTTGGTTAGAGGGCATCTGTCAAAAACTAGTTTTACATGGCGCATACTAAAAAAGACATTTGCATTTAATTTACAAGTTTGCATTTAGAGGATTGGATGCATAATGCATCGGGAGGAGGGGACCAGGGGCTCAAACTGGGTTAGCTCAGGCCATGTGTGTATTGTACTTTAGTATGCAGATGTGACATAATGTTCTGGCCTTTGACCAGACTGCTCAATCAGACACCAAAAGAGGTGTTTATCAGGCAATCAGATGAACAGAATTCACAACACATGCAACAGAAACATGTCATCCCGGGGTCAATTTGGGCCAGTCAGCATCATTTTAAACATGACTGTGATGAGATAAATCCTTGTGTCCAAGTGTGTCAAAAACAAAAACATAAGGTGAGTGTTGCTCTCGGCGCCACAAGTTTAAAGAGAGAAGGTACTTTACAAAATCCAAGAAACAACAGTGAGAAGGAGACGCTGTATATAAAAGCATTTTGGATATCCTCCAGCTGATCTTGCCACCAAAACAGACAAAGATTGAGGAGGGGTGGTTTGGCTCAGCGGGGGATGATCGATGCAGATGCAGCCATTAGAATCTTAAACAGGTCGGATTACAGAAAGTGTGTGTGTATCTAAGTGTGTGTGTGTGTGCGCATACGCAGGATTCATTCTTCACTATAGGACCTGGTGAGTGTGAGGCCCTTATTCCCTTTGAAGCACACAATCCCTCTTTGATGTTTCTGATCATTTATTTATCTGGAGTGGAGTCTTGTCTGACATGACTCTTCCTTCACTAACGCAATACATGCTGAGGAGCCTGTGTTTTCAAAGTTAAACTCCACATCCATGTGAATGGAAGAAAACATTCCTTTGGTTACTTTACCTCTATAGTTTTTTCATTCTCAAATCAGGTATTGGCCATTCGGAAACATTATTCCCCCTAAAATATTCCTGGCTGGCATGAGTTTAGAGTCATCAGCTGGTAACCTAGAATGGAAACAGAACTGGGTAATGACTACTTGCAAAAATAGCATCCTTATCTATTTTCGAAGCTATCTACTACTTGAGATAACCCACAGCAGTCGGGTACCATAAGCCATTTTGATTGGACATACTTGATGACGGGCTCTAATGATTCACACCCCTCGAGGGTTGGGGGGCAACGTAGCCATTGCTTCCTGAGTCGTAAAGGGAATAATATGGCAGGCATGTCAGCTACACCCCACAGCTTATCATTAAACACCAACTTCTGGGGCTACTTAAAATAGCACAGGGAGGGGCATCTGAAGAATTCCCCTCTGCCATCATGACAGCCCTGCTTTTTTTTAAAGCTCTGGTTCAGCAGATGTTTGCTAACGGCCTGCATCAGAGGGGATATAAACACAGCAGCCTGGGTCTGCACGTTTAACCCCATCCTCAATTACACATGCCCTACTTAGTCTCAACTTTATGTGATGGAAATGTATCAATTCCAAGGGCAGGGAGGTCATTGGTGGGTGCCACTTCTGGGAGTTTATGAGTGGAGGGAGATTAGATTTAAAAAATGGAAAATGTTTAATTAATTCCACAAAGGGAAGTGTGTTGGATTTTGACTACTCTTAAGGCGTAAACATTTTTAATTAAAAGGAAAAACAGGCTCGTATTCCATGTGTAGAGTTGATGCGGCACCTCAGTACCAGGCTCACTGTTGCGAGGCTTTTCCTCAAGTATGAATGCACTTCAGCACAAACCCCCAGCTCTAAAAATAGCCCAGTAATAAATATATCCACACACACACACACGGCCACAATTTTGAGTGTGGATCGGCAGATGAGATGCAGCGTTCACTCACTTCAAAGGCTTCCTGGAAAAATCCGGTAATAAATCCTTGGCACCTTATTCATCAGGTCCATTGGACTCCCAGGAAACAAATCTTCCAATGACAAGAACCTCTGCCATCATACCTCTCTCTGTAGTAAACTGGCAAGCATTTAAGTGATGTTATTCTCGAGAACAGCTTTAAATGAGCCAGCAGCTATAGGTCTGGTTATCTCACTGTGTGACAGCAAAACTAAATCACAAAAATAGGGCTGTGAGGGAAAAGAATGTCTTATCTGTCTGAACTAAAACCTTGGAGATTCCCCCATTGCAAAGATGAAATTCTTGTTTTGTCTTTACGAGAACTTTTTTGCCTTAGGAAACATGCAAGCTCTCTGACCAGAGCAAGCCGGGACAACCAACATTTGATCTTTTGGCTCTCTTGTTCCTTTGGCACACTGGTGAAAAGCATCACAAACTGGGCCGGTTGGTATGAGTCAACTGTGCGGAGTCGACTGACATTATACAACTTGATTCTAGTTGTTACACTCTCACTGCCTTTTGAAACCACCCATGTGGAAAATACCAAGTACGGCTTTTACCACAAGGCCACCCTACATCTGTAAAGAGAACCTGTCATTCACTGAGGACTTGGAGTTAAACTCTTCATGCTTTGCAGCCTATGGCTGTCTTGTGATTTTTAAGAGAGTCAAGTGAGGTGTTACCCTGCAAAGAAAGCCATACTTTATCTAGGAACCCATTGCCCAGTGATGATGAGAAAGCATCTGGCAGTGAGGGTTATTATAATGTACTCTTGTGCATCAACATTTGAAAAGGCTTTTGAAAAACTTCAAAGTGCTTTTACTAGTTTACAAGAGCAGCTGTGTCAGGTAAAACTTGTCCTGAATGCAGACAAGACCAAGCTGATGGTATTTACCAGGTCAAAGAAAGAGCCCCAATCTTTACCTCAGATTACCACAATGCAGGACAAATCAGTAGAACGAGTATCATTTTATAAGTACTTGGGCTTTTTAATAGATGATGGTCTTAATTTTTATTTTCATATTGAGTCCCTGGTAAAAAAGCTCAGACTTAAATTAGGCTTTTATTTTCTTTTGAGGTGAGAAAACAACTTGTTTCTGCCACTTTTCTTCTTATGGTGGATTATGGAGACATTCTGTACATGCATGCATCTGTGGCTTCATTGCGTCTGCTGGACTTTGTATATCATGGTGTGCTGAGGTTTGTGCGAAACTGCAAATCGCTAACTCACCACTGTATTCTTTATCAGAAAGTGGGATGGCCATCCCTTACTTTACGCAGGCTGAGTCACTGGTTTGTTTTTATTTATAAGGCTATATTGAAACAGCTTCCAAGCTATTTATGTACAGACATTGTCCAGCAGACAAACACAAGTTACTGTCTACGCTCACAAAAGTTGTTTTTACTGAATATAAAAAAGACTCGTACTGAGTTTGGTAAAAAGGCATTTCAGTTCGCAGCCCCTATGGCGTGGAATGAGCCCCAGAAGGACTTGAAATTACAGGAGCTCATCTCTTTAAGTGCTTTTAAAATAATAGTGAAAGGTAGAGCAGGTGCTGAAATATGCAACTGCTTCTCCTCATAGCCTAGCACAAATCATTTGTTGTTGTTTTTTTATATTGTTTATATATTTTATACAGTACACTTGCCTGTAAAATGTTGTAACTGTGTGCATCTGTAATGATTTAATGTGTGTCTGTAACTTTTGCTGCCTTCTTGGCCAGGTCCCTCTTGAAAAGAGATTCTTAATCTCAATGAGGCAAACCTGGATAAATAAAGGTTAAATAAAATTAATTATTTTAGGCTGATTCGGTGTAGCCAGCAGATGTCTGAGCCAAGACTTCCTGTTCTGTGTGCCAGTCATTTCATTTTCATCCATGTATCAATGCAGATTTTTTGAGATTGCATTTTGTCCAATGTGTTCCGCCTCTTGACATGGACTGTTTACCTGCTCTTAGGGTTGGAAATTAGCACGAGCCACAAGCCAAAAGCTGGTAAAATATGCAAGTGGCTGCTGAATTTGCTTCACTCACCTGTTAAAACACGATTGGTCGATACTGTTTGGACTACAAATGAAAACCAGAATACTTCTGATATCAAAGCCTACAGATTCTACAAACATATGCAGAAACTGTTTATAGAGATGATATTTTACATTTCAATAATTCGATTTTAAAGCAGCAGTTCAACATTTTGGGTAACAAGCTTATTTGTTCTCTTGCCAAGGGTAAGATTGATACAACTCTCATAAATATGAAGCTATCGCTAACGAATTTGCTAAAGCAACATGCAAAATGCTTGCTCTGCTCCTTTTTGTTTTTAATATTAGCTGTCAATAAGATAAGTGTCAACCTGAGTATCCCAGCGTGCGCTGGAACTTTGATTTCCTTTTGGTTCACCGTGGTTTATCCAGCACCAGCTGGCTCCCTGAAGAGAGACACAACTGTGCAGAGGGTATCTTCAGTTCCTTATTAAAAACAAACAAAAAAAACACTATTTAAGAATATGCACAATATAACTGATTAAAATGAAAGAGCTGCGCAGGAAAGTGCAAAACTGTGTTGTATGGTATGTGCATAGTTTCACAATGAATACACAATGTACAGAGATAATAGTCCAAAAGGATGTGCAGTGATGTAACACTTACTGTATAGACAGATTAAACAATATAGACATAGATGCATGTGGACAGACCAAACAAACATAAACACATCATGTTCACAGCTGCAGAGCTGGTAGGTGGATTATGTAAACTCTAAACAGAGCCAGGTCAGCTCCCCTTGTTTGCAGTCCTGATGCTAAACTACCCTGCTGCTGACTGTAGCTTCATATTTAGAGGACACATACAGTATGAGAGTGGTATCGACATTTTCATCTAACTCACAGCAAGAGGGTCAGTTAGCATATTTCCCAAAATGTTAACTATTGCTTTGACTTTTGTCTCACATTAGGAAATAGAGCAGAAACAAAGGAGGACTTCAGCTACTGAGGAGGTTGCCCAGAGCAGAGGCACCGGGTGGTGGGTGTCTTGAGGGGTTATTAGGGGGACACGGGCAACAGCTTGGGAGGTAAAGGATGAGGATAATTGAGTGTGACCGTCAGTGCCCAGTATTGAGTTAGAAACATTCACCTGATTAGGGACTAGGTGGGTGGGGGGTCCTTTCTCCCCCCTCACTGCCAATTTGCCCCTTTCCAGAGGCTGTAATTGCGTCTCAAATTAATTCCTTGTCTAAACCCATCATATGCCCATCTGAGGATGCAGCTCTCAGTGGCACAATTGGGTACTTAAAAACACCTGCTCCTCCCTCCCACTGTGTGTATGTGTGTGTGTATGTGTGTGTGTATGTGTGGAAGTGGTGGTGGGAACAGCCTTCAATCTTGGCTGCTGATGATAATACATTCATGCAGTCAGAAAGCAAATTGGCGATATTAGGGGGTATTGCTCTGCCTTAAACTGTCATTTCAGAGCCAGTAATTTCAGGCTCTTCAGAGAATTTCTCTCCTTGGCTAAGCTGTCCAATATGTCAAAGCTCTTACAGAGAGTGACTGACAGTTAAGTGATTCATCATAATGACAATCTGCTGTGTTGGGAATTTCTGCTCACCAACAGGAAGGTTTTTCTGGGTTTTGCGGATCTTTAAAAGCGCTACTCTTGAACATGAACGTCAGTTTGAATTAGTACTACTTATGAAGAAAAACAGACAGGACAGTTGTACGTAAGTGTTGCAATTTTTCAAAATCTTTTTAAGAGCATATCTGCAGCAAAGCAATGTCAAGCCTTCTTACATTCTTTGTAAGAATGCCATAAAACACATTGCATAATGGATGGAAGTGGCAGCTGTAACCCAGAGTGTTAGCTCAAATCACCATATTCTGCAAGCTACCATGTAATGAATGGTTGGAAGATGACTGTCATTTCCAATATATATTTAATATTCTAAGTAGCACTGGACTGATAGTAATGTTTTAAAAAGATGCAACTTGTTAGAGAAAGAAAAAGAAAACAGGCACTGTCACCAGGAATGAACCTCCCTCCAATTTAAGATTCCAGACGTTATTGCTTTGAGGAACATTCAAGTGAGTGTTAATTCCCAGAAGGGTATTGCCGAGTGATGCCAGGATAAGCAAAGCTTAGCGAGGTGCGTGGAGTCCATAGCTGATCACTTTCACTGCTAGAAGAAAAGAAATGTAGCCGTTGTTTACCATCCATTTTTTTATTTCATCCCTTTTCTTTGAACCGCCTCGCTATGTGGAGGATTTCAGGCTGGAAAACACTGACACTGACACACACACACCTACATGCACAAAATACTTTAACATGCAAATGTCTTCGTTAGTTTCTTTGAAGAGACGGAGCAGTTCATTAAGACTTGTAGATACCATATACTTCACCATGACAGAAACATGCTACAGAAGAGTGTGGGACATACATAGTAATAGAATAAGAATAGAAGGAACAATGAACTGTTTGTCATGGTCATTTGGCTAGTAAAAGAAAAAAGAAAATAATAATTACTGTTAGTTGTTATGGTGACAACATGTGTCATTAGGGCCGCAAAGTGTGTCACACTCACTCATTTGAGAACATTTTTTCTTTATTAAACTGAAAAATACAACTATACATCAATCCAAGTTTCTCCCTTTCACCTAACTAAAAATACCTTAAGCTTAATTGTCTTGTGAACTCATCCTAAAACACACATTGTTAAAACTGAACAGAAACAAAATAAAACTCTCCAAAGCCGTCTTAGTTTGTCTTGTTAATCGTCTAGTTAGTGTGTCCACTGTTCTAACAAACCCCAACTCTGGTTTGGTCAAAAAAATCCTGAATTCTCCGATGATAGATGTGAGAATATGCTGATCTACATGCTGTTCATCCCCATGGTGAGCTACAGCTCTCACTCATTCTTCGGAGGCAGCTACAGTTTCAGTTTACATGTTTTAAGAAACATGCAATTAATGGCAACAAAAGACACAGGGAACAAACGAAGTTTATACAGACATTATAGCCCAATACAATTGTTGCAATGGCAACTGACCATTCTGCTACGCTGATGTGATTGAGAACATCTGTTATACTGTAACTCCATTTCTACGAGAACGTACAAAACTTCTACAAACAGCAGTATGTTTTAAATGCCTTCTCTTCTATTTCAGAGTTTAACATCGCATTACATTCTGAGGTCTTACCCCACTCCTTGATTAGGGACTATAGAACAAGCTTTAGTTCCTAAAATATAAGCAGCCAACAGTAAGGAGGTCAAGGTTCACAGTCAAGTAGCATCTAGATCATTTCAAGACAAAAGTTGGTTCTTGATTGTAAGGCCAAGCAAAAATGATTAGAGAAGCAACAAAGAGGTTTCTTAAGCTAAAAGCAATACTCAAAGCTTTGATAGAAATGAACATCAGTCACATTTCTACCACTTTGTTCTATGTCTTTAAGAGAGAAAAGGAAAAGAGTGTCTCCAAGTTTAAGCAAAGGCATGCAAAAAAGAGAAAGTCTTTTGCAGCGCCTAAGCAACCAAATTGCAATTAAGTGTCTCAGGCTGTATCTTCAACAGGTGACAGACTTCAAACACGCAATTACACTGTTGAGTCTGTCTTTAGAAACTGGACCAGAACAAACGTCCTCTCCTGTTCAACTGTAAAACACACTAAAAACTGTGAAGAGAACTAAGACCGCTTTTCAACTGACATTTACCTGAGCTGATTCAACTGTGAGAATTATTGAAATCAGAACACATTTCCTGGAGGAAAAAAAAGCTCCTGAAAGTATTGAAATAAAAATCATACAAGGCAACTCGGCGACAAAGTGAAGTGAAGTGAAGCTCCCTCGAGGAGAGATAACAGACAAAGTGAAGTCTTGGATTTGCAAACCAAAAAAAAAAAAAAAAAAAACTGTCAGGAAATGTAATTACTGCAATGATGAGCTGAACAAAGTGATTAAAGGAGGCTGGAGGTGTAGAGAGAGAGAGGCGGGGGTACCTTTGATGTCGGTGAGTGCCGTCAGACCACAAGTAGACTGAGGACAGGCGTAGCTCTGTTAGAGTCGACTTGTTTGTTCAGTTCGCCAGGGGAGATCTGTGGGAAAAAAAACAAGGACATGGAAATAAGTATTCAGCCAACCCGCTGACAGTGCATTATTAATATAGGGCTCTTATGTAATACAGACACACACACACACACACATATACAGTATAGTGGGTTCACAACTGTAATCTGATGCTGGTGCTGTACTCTCAAGCATAGTGCCCTCTCTGTAGGTATTGGTTCATCCTCTACTGCTCATCACTTGTGGTGTACCACAAGGCTCAGCTTTAGGTCCACTGCTTTTATTTTATATTCTTCCTTTTGAGGACATCATTTGCAAATCTAATTTTTGTTTTTATGCTAATGGCAGCCTGCTGTATGTACCTGTAATACCTGGTTATAATGGCAGTGTTGCAACTCTCATTAACTCCTGGATGTTTAATCACTTTCAGCTAAACTACAAAAAAGATCTTTTTATTTGGCCCTCCCAACTCCATTCAGCTGATCCATATTAACTTTGACAATTAGTACTGAATCAACAAAGCTGTTCAGCATCTAACCAAAAGTGCAAAAAGAAGTAAAGTGCAGAGTAGTGCACATATTGCTAGTGGTAATATAAAAAATGAATAATAATAAACAGTAAAGGGTGGATATGAAAATGCTAGATATATACAGTATGAGCGGTTTGAGCAGTATTAACAGTGTGTAATGAATATGTGGCACACAGTAAGGTGCAGGATATTAAATAAAACATTTTTTTGGATGTAATTTATGCTCAGAGATCATCTGATTATGTTTCCTGTGTGTTGATATGTCCTTATGGGAAGTAGTGGGCGTCTATTTTGCACTGAGTGCTGCATGTTTGTCGATTTTTCTGGTTGCCAGGGTTTTTACACACTGGTCCACTCATGGAATTGGAGGGTCTGGACAAATACCAAAAAGACCAACCACTACATTGCTGAACAACAACAACAAACCACACAGACTGGTGGGTCCATCCTCTCTCCCAACGTGCTTCAGTCTCCTTTTCATCCAGAGCAGGTACTCTACCTTGTGCTCACAGTTTTACCTCTGCGGATATTCCGTATCATAGCAACAAGAGACAACTAAAGCATCTCAGCTGACATTTTCAGTGGAGGAAAAACACTTGGACACATGGCCTTAGGAGAGTGACACCCTCAAATGTCCAACCAATGAGAAATTGGTCAGACAGCATATTGACTTACCAATCAACCAACAGGTGTAAGCTCTATCGTGTACAAGACAGAAGCAGAAAGTGCTGTGTGAAGATTGTTTAACCTAGAGAGATATTTTTGCATGTGTGACACACCACACACATTGCACACCTCAACAAATACGCTTACAGTATACAAGGTTCCACCAGGATTTCAACTTGGATTACTGGAATCAGAGTCCGGAGTGCTAACCCTTACACCATGGAAACACTACACCATGGGAACACTGTTAAATGTGGGGCTAGAAATCCTGGACTTCTATTTATGTCTGGGCTTAGTTTAAACCAGAGATGTCCAACAACTGTAGTTGGTCCAAAATATGGCAGCAAGGACTTTAGCTATTCAAGTATGCATGCTGGAGGAACTTGGGCCCACTAGTCCTGTATCAACCTTTAAGTCCCTTCTTAATACATATTTCTCCAGACAGGCTTTTTTTTATGTGGTGCTGGCTGATGTTCAAAAACAAAATATTCAGGCCATTTTCTCCAGAAACTTATATTCTCCAAGGAAACCCAAGATAGTAATTATAAAACAATACAATTATATGCAACAAGAGATATGACAGCATTTGTTGCTTTGCAGTAATAAGGATATTTTCAGACTAGGAGCTTCACATAAAGAACTAGCCTGATCAGTTATTCTTGTCTGGCCAATATCTGATTATTCATAATGAGGCAACACATACTCAATACTTTGAACAAACCAATATGTCAGTCTGACCTTAGTATTCACTCTGCACCACCTCAGAAATATAGACATCACAGACACACACAAAGAGAGAGACCAGTGTCCAATACTGCAGTGCAAATTGGTTTTGATGCTTCATACCATGAGATGAATCATTCTGCCATACACGCCAACCTGTCCAGTGGCTCTGCTGCCTTTGATGGCTGGAGAAACAAAAGCCTGGCAGCAAAAACCGCTGGATCGACTGCAACCTTGAAGGTGTCACTGATGATGAAATCAAACGCACCCTTACACATGCTTCCTCGCAGGCTAACTTTCATTTCAAGACTATGGGTTTAATAGAGTGTAATGGTTTCTTAAAAATTGCCTCATACTTCAAGAAATACTTCGCTCTAGTGGTATATTTCTTTTAAAAAACTAAAATTCCCAAAATGAGTTCAACAGCAGTTCATTTCAAATTATTAGCTGTTGTGCAGAGATGGGTTTCAGACTTGATAAAAATGTTTGAGAGCAAAATTACCTTGTCTACAGAGTAGACGAAATGTGGAAGAACACACATTTCTTAAATTTTTTATCACAGCTCTTCCTTTACTGACACTAAGACAACATCCTTGTGAAAACTTGAAACATCAGAAATTGCCAACCAATCTTTCTTGAGTTTAAACTGCATGAATTCATGCTTAAAATCAGAAACATGAACCACTGCTTTACGTTTTAATGTACAGTCAGCTCTCCACATGATAAGTATCTCCAGATGCAGCTCTGACTTCAGGCCAAATATGCATCAGTGAGTAGTGAAGCCATGCAATGTTTCATTAACTATGATCAGAAGACACCTACAGTGAGTTAGGGAGAAAAAAAAATCAATACAAAGTCAACTTTCCTCTCCAGGTTTTAGCTGGCTCTGGGATTAGAATATCTTGCCCTCTCCAGGGATTCCTGGGTGTGTTCACTTCAAGGACAGATAGGCTCTGAGCACCTTGGATTTCTGGTACAAACATCAAAGGTGAAGCTAAACCCGGCCGCATTAGTTATCACCTCGTCTCTCTCTGTCTCTCCCTCTCTGGTCCTGGACGAGCCCTTACATCGCTCCTGAATGGGGATTATCTCGACGCACAGTCGCAGCTCACAGCACGGCTTTGATTAATTCACATTTTATTCTATTTAATGTGATGCAATGCTCTTGTAAGTGAGAGTTTCCTTTGGTTTGACAGGACAGCAGCACAACAAGCTGGTTTGGGAATGGGAAGACTGATGGTTAGTGAAGATGATAACTGAATGAATGATGCTCCCGCCACCCTCAGCTAATGGCACTTAACCTCCCAGCTGATCCTGTGGAGCTGATCACAGGTCAAGACTGTGATTATTCTGGGTGGCAGTGGAGGGTTCCTGTGGATAAAGAGGTGTTGGTAAATGGCCAATTCTGACACAGCGTGGACACATTGCTCAAGTATTGGGGGTCATGTTGCTTCAGAGACCTGTGTTAGGCAGCTGTGTGGAGTAAAATCTGGATAACAAGAGAAGCTTGTGTGTTCAACAAAGCATTTCCATCTGTAGATGAAGATATAAAAAAATCAGTGGCCATGCCTCAAGCTGATAGAATTTTTATACTGACATACCAACATTCAATCACATTTATTTACACAGCACCCACTCAGATGCATTTTCTCTGCTCTTGGTTCTGTGCTGACAACCTTCACCGCTGCCCCTGATGCCGCCGCCATCATTTGACAGTAATAACTGCAGAGCCCTCATGCAATATTTGCGCTTCATATCAGTGCCTGATACCTCACCTGCTGTGCATTATGCAGACAATTGCATATTCTATCATGACTTGTCCCCCTTCAACCCACATCGTTTGGAGAGCGCCCCAGTGTAATTCTGTGATTAATAATGAATGCAGAGCGAGGGTTCACTCGCTGACTGACTGACTGACTCAAGGGCTGACTGTCTGGGGAATGCTACACTGATGAAGGTCTTTCCTCAGCTGTCAGTGCCTCTGCACACTTGCATAGAAGAACTGCAGTCACATATAAATGAACAAGTGGATAAGCAGACTTCGCTTGTGTGTGTGTCCGTGCATGCTTAAAAGGTGTCATTTCATAGGTCTGCTGTGTATACAGGTTATCTGAGAATGTCGTGAGCAACCTGACTAATTATCTGATCGACTATGTAGATGTAATGCCAAATGATAATGTGAAAATCAAAATCAAAATGGAAATATAAATTATGTAAAACTGCTGTGCATGTGAATTAATCTCCAACAATACCTCCAACCAAAATGACAAAGCAGACAGGTTGACATGGCTTTTCAAATGACCCATACAGTGTTTTCTAATCTCCTGTCAGGATGCCACCATTTGATAATGTCTCACAAAACACATTTCACAAAAAATTGATTGGAAGGTGGCAGATTGATGATCAGACTGATGATCTGCCACCTCTGTGAGAAGGGTTTGGTTATAATTGGGCACCTTAAACAATTTGGTTAAAGATATACTACGCAGGCATTGTTGGTTACTGTTTGTGAACAGCGCTGCCAGCAAAAGTGAAAGCCAACTCCAGATTAACTCTCATTTTGGAATGAGCTTTGTCCGCTTGGAGTTTCGCCTCACTATATTTGTGTTTTTACTGTGCTGCATACATGATTTTCAAAGCTTCCTCTTGCATGCTTGCTGCTTACGGTCTGGCACCTGGTTGCTACCTTTTTATAAATTCTCAGCCTCACAACACTGTTGGCTGGGGGTACACACACATATAAACATACCAAACACAGCAAATAAGGAGGAAAACAGGAAAATGCAGACAGATCTCTGCAGATAAACACACTGCCACAGATGTGTAGTGGGTCGTAAGTGATAACTAAGAAGGATTACTTTTGTAGCAGTCTGTATTTTGTATTTTAGGGAAATCCTGCACAGTATACCTAACAAAAGATACTTTGCTGATTTTCAACCAGTTTTGTATCATAACTATATGGGTAGTATGTGTAAAACTTCCCTCCATCTTACCTGTGCCCAGATAGGCACATCTCATCTGCGCATCTCTCAGCTCACATAAACATGTCATCTGGTGGATTTTCACCAAGCAGATTTAGAGAGAGACCCGCCCCTCTCTCCTTCTCGGTTTCTCAAACCCAGACCAAACTGAGCTCAAACAGTAAAACTAAGCAGTGCTGATCAAATATAAACCAAGACTCTTGCCAATTTCTCGCCTAAAATGTTTTCGGAAACATATTTTAGTGCACTGTTTAACTGTACTTTGAAATAGTTTGTTCCCAACAAGCCACTATATTGTTTCCTGTGTGAAAATGAACAAGCTTACATTATGTCACCCACCAGCAGAAGGGTTTTATCTGTCTGGCACAGCACAGTGCATCCTACTTGTTATAGGCTTTCTATCTCTTGAGCAAAAACAAATGCCACAGCCCTTTTCTCTGTTTTCTCTAGTCATGTAGCAACAATTTCAAAAGTTTTTGCATCTTCCTGCTGCATAGACAGCTCAGTTGTATAAAAATACCATCTGTGAAATACTTCTTTGAGCTTAGGGGAAGATTGTGGTCATGGTTAAAGGAAAAGTTTTACAATTTGGGAAATATATAGTTTCACTTTCTAGCTAAAAGTTGGATGGGAAGATCGATATCACTCACTTTTTTGTGTTTGAAGATATGTCCAAGAATTGATTTTTAAAAGTCCAAAATATGCTCAGAAATGGGAGCAGTATCAATGTTGTCACATGACTCTCAGCAAGACAACAAATAAGCGTAAAATGTCAAACTATTCCCATAAAAGAAACCAATGGTGACTGTTAATGGAATACAGGATGCAAAAACAAGACAAAAATCAAGACATTGTACTCTGTCTAAATGCATTAAGGAAAAAGGATTTAGATTTGTGCTCAACAAAGAGGATGATGGCATCCTTACTTTGTATACTAGCCAACTGGGCCATAAAGAAGCCCCACTGTATACATGCATCAACAGACCTTAATATATGAGCACTTCTCAGCAGCTAAAGGGATGAAGTATTGTTGTGCCTCAGGTTTGCATATGACTCATATTCCATGTCATCCATTTTCTCTTCTTTTACCCTGTTCTTCTCTTCATTCTCTCCTCACTGTATAGTCTAATAAAAAAGAAAAAGTTGCAACCTATTGCAGCTGGTTTGGAGCACTCTGTGCACTGACAGAATCCCCTGACAGCCCGGTATTTCCAGGTAATTGTGCAGCTGAAAGCAGAACTAAGACACATTGTGCTGCAAATGCTCCTCCTGTGTGTGCAGGCTGTGTTTGCAGAGAGCAACAGCTAATTGTATATTCCAAAAGAAAATTACAGTCCATCATCATTAGTCCAGACAAACAGGCGGGCTTGCATCATGCGAAAAAGAGGAGCGCTTTGGGTTTTAGAACTCCGTGCACTCCTAGAGAGCTGACCTTGGCTAATGCTCGTTTCATTTAAGGCAGGAAAAAAATATTCTGCCCCCATCAGAACTTACCGCTTTTCAAGATGTAAATAAAGAAAGTGTGATTGAAAAAAATGCCCTGGCAAAGAGAGAACGATTTCCTGCCAAAACAAAGTAACAGAGCTCGCTGAGAAGTTTGAAGGGTACAAGCGGAAGGAGGAGAAATTGATTGGCTTGTTTGTTCTTTGGACTGTGCACAGTTTTAGGTTTTCTTACATGTTTCAGCAGGTTGCTGAAAGTTTAATTTGTTACAGATTCATTACACGCAGACGGTGATCAGTAATGCAATCCACAAGCCACAGCCTTGGTACAGTATTATCATCTAATGAATATTATAATTCCAACATGGGGAACCATCCTGCCCCACTGTACTCCTTGACCCTGTTTCTATAGCTCATAACAGATTCTCCAGAGAAAAACAAATACTGAAATTATTGACACCAGTAATACTTTGAGAAAACAGAGAAACAAAAGACTCCACCCTCTTTGTTCTAAGTAAAAACATATCCCACAATGCAGCACACAGCCTTGATTAAACTAACCACAATGGGTTGAAAATGTCTGCAGAAACCCATTAGCTTGTTAAATTGTTGAACTGAAGCCAGCAGTCTGGATGTGGATAAAGAAGCGAAGGAAATTGAACTTGTTACAGATGCACTGAAGGTCATTCATAGTGACTTTACTTTTAATAGAGACGAATGTGAAGCTAGTGGCAGACTGGAGGTTCAGTTATGCAGCCTTGTGCTACCTGATGAAAAAATGCAGTCTGGCCAAATAACATCTCAGCAAAAGCTAGCCACACTAGCTTGTAGCTATTCAGGTAAACTTCTTTGTTAGCCTGCTAACTTCCCATAACCAGTAATACCATGATAATGCATGAACAGGGAAACTGGGACATTGCCTTGTTTGCAAGCTTCCTTCTTTGCTATGCAACATTGTCACTTGGCTCTAAATTAACTTGTGAAGCACATTTGGTTACGCCCACTGAGGTTTAACTCAGCCAATATGGTCACTGTCTCAAGAGCAGCTGGAGATTGATAGAGTGAAATGAATGTTTGCATTACTATGCTATATAAAGTTAATTATATGTGATGTTGCGCAGTCCATTCAGCCATTAAATGAACCTAAAATAAACTTCCATCTGTATACAGTTTGACTTCACCATTAAGTTACGGCCAAGATTTTGCACATGCACATTTACTGTGCATTGCCAATGAAAACACAACTGTAAAAAAGTAGCAGGCACCAGCTACACACTAAAATACAAACCAGAAAGGTTAAATTAAGTATCAGATCCATTACTCTGAAGCGATATCTGACGCCCCCTAATCTTTGCACAACCAGGAGAGGAGACATCCTCCTTTAATATTCAAATATGCTCGAAATGTCCCTTTGAATATATTGACAGAAAATACAAAGAATAAAATGTTATGTTACGTCAGGCAACCATGCAGTATCATCCTAAAAAAAGCTATTATTGTTATTAACTGTTCTTGTATTATGTAGTATTATGTATTAAAGAGTGGTAAACAAGAAAGTAATATGAGTGTTACATAGGCTATATCACTGTTAAAGTGTTCCTAGGTCATAAAAAAAATATTATAAAAATGGTACTTTAAGTGTCACTGTGTACACTTTCCCTGTGCAGCTCCCAATCATATGCTGGCTCCCTAAAATAACGCTCAGTCATCAAAACATTGAGAAACTGTCATCTAAGATTTTTGCTTTAAAATGCTCTTAAATCATTTGTTTAGCTGTTAAGTTCCTAAAAATTTGTCTTGGGTGGAAAACTGTCCCCAACCACATGTCAAATAGGTGATCACGGCCCTACTGGGTGGCATTTGCTTTTTCACACAGTGCTAATGTTTGTTTGAATATAGTTCTATAGTCATACTGCACACTGAAAAGTATTTAATCTTTTGTAGGACAAGTCAGTATTTAATTTACCATAAAACTTCAATTAATAGCCTGGGCTTTTATTTGCTTAAATTACTGAACTCAACAGGCCTATTTTTAGGAAAGGACTTTAAATCCTTTCACACAAAACAGTTGCTCAGGAAAACAGAAAATATGATCAAATTGTTTATTTAAACCAGCATGAATATTATTTGTATAAAAATTAGAATTCAGATAATATATCAATTATGAATCAGTCATTTGATGTAGCTCCGACAGACAGTGCATTAGAGAGAGAGTTACATCACTCGCGAATTACAGCATCCCGCATACAACCTAGATTTAAAAATTGCTATGAAGTGCATCAGTGTTATTAGATAAGCACAGAGAATTTGATTGGATTTATTATTTGCATGCATAGCTTTATAGTGTAGTTAATACACTTTCTATCTGTTCTCACTAATGGTTGACAAACATTTGCAGGGTTTGTCCTGTAATAGAGAACTGGAATGTCATTCATTCATTTCTACGACAAATCGCAATGTTTTTATTATTATGTTGACGACAACACACTAATGTCAACAGACAGAAGCAAATATCCCAAACCAAGAGCGTGCTGAGTTTGTCTAATTCTGTTTAATATGGGCTAATTAATTCCAGCCCATCTCTGTTCTGCCTTGTTGTGCCCTAAGAGAGCAGTAAAAAGTAATAACCTGCTTTATACAGAGCTACCTTTCTGCCTCTCTGCCTCTCCGATGCTCTGGTCAGAGCACAGGGGTTAATAAGACCTTTGGCACAGTAGGAAAGCTGTTAGCATCGTCTCAGTCCGCTGCTTGAGTCCACTCATGTCTCCTCTGACACAGAGTTGTGACTCTGTCAGCTGGGGGACAAAAACTCTGAATCACATTTACAAGGTGAAGTGAGTCGGAACATTTTATCAACTGTAGGTTTACATTGATATATCAATATATGAGGTAATGGAAGTTGTAGTAACATTAGTACAATAGTACAAGTCTCTGCCTTCCAGTGTTTACTTTCTGCGAAGTCAGGCAATCAGTCATCATAATTTTCCACATAAAGAACATAATGCTCCGCTGTTGAAAGTAGATTACAAATGAAGCCATCCAATCTTGGTGGGAAAGAGCTGACACCTTTTCCTTCAAAATGATTAATCGCACCAACCTAAAACAAATCCTGTCACAGTTTGATGAATGGTAGGTAACATAAAGCCTTGAATGATAACGCTGACATATCGGATAATCTCAGTTTGAGCGGGATTGAATGATAAGATTCAGGTGAGGAATGACTGAAGCACAGACTATAGATTTTTGGAACTCTTTTAGGTGTGTGTGTGAGTGAGTGTGTGTGCAGGTCAACCCCCAGGGAGGGTGATTGTGAATTCAACCCCATCACCCTTGGCATCGTATGAACCATATGGAGGATCAGTCTCCCTGATGGAACAACAGAGCCTGGCTGAGGAGGAGTTTTTGCACGCCCTGCTGCTTTGAATAAAAGATCCGTGCCGGGATTTGTGCGTGACGGGCAGCCTCGACCCTGCACTCGTCAATTATGTAATGTGTACCACCGCAGCCTGCCGAAACTCTCGCCTCTCATCATCCGTAGCCACTAAGACAGCAGAAGACTTTATCTGGGGTATCTGAGGATGAGAAGTAGGGGAGAGGGACGGTGGGATGGGAAGAGAAGAAGGTAGGTGTGTGTGCGTGTGAGTGTGTGTTGGAGGTGTCAAAGTCGTGAAGAGATCAAACATTGTTCTGGGATGTTATCAGCTGTGTCTACTTGCAGCGGTGGTAAGGAGAAGCACTGCTACACCATGCAAGTCACACTCTTACAACTGAATGTATGAAAAAAACGTGGTTAAACCATGAACCGAACGCAAACACTGATATGGACAGAAATGGATTACACTGTCAGAAAAGCATTAATTTACAGACATTTCACTTAATGGACCCTGGCTGATAGAAGTGTATACAGAGGCTTTAAGCTGTTAACATTTATGTCAGTCTAAAACGTCTGATAAAAGATATTCTGGAAATGAAAAAAGACCAGAAACTCACTTTGGTGTACTAAAGCAATGCATTACATCCCTGCAAACAACACTGAATTAAAGGTGACCGAGACGCTTCCCTTTCTTGTTTTTTTTCCTGCTATGAGCCACAGTTCATTACACAACAATAAACACTTTGTTTATGCCCATTACTGTGTAATTAAGAAGGACATATTGTTAGCAGAAGCAAGCGGATAAAAACTCCAGGGGAGAACAACTGATTAATTGTTGACAATCCTAAGTCTAATTGCAGTTAACTGGCGAAAAAAAGCACACAACAACACAGCCATTCATGCGAAGTCAGGCTTGAAAATGCATGTGTGTGTGTGGAGTGGACTTCCAGCATGAAGGTCACCACTAGTGCCGACACTGACAGTTACTGACAGATCATGAAGTCAGCCTTGATAATTAACTTCTGTCCCCCTTCCCCCATACACAAAAAAGCATGCGGTAATTACATCTCAAAATATAACATCTAAATGTAAGAAACTTCAGAAAGCTTTGGACCGAGAACGCAATTACTAATCAGTGGAAGCCTCAAACAGCCACTGAGTGACGGGTTGGCTCTTGATACAACTGCACTTTCCCCCGGGGCAGGAAGGGATTCAGCCAAATGTAATTGGCCACCACCACATTTCTGGTAAAATAAAGCAGCTATTTTTAGAAACACAAGTATAAGGCCCAATTTCCTGAACCTGGAACGGAAAGGCGGCTCGACTGGAGTGAAACTGGCCACTGGAGACTAGAAGAACATATCAAAAGTAATGGCTACAGCATTTCACAAGGGCCCTGTGTCTATTTTTTTGTCACGTTTGATTACACTACTAGCCCACAACCAACTTTCATTCCTGTAGAAAGAAAATTCTTCTTATGAGACTTCCAGACGTCTTGGATTCAATTATTTTGACTTCTGCATATTTCCGATGAGTAATTCAATGCAACAACGATGAATCTCACCTAGGAAGAATTAAACAGGAAAAATAGTAAACTTCACTTTGCATTATTTTAATATGATTGGGACCATGGCATTATGATAGTACCAAGAGTGAAAGGTGCGCCAGTTTGTAACACAGCCAGTTGCATCAGTTTGAAATGCTGTCATTAACAACAATTTAAGGAGCTGGAAAGTCCCTATAGGGTGGGTGGGTGGGAGGGGAGCTGGATGGGTTCAACAAACCCCAGACTTTTACCCGGGAGGCTGCTGTTCACTTCCTGTGTAAATGTTGAGCTAAACAGTGATGTTTATTTCTCAACCTAACCACATGCTCTTGTTCCCCAAACCTATCCATGTGCTTTTGTTGCTTGAAGCTTAACCATGTGCTTTTGTTCCCTTAACGTAACCACATCCTTTTGTTCCTTAAACCTAACCAGGTGCTTTTGTTGCCTAAATTTAACCACATGCTTTTGTTGCAGAAGGAAATAAACCTAAGTACGAGGTGTTTTACCAATGATGTAAGTTTATTTTGAAAAAGACTGTTTGCATCTAACAAGCAGAAACTGTACATTTCTTGTGAAAACGGAAGTGTATTTTGAAAAGACACAATGCAACAAGCGTAAATTGATATGGCATCTCGGAACATCAACAACAGATGCAAGAAGATACCTAACACATCAAATGTAGATGTGAAAGTCCAATAACATTATTTTTTTTTAAATGTAAAATATTTTTTGTTAAAACTAACTAGTTACTCCAGCTGTCAGCAAAATGTTGTAGAGTCACAGCATAAAGGGGCGTTAAATGGAAATACTCAAGTGATGTACAAGCAGGCAACCTCAATACTGTACAGTAACTGAGTAAATATACTAAGTTACTTTTCCCTATTTCCAATACTTTCAGTTAGAAAAACATTTCTAAACTGCAAATTGATCTCATCTGGCTGAGGGCTAGCTGAAAGCTTATGGACATTTATATTTGTCTCAGAAAGCTGCTGTTTAAAGTATTTGTGTTAGCCACCACCACTTCACCTGCGCTGTTATCATCAGTTCCACTGCACACCCCACAGAGGTAGAAAGTGATGGAGGGAGAGATGAAAAGTTTGGAGAACCACAAAGACCTTCTCATTTATATTGTATCAATATTCTCTCTCTATGTGCATGCTGGGGCTGTGGCAGGAAGTAGGAAGGCCGATGAGAAAGAGCAGGGTTGATGGAAGGGTAACACACGCTGTCTCTGAGCCGTCACTCTTCTAGACAGGGAGCCTCAATCCATCACTCCCCACACTTCGGCTCAGTCCTGCCTGCTCCGTTCTGCACCTTCCACTATTGATGAAAAAGTCTCAGACCAATACCCTGCATCTACTCCCTTTTTACCTTTGAGCGTGCTTGCAGAGTCACACCTCAAATCAATCTAACCCAGCTTCAGCTGAATCGAATGTCACTGCTGTCAAACAAAGGTGATGTGTGTTTTCAGGAATAAAAATGACTGATTCTTTCTTTGAGTATTATACTACAGGTTTTTCACACATTTCTGAGATGAAATCATAAACCTCCAGTTACAATAATGAAACTGAAACCAATATTAGTGATATGCTCTTCTCCTCTGAGATGTCTCAGATCAATGTTACCATGCCTTACCTCCATCCAGTCCAGATTTAAATTGAGCAGGTCCCACAGTCTATGCCAGCTTGGCACTGAGATGCACCTCAGTGTTGCCCAGAGTTTTATAGCTATAATTTAACATCAAATGTCAGGGCTTTGCACACCGAGAGACAATTAAATCCTTGTTTACCCAGATGAATCATTAACTATTCTGGAAATAAAAACAGTCTTTTCTCTACTACCGGTCATTTTGTTTACAAAAAGGCTATTGTTGATAGTGTTTACCAGAGTCAGACTGATGAATCCAAAAAATGCCCTTTGTAAAGATTTGCATCCTTCCTTTGTTGTGCTCTCTGGCTGGTGTTTGCAGCTTTATTGGGCTGGATGGAAACTGGCCGCTGCTGCGCGATAGGCATCGTGTGACAAACATGTATCAACACTGGCAAACAACAGACCGTTAAAGAGAGGAGAGATCCAGAGGCAGAGAGAAGTCAATAAGAGTGAGAGTGAGAGAGAGAGAGAGAGAGAGAGAGAGAGAGAGAGAGAGAGAGAGAGAGAGAGAGAGAGAGAGAGAGAGAGAGAGAGGCAGGCAGGCGTAATTTCTGCTGCCAACACCTCCTGACATTGATGGGCAAGACCTGAAGTTACCTCGAGTGCTCCGAAAAAGACTTCAGCATCGGTGCATGACAGAAATTCATCCTAAATTTAACAGTCGTCAACAAAAACAAATTGACGCGGCAACAAAATGTCAGAAAAACAAGAAAAAGTGTTTCAGGGAATTTGCCAGAGTGGAAGATCAAAAACATCTTACTTGGCATATTGCTGGGAGTTCTACGGAGGTCTGGAGAGTGCAGTTTTTTTACTGCAACACTCTCCCGTCTCAGCTTCTCCTTTGAGCAAGGCACCTAACTTCAAATGCGCAATTGCACCTGCTCTAGAGCAACTCAGGGGTGTCAGTGTGTGTAAAGCATGAATAAGAAGTATGAAAAGCCTGACCATAGACAAATATAGGCAAAAGGGAAATTGCAAATCTAAAAAACTATAAGACTGAGGCTCTCCAGTGAGTATTTAAAAACCCATAGACCATTTTCTCTCGCTCATTCCAAGGTAATGTCCTCTTAATCTTTGCAAAGCCCGGAAGAATCTCCCAGTGCTATCTGGGTGATTAAACAGTGCTTCCTCGGCTACAATGGGGTGGAGCAGGCAGGCGATTTGGGAGCTGCAATTAACATCTCAGAGATGAGCAGAGACTCATGGGCATGGACCCCACCAAAAAAAGACCTGAATACTGGGAACACACTGGGAACACACATACATACAGTACAGGCCAAAAGTTTGGACACACCTTCTCATTCAATGCGTTTTCTTTATTTTCATGACTATTTACATTGTAGATTCTCACTGAAGGCATCAAAACTATGAATGAACACATGTGGAGTTATGTACTTAACAAAAAAAGGTGAAATAACTGAAAACATGTTTTATATTCTAGTTTCTTCAAAATAGCCACCCTTTGCTCTGATTACTGCTTTGCACACTCTTGGCATTCTCTCCATGAGCTTCAAGAGGTAGTCACCTGAAATGGTTTCCACTTCACAGGTGTGCCTTATCAGGGTTAATTAGTGGAATTTCTTGCTTTATCAATGGGGTTGGGACCATCAGTTGTGTTGTGCAGAAGTCAGGTTAATACACAGCCGACAGCCCTATTGGACAACTGTTAAAATTCATATTATGGCAAGAACCAATCAGCTAACTAAAGAAAAACGAGTGGCCATCATTACTTTAAGAAATGAAGGTCAGTCAGTGCGGAAAATTGCAAAAACTTTAAATGTGTCCCCAAGTGGAGTCGCAAAAACCATCAAGCGCTACAAGGAAACTGGCACACATGAGGACCGACCCAGGAAAGGAAGACCAAGAGTCACCTCTGCTTCTGAGGATAAGTTCATCCGAGTCACCAGCCTCAGAAATCGCAAGTTAACAGCAGCTCAGATCAGAGACCAGATGAATGCCACACAGAGTTCTAGCAGCAGACCCATCTCTAGAACAACTGTTAAGAGGAGACTGCGCCAATCAGGCCTTCATGGTCAAATAGCTGCTAGGAAACCACTGCTAAGGAGAGGCAACAAGCAGAAGAGATTTGTTTGGGCCAAGAAACACAAGGAATGGACATTAGACCAGTGGAAATCTGTGCTTTGGTCTGATGAGTCCAAATTTGAGATCTTTGGTTCCAACCGCCGTGTCTTTGTGAGACGCAGAAAAGGTGAACGGATGGATTCCACATGCCTGGTTCCCACTGTGAAGCATGGAGGAGGAGGTGTGATGGTGTGGGGGTGTTTTGCTGGTGACACTGTTGGGGATTTATTCAAAATTGAAGGCACACTGAACCAGCATGGCTACCACAGCATCCTGCAGCGACATGCCATCCCATCCGGTTTGCGTTTAGTTGGACGATCATTTATTTTTCAACAGGACAATGACCCCAAACACACCTCCAGGCTGTGTAAGGGCTATTTGACCAAGAAGGAGAGTGATGGAGTGCTGCGGCAGATGACCTGGCCTCCACAGTCACCGGACCTGAACCCAATCGAGATGGTTTGGGGTGAGCTGGACCGCAGAGTGAAGGCAAAGGGGCCAACAAGTGCTAAACACCTCTGGGAACTTCTTCAAGACTGTTGGAAAACCATTTCAGGTGACTACCTCTTGAAGCTCATGGAGAGAATGCCAAGAGTGTGCAAAGCAGTAATCAGAGCAAAGGGTGGCTATTTTGAAGAAACTAGAATATAAAACATGTTTTCAGTTATTTCACCTTTTTTTGTTAAGTACATAACTCCACATGTGTTCATTCATAGTTTTGATGCCTTCAGTGAGAATCTACAATGTAAATAGTCATGAAAATAAAGAAAACACATTGAATGAGAAGGTGTGTCCAAACTTTTGGCCTGTACTGTACATATCACAAACTGCTTTTAAGGGGTCAGGGGTTACTAATATGTTGATGTAAATCACCTCAGAAAACTTAATGCCATTAAATTTATAATTATATCCTTGAGAGATAAATCTTCTTTTCAAAGCAAAGGTGCACTTAAACTTTATATTTGAACTTATAATTAGATTACAGTCATATTGTAACCTTTTCACTATTGAGTAGGAGAGTAATGCTATGCAATGGCTATGTTAAAAGCAACAGTTCACCCTAATGACCCTCATGACCTGGTAACTCAAGGTAATCTACAGACCTTGTAGTGAGCAGTCTCACTACTTTCTTTTTACAAAACTACACCCACCAAGCTCATCACTGTGCAGGGGGAAGTGTGTATCTACTGCTAGCTCACCTAGAACCACTGAGCCTGCTAATGTTACATCTCATGCTGTCACAAGCACAAGCCTTTCATCCATGAGTAGATGTTTGCTTCCTCCTGTGCAGTGATACTGTTGGTGGGTGTGCTTTGGTAGACAGAAAATGGTTCCTGCATGAAACTGCTCACAACGAGGTCTGTAAATAATCCTAAGTAACCAGGTCATAGTTTCTGGAAAGAGCCTTTGCTGTTGAGTTTGTCAAATGTATTTTTTGACACTTTAAGCACTACAAGCTGAGTGCCATGTAGTTACAATAGATTGGAGAGAAGGCAGATATCTCTATGGCTGATGTCACTCTGTGACTCACACCAAAACAATCTAGATTGATAAATAGCACCACAGCTTAGAGAAATAAATGCCATTTTGATTAAAGGGTGAACTGTCCCTTGAAGTGCTTTTATTTACTGTGACAGAAAGCCATAAATGCATTGAGCAGACAGTTTGCAGAGGAGATGATTTTGCTAGATATGTGTTTCTGAAAAGAAGCAGACAATGTTGTCTTCACTATCAACAATCTCCCGGCATCATAAACTTATTGGAGACAACAAGCAGCCCATGCTGACCAATCACAGTTATTGTGTTCTCTGTAGCTGCTGTAGCTCAGACATACAGTTACATTTCTGAAGAAGTGTGCATCAGCTATGTGCTCGGGCTCTGTGGCTGTGGCATAACCCCTTTAACACATGACTATAAACCCAGCTTTATTAACCGTCAGTGGTGATGAAAACAGACAGCAGGAATATGTCATAGTCTGGTGTGTTCATAACAATAACAATGTACTAAAGAGACGATTTGGCTTCATATGTTTAACAGGGAAATCCTATATTACTTGTGTGCTAGTGCTACCATATTAAATTCCCCCCCAGCTGTTTCCAGCCTTTGCACTAAGATAAGCTAATCAGCTGCTCACTGTGGCTTCGTATTTATCGTGCAACATGAGAGTGGCATCAGTCTTCTCATCTAACTCTGAGCAATGAAGTAAATAATCATATTACCCAAAGTGGCAAAAAAAAAAAAATCCCTTAAAAAACCTCTAACTTACACAGTTTTAATGAATGCACCATATGGTGTTATTTACCACAGATGCATCTTGTCCCAAACTAGCAATAGATGTGTTGATTATATCACTGACAGAAATGTTCTTTGGAAATAATCAATCTGGTTTTGTAACAAACATACTTAATGTCATAGCCACAATCCAGTCAGCCTAATGTGATCATTTGTTCAGCGTCCAGAAGACACTGAGAGAGTGGTGTACTGATGAGCTGGCCTCAGCTCTGCTGCAGCGAACTGGCTCGGCCACTGATAACAGGGCCGTGGCTGAAGGGAGAGAATCCCGTTACAAATAGCTTCATTAGGTCTGTCAGAATGTGCAGCTGAGGTGGTACATCTCGATTGACCCTGCACTGCCTCGGCTCCCCTCTGGGGTCAGAGCATTGCCCCCTCCTGGAATAAAACATATCTCTGCTCTTTTCACAGGGACTGTGCTTGAGCCCTGGCAACACATACAAATACACACACACACACACACACACACACACACACACACACACACACACACAGTCATACTTCAAGAGGCTAAATTTTATGACACTCAAATGTTAAGTGAATATATTAACACATATGCAAACTGAGGTTATCAAGATCAGACTGTTTTACAAGTAACCAGGCTCCAGATGAATTAAGCTAATGATGACTTCAAACACAGATAAAATGGTCTTTTAGTCTTGTGTTAAACAGTTTGCATAACTCTCAGTAACAAGCACTTCAAACAGCTGCTGGCCTATTTCAACAGTGAATCGATAAACACAGTCATATACTGTATGCTTAGAACTCCACTTAAACAACATGGATCTGTGTATGACTTGATGGCAGTCCTTGGAGAACTGATGCATTGCTCCTTACCCTGCTGCTACTGCAGCATGAAAACAACAGACTCCTCAAACTCAAGGTATACTTACTTTGTACTGTCATTAAATCTGAGGTTTGCAGAAATCTGGAAAAGGCAAAAATAAACAGTTTCTAAAAAGGCAGAACTTGAAGGTAAACCATCCTCCTAGAGCCTTCCAATCTCCTTTTTCTGTCCTTAGCCCCTCCCACCAGATGACCACAGGCATATGCACACATTTCTCACAGGAACCCAGTGTTAATCTTATTTCAGTGTACAGTTACTCACAGCCCATTTTCTCAGTCCCTCCTAGCCCAGCACTCTCTGTTTATCAGACCACAAATAAGACAAGAATTAGCTAGCTAGCCACCTCGCGGCCTCTCTGCCTCATTCCCCACCACTGTGGACTGCTTCCCCAGGAGGAGAAAGGGCAGCAGCTCGGGTGGCTGTTGTGTCTCAAATTCAGCCAGTGCAAATCCCCCAATGCTGGGTGACACAGCGGGCTGGTGGCCAATCGCAGCAACAGGTATAATCTGTGTAATGGCAGCAACAGAAAGTTTGCTGATCCAGCGGGGAGTTGTGGCTTTCTGGTACAGAATTGTTTTGCCAGCCTCTGTGCTGATAAAATCCGGACTGCTGCGACCACTGACCAGGGGTCTGCTCCAGACCTGCTGCCCACTCTCTTCACGGTGAGGTGGTCTGTGCTGGCAGGGAGTGAGGCGGGGGATATGCTTTGATTTGAGGCTCTAGCTAACATTAAATGAAAACTTGAGGTCACAGCTGTGAGCCTTTAGCTGCTGTTAGCAGAAGGCTTAATGATTTTCAAAATTCTCTCCCATTTTGCCATGGCTTTGTCTTTATTGACGAATGTTCTATTTTTGTTTACTGTTAGACTCTCTTTTTAGACTCTCTCTTTGATGAGTCCGTCTTACTCTTTTTGGTTGCTTTGCAGCATAGCCAGTCATTGCCAATGGTTGAATAGCTACTTTCTCTGCAGATTTCTCCACCACCGAATCAGGCTTTCACTGAAGAGATGTGCATGCGTATATGCATTTGTAGAACAGCCAACCCTCTCTCCAAAATGACCTATGATTGGCCAAAGTCATAGCCTAGATTTTTTACAGCCTAAAACAGAGCCAAGAGGAAGCACAGAATTAATGTTTTCTCCTCCACTTGAATTACAATATGCTTGAAGTTTATTATGCATTTTTTTCCTAATGAAGCCACAATTACACTGCCTACCACAGCTTTACTCATGCTTTACTTGCCACAAGAGTATATTGTAGTGCAAGAGAAGACAAAACCCCATTATCAGTGAATGTTGTCCAAAGATATGTTCATTGAAAACATTTCCTCATTATGTTAATGAAAAATGTAATCCAGGGGCATTGTATTTTGGTAGTGCAAATTAGTAGTATAAACATAATTTCTGGGAGACAAGGTTGCTAATTACAACATCAAACATACTTAGCCTGTCTATCCTGTGTGGCTTGCAAAAGTGAACCATCGGAAATAAACCTGCAGCATCAGAATGACCTTCATCAAGGTGTAGCATCACACACATTATACCCAATTATGAAAGTTAGTCTTGTGCGTGCCTTTACTGACAATGTCACTGAGTTTAGAAACAATTATGGACACCATTTAAAAAATGAGGTTGAATCAGTCCTAAAGACGTATATCACTGCTGGAAATATGATCTTTACATAAAACTAGGCTGTCTAGACCAATAAACACACCTGCTGGTTTGGTGATGTAATGCGAGCTTGGCTGTTGGTAATAAACAACCTGGAATTACAGGTAAACGGCAAGCTAAAATATGTTTCTGAAGACATTTTAGGTGAGAAATAGGCAATGCAGTGACAGTATCTTGGTTTGAATTTGATCAGCACTGCCTAGGTTTTAGGGCTGACCCCTAATAGCTGACCAAACGTTAGTCAACCAGAAAGGTTATTAGTCGTCAAGACTTCATTGGTCGCAGAATAAAAAACAAAAAACAAACATGAAACTCTATTACGAGCTGCGCCTTGTTCAAATAAATCAAAACCTATACGACTGGACTATGTGGGAATTTAATTTGAAAGGACAGACACAGGAAGTAACCATGACCAGCAGTCAGATAAGAGTCCTGTTAATTTAGAAGGCTGGTACCTGTGGTTATTAGACAGGCTAGTTAATAACATTTCGGACAGGAAATCCAAAGTGTGGGATCATTTTGAGAAGGTGAAGGACGAACCCAAGGTGATACGTAAACTCTGCAGGCAAACACTTGTCATTCATCGACTACAAACATGACGGATCATCTGAAACATGTAACCAGCTACGTACCCATTAGCCACTTAGCACAATCATTACTGCTTTGCCAACAGCATAATCACAGGCGGCTCGCTCAGTGTGTGACGTGCACTTGTAGATAAAATATAGGCCTATATTAATGAAGGTTCATTAGTATGGTTTTGTATTTCTCTGTAATGTAGCACAGTGTAACAATGTTACTGACACTATTCTTCAGACCTTGAACTCAAACCATTGTGTTCCCCCGCCAAGAATATATCATTTAATAAATACATTAATATAATAGTAAACATGCTGCCGGCTAGTCGACTAATATCCCTAAGTGGTGACTAATGGTCACCTAGGATAATTCTTAGTTGGAGACAGCCCTACTGGTTTTACAGTTTGATCAGAGAGAGAGAGAAAGATCCGACTCTGCCTCTGTACTATTTGTGTCTGTGGTGACGGGCATACGAAAATGCAGAACTACAGTCTGTAGTTTGAGCAACAGTCCTATGGAGCTGAGCGAATCCGCTGGACGACATGATTTGAGCTGGGAGATGAGCAGGGAGATCTGGGTGCTGGTGAGATAGAGGGAGGTTTACCACAGCTCATTTAAACATACTATCCAACATTGTTATGATACAAAGCTGGCTGAAAAAGTATCCCTTTGGGCAGTTTGCTAAAGTTACTTTTATTAAAAAAAAAAAAAAAAAGTTTCAGACTTCTTTTCAAACAGAAAGCCAAAAAGTAAAATTGCCAGAATGTTTGCGGATTACGCTGCATGTCTCTACTTATTTTGCTATTTATTACTTGTAACCACCACACAGTCAGATGAGGAAGGGTGGACGGCAATTCTCCAGTAATTGGTTTATTCATGGTGACATTGAGACTCAAAGTACACAGTATCAAAGACATGTGTAAACAGCATAATCCAAATAAGACCCTCATCGAAGTATGGCCAATAGCTGGATTACTTTGTGTGTATTAGCAAAGCCACTGTTATCCCGCACCTGCAGGAGGAAGGAAGAGGAGGGGACCCACAGGAGGAGGAAGGGGAGGAGGAGGAGGAGGAGAAAGAAATGAGCCGGGACGTAAGTGGCATTGATTGAACTTGTGCACGTCCGCCCTCATTCATAAACAATGATAGCCTGCCACACGCTTGTGGACGATGTGTCTCCCTGACAATGAGCGATGTTGGCACGCATCCCAGCAACACCTGTGAGAAACTCCTCACTAAGGGTCTAATCACATAACAAGAGAAAACAAAACAAGAGAAAACAAAGCTAAAAATCAAAGATTTACACTTAACGGGTGCGTAGTGAGTATTGACAGAATCTTAAGGAGGCCATTTGCCACATTTGGGTTTGGGAAGCTCTTTTTCAGCACTGTGGCAATGTTTTACAAGAAACGTGATTACACACACAATGTACAGTATTGATTAGTAAAAAGGGGCTTCTTTGTGGTGCAAATGGCAGTGAAATAGATCTATCAGAGTAAAGATAACACGTCATTCAAGACTCACGGAGAAGACGAATCCAGTCACACAAGCTGAATCACGCTCCTGATAACAAAGATAAAGTTCAAGCACAGATCTTAAAATGGATATCAGCTTTCATCACTGTATCATATTTCCACAATCAAATCAGAACAAAGATAGATATGCTTCATGCTTTCAAAAACAACAGGCAGACAATGTGCTCTGGAATATGGGATTGTATTGTTTTGCAGAGTAAATGAGCCAAATGATTCCTGACATGGAGTCAATAGCACATAGCCGCCCGACACGGTAACAGTAATCAAAGAGCATTTTGGGAATGGCAATTACAGAAGTGTCTGGGGAAATAAAGGCAAACTAAGGACACGGCCATCCAATTTCAAAATGATGCATGTACAGCATCCTTATCAGAGCTGACGCCCACAGCTAGAATGGCCTGTTTCTGTGAGGCTCTTCAGCTGGTTGAGAGTCAGCAGCTGTGGGGTTCACCAAAACAAAACACAAATTAGGCTCATATCTTAGCTGGGAAGGAGTGAGAGCATGCCTGCTTAGACAGGAGGCCTCATTCTAATCACTTTGATCAAAGTGCTGACAGTGAAATGTGCAACAGACTTCTCAGACTGTGTAAATCCCAAATGTAAGTTGAGGCAAACAAAGAACTCCTAATTAGCGTTCAGATCACAGAGGGTATGTGAAGTGACGGAGGTTGCAGTTCTCCTTCAGCTTCTCAGCATCTGTCTTGCAAAGTTGAATCTGGCGTGCAGAAGTCGCAGTTTATGCAGACGCCCTCGCCTTGTTTTCCACACTCAGGCATCTTATTTTGGGGCGTCCTCCAGGGCACAGCACCGCACAGAGCAGTATGGTGCATGACTGGAGCTAGAGTGATTACCCATACTGATGTGCAGTCTGGTTCACACAGGCTTTATCTCTCAGGGAGCTGTGAGGTGAGTTCATGCTGCATGTGATCCCCGAAGATGTCCCACTGAGTCATGCTGCTCCGCCCATCTTACTGCCAAAATATCTTAAAACAAGGAGACTCCTTGGGTCTCCACGATGCATTAAATCACACATTTAAAATAGAAACATGAGTCACTTCAACCACCCAGACACTGTAAACATACAGGAAGTAGTCTCAAAAACATTACAGCGACACCTAAATCTGGTACAAAGACAACAGCTCTTTACATTTCATACAGTGGAAGAGTACTATACTTAAGGACAATTTAGTGGTACTGGTACTTTACATGAGTATTTCCATTTCTTCTGCATTATACATCCATTTCAAATAATATTTGGATATGCTGTACTTTTAATCCACTACATTTTTTTTTATAGGAATAGCTCGACATTTTGGAAAATATGCTTATATGCTCTCTTGCCGAGGGTTAAATGAAAATATTATCACCCTCATCTGTGTTACAGCTAAGCAACGGTTAGCTTAGCTTAGCAGAACAGCCAAATTCCTACTAATAACTTTGCAGAATGAGATGCTACTTACAAAACATGTTTTTATATTTTTGATACTAAATACATTTAGCTAATAACAGCCTTCCTCTACAGGCTACTCTTACTTAAGTAAGGTTTGGAATGAAAGACTTTTCTTGTAATGGAATATTTTGGATATTGTGGTAATTTTTACTTTATTTAAGTACAGAATCGAAATAATTCTTAAACCACTGATGATAAGATAATGTTGAAAACAAATAGGCTCTTAAGGCAAAAAAATAATAATAAAAATAATTCACTCCTTTTGTGTTGTGCAGCTCCTCATTTTCCTGTGTAATACTTCTGTGCTTTATGATATAATTGGAACAAACTTTGAGCTGATCTGACACTTGCCGCAAATCTTGTGACTTCAATGTGCATTTGATGCATTTTCTGTTTTTCACCGTATTTCATGGTAATTTCAGCAAACCTCAGGTTGCATTTTGGCCTGTACTTCTTCTGTGCTGTTTAACTTCACTACTTCAGGCTTTATTTCATCTTAAATGCCCTTTTCTACGTTATGTAAAGGCCCTTCAAATTGCCTTTTGCATGCAATGTGCTACATAAATAAACTGGCTTTGCCTCAACTGCTGAAACATGCTTGTGAAATTGCAAACAACACACAGATAATTAGAAGGTCATTTTGCATTGCACTGTGTTCTTAATGTACTTAATGCAATGTCAAATATACATGTAGAAACTTGACTATTGACCCCCGTGGGTCACTGTAGGTTAATCATTGAAGCACACTACTGTGAAATGTGATCAGAAATCACAGCCTGAGGCAACAGGAAATCTTGGCATCATACAACTAGCAGCAGAAAATGGAAAACTGTCAACATGAAACACTGACCAGTACTGTAGATGAGGGATAGACCACAGAAAAGTAGATGTGGTGGGAAACCAGCCCCAAACTCCTCTGTACACGGGAACTGCCCATTGGTTCGACATCCCATTGTTCCGAACATATCAAACTCATTCTTCCGAAGTCCGTTCCGAAATCATCATGATGCCCTGTGGTTAAGGTCTGGTTGGGTTTAGGCACAAAAACCACTTGGTTAGGGTCAGGAAAAGATCATGGTGTGGGTTAAAACGAAAAAGAAAGTGACAAACACATAAGCCGTGAGCCTGCTCCGCCTCAAGCCGGTCGCAGTGCACCATACGCCCCCTGCGAGCCGTTCAGCACCGCAGACAGTCGGACTAATGGGATGTCAAACCAATGGGCTGTCGAACCAATGACATGGACCCCTGTACACACCATTCCCCCGTGAGTTTTCACCAGTGAGAAATAAGTGGAGCATGTGATGACTGAAATTAAACAAAGTGGTACAAATTAGTTTTTAGCCAATGTGTGACTTTATTGTTCAGTAAAAAAAATGCCCCTGAAATGGGACTAAGGGTGCGCAATGTACCTCTGAATTAAAGTTAATTAAAAGTTAATGTCTTTATCATGGCAATACAAGCACAAAGTAACACTATGCACAAACATTCAACAGGCAGTTTTCTGTTGTCACGCAGGCAGCAGTGCATAGCGTGAAATGAATGGTGAAACTTTGGCAGACCTACATATAGTTGCCTTTGTTTGTACTCGAGCCTTTGAGTGGCTTATGGAACATAGGCTGCTGATAAAGTGCTTGCATCCATCCCCTTCTGTCTTGGGCCATCTGGATCCAGGCAATGCCATGGCAGTCATCCCGCCTTCATCTCCCTTTCAGGGCAGCAAATTACCACCAGCCAAATGCTGATAAATTTTGGATGCGGCCAGTATATCTGTCTGCTCTACCAGCCACTCTGGCAGGTCACCAACCTCATTTTGAGGTTCTTTTCTAAAAATCTAGTCGATTGGCAAAATATTGAAAGTTTTGGAAGGCTAGACGAGTCAGTATAGCTTCCTAATTCGACTGACTTGTGGGCTCCATGTCAGAGCAGGTTTTCTGATCCCTTGCCGTTGTGGTTGCCTTTGTGGTCTGAGAATAACGTTTTGTACAAGCAGCATAACTCCCTGTATTGCACACACTTGTATAAGCATTAATAATGCATTCATTCCTAATCATTTGCTCAATTTCAGCCTTCATTGGCTATGATAATCACCTCCTCTGAATCAGTTCTCCATCTTGGATAATTTGAACTCATTATTTCACCAGTTGTTCTCTGTGCAAAATTATTCAGCCTCTGCATCACTTCCATGATTGGCTTTTCATCATAGAGAGATTCAGTATTTTTTTCCCCTCTTGCTTCTATGAAACAGAAATGGAAATCTGGCCGGCCTTTCTGTTCAGCACTCCCAACATGTATGGCAACAGTAGAGACATGCTTACAAGGCAGATGACAGGAAAAGCAGTGGTGGCCATGCATACCCAGATGAAACCCTTTTTGCTGCACCTCAATCACCCACAGCACTTGTTGACAATGCCAGCTGCAACAACTAGGCAGGTGTGCGTGAACAAAACAAACCACTTCCCCGTGCTCAGGTACGACAGATGCCGCTCTCAAACACGTGCCGCTAGCTCTGATCCTTGGAGAGCCTTGAGTGAAACAAACAACATTAACAGAGAATATAAAGCTGCACAGTCTCACCTTGTGTTTGCAACACATGGGACACAGTGTGCAAGCCCACACGGGAAAAGAGAGATTAATCTATTACAGAGGGGAGGTTGGCACGGTACAAGGAGCAAGGTCATTCCCAAACACTGGCTACATTGTGTTAAGAGACAGAGATGTGAGATACTGTAGAACTGTCAGGGAGAGAAGGAGAAGTGTATCAAATGAGAAAGCAACACACAGAGCTCTATATCAAGGCTGCTAAACTAAACAAGGTTTTAACGTTTTGTGTTACTACCTTTACTTGTTTTTTATTTATTTTTACATCACTAGGAGATCACAGGCACAGATTCACATATGGTTGATAAAGTCACTACCAGCTTTCAAGAAAGCTAAAATATCCCTTCCAACATTTTGGCTTGTAATCACAAGGCTGACACAGATACTAATTTGGGTTCAATCCCGTCTGCAGTCAGTGCATTCAACATCACTTCATTGCTTGTTCTCAAAATGTCAGTTTCTTTAGGGAAGAAAATAATGGCTTTGGAGAAATCTGACAAAAGATTGTCAAGAGAAGTTTAAAAAAGTGTTTTGAATATCCTAATTGACTTGATTCTACTGACATGATTTGATGCAATTTTGTCATAAGGTAAGGGCTGTAAAGTCAAGTAAAGAAAACTTATTTGTTAGCAGACACATTTCTTGGTGAATTCATGATCTTAGTATCTTAGTGGGTGGGAATGCATGCAATGTAAAATCTGACAAGTTGATCTTATTTTAAATAATCTCAGAAACCAATATTTGAATCCCTATAAAATAATTCTTTTTTTTTTTTAAAAAATCTATAAATATTCAGACCAAATCTTTCTGACTTTATTTAAGATTTCAACAGTGCTTCCTGGCATAGTTTTTATCACAAATACCAACATTCAATTAAGCTTCAGACTATTTACAAGTAACATAAAACATTCTATCAAACTATGAGTATTATGCTTTGAACTGTAATAAACAAAGCAACACTGTAGGTGTTAACATTGTCCTATATATCTGCATTCTGCTGGTTGACAACTAACCAATCACCTGTGTATACTCATACACATGGTCACATTAAAGAACTTGCAGACATCTCTCCACCATATGCAAAATCCTCTTTGTCATGATCCCCGCTGGGCAAGTTACTCTCAAACTGTAATACATTACTGGCTACCTTCATTTGAAAGTAATAAGTTACATTACAATATTACTCTGTGTAGAGTAGTGTTACTTATTACTTTTACCAAAATCATCTCAGAAGAATGACCAAGCATTATAAATGGATGAGGCTAATTTTTTTTTCAGCAGGTAATCAAAGCACAGAAGCTCCAACTTATTACAGTTCATTTCAAATCCAGTGCTGCGCAGATCCAACCGATTGAGCATTCACATACAGTGATTACCACTTTGTATTAAAATCCTGTGCTTATATTAATAATAGTGTGATGATACAAAACAATTAAATAGCCTAGACTTTTTCAAATAAACAGATAGCCTTGGACACAGGGAGGGTCAGGCAGGATCAAAGTCTGATAAATTATGAGATAGGGATTAATATTTGTTGGCCTATCAAATGAAACACAACACACAAATGCTAAGCTTAGCACAACAAACAGAATGGCGTGCAAGTTACTCACTGTGCCAAGCACAAATTAATACACTGGAGCTGTAAGCCCCACCTGCCGGTGGTGTGCCAGTAAGCCACAGCAGCACCAGAGGCAGAGTTATACAAAAGAATGGCAAGGTGTGTTGACGCTGCTCTGCAGTTGTAGGGGACGTGAATGGAAAAACATCCAACATATTAACACACAATCAATGGCATCACCCAGATGTGATGATCACCGGGATGAGGAGAAAAATAACTCAAGGCCAACTCCTTATCCCTGCTGCTTTCAAGCAGTTTTAGGGTGCAAAAGTAGAGCAGGATACATTATAGACATTGTAGGTATATGAATAGAAACACACTGAGCATGATGACACAGGGTACGGCATCACCCAGATGTGCCAATCACTGGCACACTTCTATGATGTAGTCTGTAATGACATGGCAAGACAGATCAACCTCTGAGGGATATTTTTTCTGATGGCACACTGGCAGAAATGGAGTGGTTCAGTTTATTTTGGGTAGTAATGCATTATGTGACACTGTAAATGTAATAGTATTACCCCAAATTCTGTTGGTCATGTGTTAAATTATGTCATTACTGCTTAAACATAAAATATTACTGTAACACGTTACTTTTGTAACAGGTTACCCCCAATACTGGTCATAAAGTCAAATTAATCTCATTTACTCAAATTAAACAGACAAATCAAACACTTAAACAGAACAGGTTAATTTCACAAAATTAAGTAAATACAACTCAATTTTAAGTAAACAAAGTAAACATAACTTAAGACTAATAATTTTATTTATTTGTCTTGTTCAAGGCAGTCGGTGTCCTAAGGTTGTTGTTTTTTTAAGGTAAGATCAACTTGTCAGATATTACAGTGTAAAATTGGGTTGCAAATATTAAGAAAACCACATTTGCTACACTGGTTTGCTTTGACACTACGTCTTTCCAAACAACATGACAATAAAAGTGTGTTGAATTGCTAGAGAGAGTGAGTGTCAGATAAAATGTATGTTTGTGGGAGTGTGTTTATGTGTAAAGGAGAGAGCGATATCATCCCCAAACACTATCACTAGAGCATTTACTGTGGCACCCGGGGCTATACCTACTCGTTTACAGGGAGGAAGACAGGTTAATGAAAAACTATTGATTCTCCCTCTGTATCCCCGGAGATGAGGGGAAGTAACACTAATACTTCCGAACTTTGTTTTCCTCTTCTTTTGACGTCTCGGTCATTCAGTGGCCACTCTGGGTCTTTGGGGACGAGGGGAACAGAGAGGGGATCTATGTGAGCGGTGATGCCGTCAGCGGCGTTTAGCGAGAGAATAAAGGGAGGACAATGAAGGTGAGGAGGAACAGAGGGAGCGGTCAACCCTGGCCCGACTCCGCTTCCCTCATTCAGAAAAAGAGAGAAGTAGAGAGAATGAGAGCGGGATCCTTTAGTTTCATTTTACTCCATTTCACTCAAAGCAGCCATTCCTGCTTATCACCACCACTAACATGGATATGATGCATCACCACAGAGGTTGTCTATGAATGCCTTTCATGTTTCTTAGAGTAAAGTTTAAGGGTCATTCCACCAAGTTTTACACATAAAGCTCAAATTCCATCACTGATAGTACTACTCAGTCGTCTTTGGTGGCTCTAAATGACCTTTGTCATGTCTGAGAGAGAGAACAACAGAGAACAACCTTGATGATGTCATATGGGTAATCATAGTTTGGGCTTGGAGACATTTTTGATAGGGATGCACCGATTTATTGGCTGAACATAGGTATCTGCCAATTCGCCTTGTTGGCTGCCATCAGCCTATCGGCTATTAAGATGACATTCACTGATGGCAGTGGCTGATCTTTTTCTGTTGTGCCACATCAATTTTGCGCAGGCTAAAAAGCAGGGTATGATGAATTTGTGCTCATTCAAAGGTAGGGTACTGAGAGGCTATATGACTTTAAAACAGTTCTGTTATTTTTTATAATAAAGATGTCTTTGTTTTCCTGGCACAAAATGAGGAATGAATGACAACAAAAATGAAATAAACAGACAAACAAACATCAGTGTCAGCAATCAGCTAAATTGTTATAATACACATCTGTATCTGTATGGGTATCGTTGCATCTCTGAAAAGATTGTTGATTATTAGAGTTTGTAACACAGGCTTTCCATTTAACATCAGAGTCTTCAAACTTCTTTAGTACTCCTTCAAGCTACAAACTGAAATACAAGAATGTGCATTGACCTTGAAAATGCTGATATAACCTCCTGCAAACAACCAGTCCTTGCTGGATGAGCTACAGTGTATTGCTTGGCCACTGAACAACCTGAGCATGTGCTTCCTTCATCATTTAAGGCTAAGCCTGAGCTATACACACTCACAGATTGGCCCCTATACACTGTGTAATAACAACAATCTTGCAGGTTCACTGCATGTCACACTGTGTGAGATGGATCTAATAAAATCTCAGTTGCAATCTCTGGCAGACTGTTGGGTTGTGTGTATACCCTGTGGACTGCAGTGCTTCCAGATTTTAACACATTTCTCGTCAGTACAGCTCAAAATTGCACAGTGCAGTGTGTGTAAGTCTTCAGCTGGTGGTCTGATATGACTATCACCCAGGCAGTTAAACCAACAGACACAAGCCACCTGAAAAGGATGACAGAGATCAATGACTGTAAGGCAGAGCCTCCGCCTCCTCTCCCCACCTCCATGTGTGGTCTCCCTGGAGCCCGGAGGTCTCGCTGTGGGCCCATACTGGGAGTCAGTGAAGGGAGAAATTGTCACCCGTCAACAATCAAACAAAACCAGCTCCTGCCAGGAAAACGTCACGGTGCTACCTTTTGATCCTCCCTTGTCTGTTAAAAACTTATCGAGCCATAAACTAGACAGGAGATGATAACTGAGGAATTCATCAGGGGGATGGAATAAACTGTAACTGTTAACAAGATGTCCTTCAAAGAAGCACTTTATCCACTAACTGCAACAGTGACGCTGTTTGGTGGAGCATGACGTTTATACTGGCCAGTTCCTTTGGTGTGAATGCATTGGTACAACAAAGACATCATCTACATCTGATATTTTCAGGTGTGCAGCCAAATTGCAATGAGTCACATGATACATCACCATGACAGTATGAAGTCCTTCTTGACCCACATGTGTGGCCTTCATATACAAAGTGCTCTACATTTGCAATGCTCTGTTGTTTCCAGCGGAGATAATTGAGGACATTTCTGCAGGTCACCTCAGTGTTGAGCCCATTGAAATTAGAGCTCATGTACTTGAGAGGGGCTCCCTCTCTGTTCGCCACAATTACAGCTATGAGAGGGTCTCAAAAAATACGCCAATCTGACATTGCACAAACACACACTCACACACCTGTAGACTGCCTAATGTACACTTATTTCCCTGCAGCTGAACCTAACAGGGACAGTTCATCCTTAACTCAAAAGTGACATATTTTTCCTCTTACCTGTCGTACTACTTATCAATCTAGATTATTTTGATGTGAGTCGCTGAGTGTTGATATTGGCCATAGAGATGTCTGCCTTCTCTCCAATATAATGGAACTAGATGGCACTTGTGGTGCTTTAAGCTCTAAAAACATTCATTTGAAAACTCAACAACAATGTCCCTCCTCAGAAATCAGAAGGAAGCATGCATCTACTCATGGGTGAGAGGCTTGTGCTCGTGACAGCACGACATGCAAACATCAATGGTGTCCTCCTCAGCTGAGGTGTAATGTTAGCAGTAGATGAACGCTTGTGTCTGCGTGGTGATACGATTGGGAAAAAAAGTTGATTACAATGTCAGTTGAAAAAAGACATTTTGGGAAAGACGCCTATCCACTTTCTTGACAGTTAAATGAGAAGACTGATACCACTGCCATATCTGTCCATTATATGAGGCTGTAGCCAGCAGCTGGTTAGCATAACCTAGACTGGAAACAGCTCCATACAACAGTAACAAAATCCACCAACTAGCACCTCTAACACTCACTCATTAACACTTAATATGGAGTCCGATCATCACCGATATTTAACCTATGACAGGAGAGGGGCATAAATCACTCAGAAATAAATCAGATAAGCATATTTCCACAAATGTTCAAATATTCCTGTAAGTGAAGACAAAGACAAAAAAATCTTTCTTAACCCTCTGTTTTATGGGCATCTGATGTTATATGGACATCTGGAATGGTTCAAAGCGATATAATTTTAAAGAGGGTTTTAAAATTTGATGCTTATGAATTGAAATTGCATAGTTTGTCCTCAATATTCAAAACAGCTTTCCAAAGAATTTCATGATTAGTTTTGTGGGAAAGCAGCTGAAACTGCATTCAGCTGACATATCATGGGACAGTGGAATTCTCTGCAGCTGAGATTAGAAGCCATTTAAGACAAGTTGGGGGAAACTACAATAAATACTGCATATCAGTCTCACAAAAATAAAGATAAAGACACAGTGTTAGAGATAACAAATATGTGAGCACACACACACACACACACACACACACACACACACACTCACAAACACAAAATTCATCTCAGCATCTCTGAATAAGCTCCTGCAATTTTTACTTATTACTTACAATCAAGGCACGCCTCATCCAGCGCCTCAAGTTTACACTCCGTCTACAACAGTCTAATCCCCGGGCCTCTTTCACATAAATCAATACAGGAGTCAGAGTGCTGGTGCTCCAAAATAACTTGTGGAGCTCACCAAATCTAATGTGGGAGAGCTTATTGACACTGGAAGCACTGGAAGGTTGCAGAGTCCAAACACGATTTGTTTTGTTGTTATTTCAACTCATTGCATTCTGCCTCTGCAGAGAGACTTACACAGTCTTAAGTGTGATGATATAGGAACCGCCATGACGAGACTACAACCTCGCTGTTGAAGCCCGGGAAGCTGGCTGTGTGTGTGGTTGGTATGTTTGTTCCTGTGCACACAATACATTATGTAGGATTGTGTGATAGCTGTTTTTATTTTAAGCTGTGACCTTGCAAACCATTGTCCCGGTAAGACTGGGACACTAACACAGGTCCAGACAGTACAAATGTTTCATCCAAAAACCCACCTGTTATATGCATATTTTAAGTTTGCAAAAAAGAAGAGAAAAAAATGCTAAAAGAAAAAAACATTGGAATTTTTTTATGCTTGGCTTAGGGTGCTGAATGTGCTAGGTCCACTGCACATTCTGACTTGTTGGCTTACTTAACTTTTTTTAAGATAAGATATCTGCCAGTCAACCTTTTCTGATGTGCTGAATATGATGCAGTTTGTCTGACACTCTTAACCTGAATCGATTTTAACAGAAATATGCATGAAAAATTCAGTAGTAACAGTAGCTGCATTATCCTGGAGTGTTTTAGTGTAATAAGAGACTGAGGTATAAACACTGAATAGCATCGCGAAATCAGTCTTTACTTGGCGTCCACTGGGTTATCAGTTAAATATTAATACACGCGAACAGACATGCAACACATCACACAGATGCAAATCATTCCTCTACAAGTTGCCCTGATTAAATGTGTTTTGATTTTATGATAGATACCAATTATAAATATTCATCATTTGTGTTTTTATAATTAGATCCTGTTCTGTTTGATTGCAAAGAGATGATTGTGAGGGGGTTGTATGTATGTGTACATACAGTGCATCCATACAGATCTCTACATCTTATATGTGTTTTCTAGGGAGATGTATATATGTCAGAGTGGTGTAGGTGAGCATAAAATGAGCTCTTTATTATAGGTTGCATGTGGGTGGAAAAGCCTCCGGTCAGAGGTCTGTGTACAGCTTTCTGTAGCTGCTGTCTAATCTACCATCACCTCCCTTAAACAGCATGTGCACGGCTTCATGCCAACACCGCGTCCTTGAATGTGTGACTCTTGTAGAATGGATAGAAGGTGGAAAAGCAAAAGAGCTGATGAGAGTGGGGAGAAGAGGAGGGAGGGTCGGGCAGAGAAATGATTCAAATGACGGTTAGATTTGTAGAGAGGCTCCTCATTAGCATAACTTCAAAACCTTGCCGCTCCAGTCTTAATAATACATGCGCTTTGAGTCTCCTCGTGAATCACCTCACGCGCTGCAATATTTCTGTTTTTCTATTTGTTATGAGCTGACGAGATGTGTGGGTGAGAGGCAGGAAAGGAAAAGGACAGATTCCGGCAAACACCCCACCCCATGCCATGCCTCCTCTCACTCTCTCACACACACACACACACACACACACACACACACAGACTCACAAACACAAAATTCATCTCAGCATCTCTGAATAAGCTCCTGCAATTTTTACTTATTACTTACAATCAAGGCACGCCTCATCCAGTGCCTCAAGTTTACACTCCGTCTACAACAGTCTAATCCCCGGGCCTCTTTCACATAAATCAATACAGGAGTCAGAGTGCTGGTGCTCCAAAATAACTTGTGGAGCTCACCAAATCTAATGTGGGAGAGTTTATTGACACTGGAAGCACTGGAAGGTTGCAGAGTCCAAACACGATTTGTTTTGTTGTTATTTCAACTCATTGCATTCTGCCTCTGCAGAGAGACTTACACAGTCTTAAGTGTGATGATATAGGAACCGCCATGACGAGACTACAACCTCGCTGTTGAAGCCCGGGAAGCTGGCTGTGTGTGTGGTTGGTATGTTTGTTCCTGTGCACACAATACATTATGTAGGACTGTGTGATAGCTGTTTTTATTTTAAGCTGTGACCTTGCAAACCATTGTCCCGGTAAGACTGGGACACTAACACAGGTCCAGACAGTACAAATGTTTCATCCAAAAACCCACCTGTTATATGCATATTTTAAGTTTGCAAAAAAGAAGAGAAAAAAATGCTAAAAGAAAAAAACATTGGAATTTTTTTATGCTTGGCTTAGGGTGCTGAATGTGCTAGGTCCACTGCACATTCTGACTTGTTGGCTTACTTAACTTTTTTTAAGATAAGATATCTGCCAGTCAACCTTTTCCTCTTCCTCTCCTCAGTCTCAGTGGGGCGAGGCAGTGGGACATCCTGATCTTTGGTTTATTAAAAGGGACCTTGTGCGTTATCTGTGAGGCAGACCAGTCATACCAATTAACATTCCAGTAAAGTGTTTCTGCAGCCTGAGAACAGGACGCTCAACTCCCTTCCTTCCTCTCTCTCCCCTCACAAACACACACACACACACACACACACACATTTAAAAGCACACATATATATAATTAAAAGTTAATGATACCCAACTCACACATGCAGTGTACATGCTTGAGCACTCACATACACACTGCACAGTACTGTACTAGCCAATTATACCAAAATACCATAATAAAAGTACATTCATAGCACACACATACACATAAAGAAAAAAAAAAAACAGGGCTTTCGTGACAGATGAAAGCACACAGAGTTCAGCTGGCGGAAGAAAGTGATACTTGGGTTTCAAATACACAATAAAAAGAAGCATGAAGGTAGCAGGCTGTGTCTGGAGCCGACATGGGCAGAGTCAGCACAGAGAGATTTATTCTGGCCGGGCTTCACTGTGTCGCTCTGTCTACAAAGACACAGTGAAAAAGAGAAACAGATGGAGCTCGGCGTACTAGTAGAAGTCTTAAAAGAGACCAAGAAAAAGCAACAAACTGATTAACACATTATCTTTACAGACATGTGTGTGTTTACTTGGAGAATTTCTACGCCACATTCCTCATACGCTCAGTTATGTGGGTTACTGACTGATATGTAAGAAATGTTAGCATTTCATCAAATAATTTATAAAGGAATTTGGTCAATCTGATCCACTTCTAATACAATGTTGTTTGTATTCTTACACAGTTAAAACTTTTATATATTTTTTATATTAAAACTACAGTAGGTAACTTAAATAAAAAATAACTTTTTGTCATATTTACTGACACTGACAGTGGTACATGAGACAAATATTCTGTGAAGAAATCAGGTTCCTCTGGCTCTTCCGAGCATTCCTAATGGCATTTGCAAGAATACACCGCGTCTTGACAAAAACAGCCAATCAGGGCCAGGAGGAGTCCTTTTTTTGCAACTGCGTCATAGTACAAAAGTGTAACAAATATACAGACCTTAACACCATCCATTTCATGACCCAGATAATAAACTGCTCACTGTCCACTGCTTAAGTCCCCCACCTCTTAAACTTGCTGCTATTAAACCAGTGCTAAAAAAGCACAACCTGGACCCGGACATTCTCTCAAACTACTGCCCAATCTCAAACCTGCCCTTCCTGGCCGAGGTCCTAGAAAAGGTTGTCACCCAGCAGCTGCACGACCACCTCCAGTCTCATCACCTTTATGTGATGTTCCAGTCTGGCTTTAGATCCTCCCACAGCACAACGACTGCCCTGGTTAGGGTTCTAAATGACCTTCTCATAGTGGCTGATTCTGGTTCCCCCAGTCTGCTGATTTTGCTCAACTTGAGTGCTGCTTTTGACATGGTGGACCATTGCATTCTGTGTCAGCGTCTTCAGGAGGTGGGAGTTGCGGGGACGGCTCTTGACTTCTTCCACTCCTACCTTTCAGGGAGGCAGGAATATCTGATGCTGGGAAATTTCACTCTAGCACAAGGCGTGTCACCTCTGGTGTCCCCCAGGGCTCAGATCTGGGACCCCTGCTCTTCTTAATCTACATGCTCCCTCTTTGTAACATACTGCGAAGACATGACATCAAATTCCACTCGTATGCTGACGACACCCAGATCTACCTTCAAACCTCCCCTGACTCTAATCTGGCTCTCACTCAGGCTACTAGATGCCTTGATGACATTTGCCATTGGATGAGTAGTAATTCCCTGCAGTTAAATGGCAGCAAGACCGAAGCCATCCTCATCGGCAACCCTCATCAAACTAAACAGACTGGAATAACCCATATCACTATTGACAATCTTTCTATCCCCCTCTCTTCATTTGTCACCAGCTTGGGAGTAAAGTTAGACTCATCGCTGTCCTTTGATGCCCACATAAACCTCATTTTATCATTTGAGAAACATCTCAAAACTGAGACCCTCGCTCTCCCAAATTGATGCTGAAAGACTGGTTCATGCCTTTGTCAGCTCTTGCATCGACTATTGTAATGCTCTGCTGGCAGGCCTCCCCTCCAAAACCATCCAGAGGTTACAGTATGTCCAGAACAGTGCTGCCTGTGTCCTCACCAAAACCCAGAAAACTCAACACATCACCCCTGTTCTCCATGCCCTTCACTGGCTGCCAATAAACCAGCGGATAATCTACAAGGTTCTCCTGTTAGTCTACAAGGCCATAAACCATTCTGGCCCCGCCTACCTCCAGGACCTCCTCTCCCCTCAATCTACATCCAAGTCACTCAGGTCTAACAGCCAAAACCTCCTCACTATTCCAAGCACCAGACTGTCTACCATGGGACACCGTGCCTTTTCCTCTATGGGGACACTCTTGTGGAATAAGCTGCCTGTTTCCGTCAGGACCTCAGACTCCCTTGCCACTTTCAAAACTAGCTTCAAGACTTACTTATTCTATTCTGCTTTCGGTTAAGGCTGAGTTCCACTCTCTGCCCCTATGTTTTTATTCTAGTTATTTACTTGTTGTTTTGTACTTTTACATACATATATGATTGCCTGTTAGGTTGTTTCGCTGCTACTTATGTGTTTTAATCTTCTTGGATTGTGAAGCACCTTGTGAAGTCATTTGACTTGAAAGTGTGCTATATAAATGTAATTTATTATCATTATTATTAAAACAGACGTTATCATTTTGGTACAGATTTTTAGTGTTTTTTGTCAGTGGGTATATTTCCAGTGTCAATCACTGCTCGCACACACGCTGCGCAGCCCCGCTCCCTCGCTCACTCAGTGAAGCTCAATATCTTCAGCGTGAAGCAGAAAGGCTAAGAAACAACCACCAGAATACAATTAAATGTCTAACCACAAACAACCAATGACCAAAAGCAAGCAACACTCAAATTTGTGTGTTTGTTTATTTCATATGTTTTTGTTTGTCTGTGTGTGCTTTGAAGCAGTGATTCCAAAATGGTCCAGCCACGGGATCCAAATTTCTCCTTATTCATCAGTTCAAGGTCCATGCAGTTTAATATATTCATTGTTATACTTGCATTTGGCCATGTCATTGAGCTAGTTTGCCATCTCTGTCAAGTAGCTGTCCATAAATCACTCGCTCTAAAGCAGGAAACCGCACTTCAAAATAAAAGCTCTGTGTTGGAAATTGACTGTTATCTAAAATAAAGTGTGTTTTTACAAACTTGACATGTTTGTGAGTCACTTGCAGTCCATGACCCACTTTTTGACTGTGACCCACCAGTTGGGAACCACTGCTTTAAAGCACTTGGATCAACTGTGGTTTGTGTGCAAAGTGCTATATAAATAAAGTTGACTTGACTTAACTTTACTTGAGTTACTAAACTTAACATCAGCTTTAAATTCTTTTGGTAGCTGTAGCTCCCTCCACTTCAAAAAAGACACTCAGATGTTTACTCTTGTTTTTATCATGGGCTCAGTTTAACTCTTTTGTAGCTTGCTTTTCATCATTGCTCTTCTTCTGCTGACTTCTCTTTGCCGTGTACACTGTTGTTGGCAGTGCAGCATGTGCATGAGCAGTGTATTACATGCATTAGAGACTCCTCCTGGCTGTGGTTGGTTGATTTTGTTCAGGCGTGGTGGATTCTGCGTGGAGAAATGCCAATAGGAGCCCTGGGAGGAGCCAGAGGTACATGATTTTTTCCATAGATTGTATGTCTCATAGGGATGGGTACCTTTCACATTTGAACTGATACGGTACCGATACCCGGTACCTGGGAATCGGTACCGGTAAGCAATGGTACCTGTTTTCGGTACTTTTTTGCATGTATGTGTGGTAACAAAGGATATTTCATTTAGAATTTTTTTTTGTCAAAACTAACATTTATTTCTCAATATCAAACAGGATAAAACAACATCTAACACTGTAACATAATATCAAAAGATAGCCTATATAATTGACTATGCAGCAGTTCTTTTTATTGCACAAAATGAACCCACTCCTACTACCTCCTATTCCTCCTCTTTCCCCTCTGGGAAAAATGTGTGTGGGGGAGTATAACGTTAAATTTAGAGAATACGAGGAACCAAGCTGATAATGATAACTAAGGCAAGTTAAAATGCGAAGCTAAAGTTAGAATGACCAGAACAAAGCCCAATCATCTTAAACACTAAGCTTATTAATTACCTGGAACCGATGTAGCTGATGCCCCGCTTAATCACCGTCGTCATCATCGAACGTTAATCCCACTCCTTCTGCCCCGATGCTGGCTGCAGATGACAACGAGCCGCTAGCTGCAGGTGTGCTAACGCCGGGAGAAGTAGCTTTAACTTTCAGGCTATCAAATACTGTGCAGTCGTCAGCCTTTAAAAACACGTTGTGCTTTACCAGGTGCTTCCCCAGGTTTAAGGTATTTCCGTAGCTGGCCTTGCATTTTGCATCGCAAATATTACAACGAGCGTAGTCTGCATCAAACTTTGAGATATGGAGCCACACCTTCGAACTCTTTCTCTCAGCCATGCTGCTTTGTTGATAGTTGCTACTGACGTGATCTCGCTCTTGTGCGTACAATGCTGCGTTCACGATAGGCAGCGAAAACGTCACTCCTCCACTCTTGAAGTCCCGAGGATGCGTTCAGGTACCGAAATGTGGTACCGTTTGATTTTACGTGAATCGATACTTGGGATTACCGGCCGAATTCGGTCGGTACCAATAAAAGTACCGAACTCGGTACCCATCCCTACTGTCTCATGTACTACTGTCAGGATATAGTGACAGCATATTACATCGTTATTTTTTAATAAAAGTGACCTACTGTAGCTTTAACAATGGATTACACAGCAGAGTGTATGTGAAGGGGGCCACTCATTGTGACAAACCCACAGAGAATTATCATCTGAGTCTGCAGTTCCCCTCAGTTCTACTCTGCGTTTGTAGCATCTTTGCAACTTAATATATAGATTTCAGAATTGGCCTTGAAGATGTAAATAAAGTGCTGTTCTGCCTTTCTGAGGAGCTTTTTACTTTTAAATTAATATTATTTCTGCTGAAGAGCAAAGGCTCAATGCTGTTTCTGTATACAAATATATGTGGATTCTGATGGTTTGTTTGTACATATTGTGTATTATATTTACACATTAATCTTGTTTATCATAATTCGGATTTTAACAAAAGAACAAAAATGTCCTCAGACACATTAGATTAAGCGTATATACCACATAAGTTATCTTGGATTTGAACTCAGCCTTGGATCTTTGTTACCTGTCTGTTGTCACTCTGCACTACAATTAAAGTCCGTGCAAAAAAGATTTGATTCAGTTGGATAGCATTGGGGATTTTTTATCCCTTTCACATACAACCAATGAATAAATTAGTAGTCCCACACTGGTGTATAACATGCAGGAGCTCAAGCCAGTTGGGAGACAATCAGAAGAAGGCAACTTGAGTTTCCTTCAAGAACAAAGCAATCCTATTAATACTGAGGCACTGTACATTCCTGATTCCTCTCCTTTGGCGCATAAGACGGCGAGGCTTTATGTTCAGAGTTCTCATTTATCATTTTTGCCATTTTTGTAATGACAGGCAAAATGAAAACTGCGGCATTAAAACAGAATTACCAAGTCTCTGAAGAGCTGTACTTATAAAAGTGAATTCATAAAGTGAAGGCTGTGCAGTTACAAAAGGGTCTATACTTTGTCTAATGAATCTAAAGGCTGGCACATTAAAACATCAGTGTTAAAATCCAACCATCTGGGATCGTTTCAAATATTCTCACAAAAATATGAAAAGGCATATTTCTGTTGATAATGGACTCACCCGGGGGTCAAGACACACAAACAGATTCACAGCACCCTCTTTCCTCTCCACAGCTCATGTTGACCAACCAGGGTGTGCTAGAGCATAAATACACAATCCCTCACCAGCTTCCCACCACCCTGGCAATTGTGTTTTACGGAGCACCTGGTCAAGCCACCTAAGAAGTGACTATGAGTGCACATAGATATACTTGGAGCAGCTGTGACTCAGAGGTGAAGTGAGTCGTCCACCAATAGGAAGAGCATTGGTTCAGTCCCCAGCTCCTCCAGTCCACATGTCTAAGCCTCCCTGGGCAAGATACTGAATCCCAAATTGTGTGTGAATGGTTACTGAGTAGCAGGTGGCACCCTGTATAGAATCCTCTGCTACCAGAGTGTGAATGTGTGCGTGAATGGGTGAATGTGACATATAGTATACAAGCGCTTTGAGTGGTCGAAAGACTCGAAAAGTGCTGTATATGTGCAGTCTATTACTTGTACTTTGATTCAAAGGCAGTTTGATTTGCTATGAGAGTGACAACCCAGCTTACCTGACCAACCCTCATAGTCAGAAGTCACATCTAAAAACCAGAGAAAAGCCAGTATGAGGACATGAGGATTTCACATGAACACAAAGACGGACAGAATTCATGTGCCAATACATTGGCTGTAGCACCCAGAGCGTCAGATGTATTTTCAAGACTTTGCACTGTCTATAAGAAGAAACAAAAAAATACAAAGCAAAGTATCACTAAAAGAAGCTCAAACTTTGTAGGATACCTGCTGGGCCCTTTAATGAAAGTCTAAACTACACTAGATGTGTTAATGATGCACTGAGATCTATAACACTACTTCCATCGGCGTGTGAGGCAGTGGGTGTGCGGCCCCCATCAGGGAGGCGTGAGGCATAAAGGACAGCCAGCCGTACACACCACTGAGGAGATCCCCAGATTAGTCACGCTCGCCGCTTCTCTGCCGCTGCCACCCTCTGCTGCATCACTGCCACGCATCCAAATACAGTCTCAAAACACTACAACAAGGGCAACACTGCGCTACCTGCAATCATATGCACACACTGGAAATAAACAGCAAGCGTTGCCACAGCATGTGGTAGTAACTAATTATTATTGCAAATAACATAGCAACCAATGTGTTTGAAGCATGTAAGAAGTGCTTGGCAGCATGCCAATGTATTTTTCTTTTGATGGGCTTTTTTATACTTATCAATATCCTGAATGCTTTCTTAACTAAGCTGCAAAGCAACATTTGTAAAGTATCAGATGAGTTTTGAATTAGTCATGGTGTAACAAAAGTTCATATATTTCATACTGCACATGTTCTACTGTGCTGATGACATTCTATAAATCAGTGTAATGCCATATTTGATGGGTTTCTTGTTACAAACAGCAGGAGGGTAGAAAACATATTGCCACGATGTTACAACAGCTTCTCATGGACATTTCTAGTATTTAGGAATCAAGTAACTTGCTGGAAAACTGCAAAATTCCTTTTTGTATGCAGCCATCGTCCTTAGATTTCCACAACTTTCTTTACACTCTCTTCTTTCACACTCTTTGTTGAAAGACCTCTGTCAGTTCTGTCTTGCTAACATGACACATGGAACTCCAGTGAGAAAAGACAGCTAGTACCAGTGATAATGCTAATGCGGACAGTAAAGCAAGATCTTGCAGGTAGTAAGAAATCAAATGTGAGTGGGTCCCAGGCCATCAACAGTCAGCACAGGTTAAGTGCACTCTCTTAACACTTGTAATATAAGCAAAAACACAACATTAGAATATCTAACTTCCTGCTGTTTGCCTGCTGCACAGGTTAAGAGCACAGGAGCCCCTTTGTTCTGGATATTAGCATATAGGAACATCCTGCTGTTTGCCATTGAAATATATCAGAGTTACAAAAGTTTGCAGTACTCATTAATAAGCCACAAGCACGCAGTGACAGTATACATTGTTTTACATTAAAACAGGTGTTTCTCCCTGTCCAGTTTCTGTGCAAAGCCACCCACTGTCTTACTTAAAGCCAGGACTCTGACCAGAGTGTATGTTAACAGCTAATTATTTGATCTGAGTTACTGTAACAGGGTGTTTCCTTCTTGAGATAGTGTACATTTTCCACAAAGTACTTTTGCTCTACATGCAGTTTAAGGCACAAAAACAACTTGTCAAGTTGATCTGCTTATAAGTTCTCAGTATTGCTTAGACTTTCAATATGCTCTTGATCTGCTGCAAAAATCCAGCTGTGTTGTGTTTCCTGCAAACCATTTTCTATATCTGCATTCATAATCTCTTTGCTCTGTTATTATTGCTGCTCCTATAGGCAGGAGTGAAGATGGAAACACAAGCCCTGAAGAAAGAAGAAATTAGAAACCCAGTCAGGGTGGACAGTGACCTTTTCTGCCAGCAGACCAAGAATCCAAACTCTCCATACCAATACTACAGAGGCAAAGCTCAGGGGAATCACTGACACCGACTCACTTCACTGCAACACAGTAAAAGAAAGTGTGGCAATGTCACAAACTGAAGACAGCAGTCCTCCTGGGGTGGCGCCATAATTTGTGACCATTAATAAAACACCCACCATTGTCGCCCACGACGCAAGGCCCACTGGAGCTAAGTGCACATTCTCTCCTCACTACTCTGGGGGATATAATTATTACTGAGAGCAGCTGTAAACATATGCCTCAATGCTATGCAATATAATTCTGAAAGGGGCAGTTGGTCCCAAAGAGTTTCTATAGTCTCCCTAATGTGGTACATGTGACAGAACAGGAGAATATTTATAGTGGCAGGTTGACTGTGCAGCAAATATACAGGAACCTCGGTTCAGAGTTACAAATGAACCCGACCACATCCATGTCTGGAGCCTCTGCAAATATCAGCTTTACACCAGCCACACCTACAGCTCCACTCTCATTTATTCTGAGGTCAAACATGCAATCTTCTAAGGAGGCTTAAAACCTCTTTTTCACTCTACGTGCTCTGCCACAGATGAAATGTTGAAAATGGCATGTTACAAGGCGGGTTAGACTGATTACCATAGTAAATGCAGACAGGAAGAACTTGACGGCTTTATCATTACAACCTGTAATTTCCTAAAAAGATTGCAAATTCAACTGTGGACTGGAGTTGACTGCATGGCTGCAAACCCATTTCTGCCCTCGTCTCAACCAATTCACAGTGCCAGATCCAGTCATAAAAGAGCTCTTCTCACTTGGTGTACATTAACTTATTAAAGTCGTTTCCCCCGGCCCATTAATATGCCCTCAGTGCATAAAATGATAAACAGTGGCCTCAGGCTAGTTCTGACACTAAATGAATCAAAATGAGTGATAAACAAGATCTGAACACTTCCTCAAGCTGAAAGACTAGATGACAAGAAATTATTTCAAAGGCAACATGGCCTCAATGCCACTTGGTAGCAATTCTTTTGTGGAAGTGTTGTTAATAAATCATTTTTAAAAAAGTGTGTATCTGCACTATAAAAAAAAGTGTGATTAACTTTAATAAATTCTCATCTATCTTAATTATTTGTAAAACAGGCCACTGCGGATCACTGGGCTGCAGGCCAGCGGTCACTCTTCCTTCAAATGAAAACAAAACACCGGTTTCTCAGAGGTGTCAGTGAGAGAAAGAAACAGAGAGAATAAAGTAGAGCATTAGTGAGAAAGCTGGGAGTTCATGGCTGCAGTCCTGCTGGCCCTTAGAGACAGTCTGTGTGACTCCTAGCTGAGGCTGCCTTATTAAAAGTCCTCCTCTGCACATTCAACACCACTGTCAGGAAAAGTAGCTTCAAAACTTTTTGGAACAATTTTCATTTTCACTCAGCTGGAGAGCACGACAGAGCTGAGCCAATTTATAATGTATGCCATTTGGTGAACACTTTTATCCAAAATAGCATAAGCAAGGGTGAACCCAGTGGGAACTGAAAGTTTTTCTGCTTAAGTCTACAGGTAGATAGATGGTAGATGTGACTGAGCTCAGACACCACTCAAACTGACTAGTTAAGCAGCCCTTTGTCTCTGCACTGTGGTGTGCTGGGTGAAGCAAAGACGGACGGGAGGCCAGTATCTATTACGGTGCTGCTATTTACTGACTCAGGCATATCTCTCATGAACAGGATACTTGTTAGCATCACACATAACAAACTAGAATTACTGCCTTGCCTTACCCATGAAGTTGCAGTTACAGTTTACATCCATGTATGTGAAAACATGGAGGCTTCACACACATCTTCCCCTGGCAGTGCAGAGGATCTATACCATCAGCACAGTTTCAAGGTGGGCACCCAAGATTAGTGTCACCAAATGTCTCCCCCTCTGTCCCTGAGATATGACATTGAGTAATGGCCAGCAAACTGTTTTTGCAGAACATTATGATGTCATAGTGAAGTTGACGTATGACCTTTTGTATATACTGTAAAATGTCATCTGTTGAGCATTTTATCCTATCAGACATTTGTGTAAAATTTCGTCATTATTAGCACACTATTCTTGATTTATGGCCAAAAACATGTTTTGTGAGGTCACACTGACCTTTGACCAATAAATTCTAGTCAGTTCATTCTTGAGTCCAAGAGGATGTTTGTGCCAAATTTACAGAAATTCCTTCAAGGTGTCCCTGAGCGTTCACAAGAGGGGATGGATGGAAGGATAGATAGATGTACGGACAACCCAAGAACATAAAGCCTTCAGCCACCGCTATCACCGCTATCAATCGCATGAAGGCGAGAAAGGGAACAAAAGAAAATCATCACATCTGAGAATGCCTAACCAGGAAGTATTTGGAAATTTTGCTTGATAAATGACTAAAAATATTAATGAAATATGAAATGAGTTTCTTAAAAAACAAAAATTCTGTGTGTTATTCAGCTGACTGTTGCAACTATATTCATAAAAATCACAACAACATCTGTGGTAGCCTGGAAATCCAGACTCAAATCTAGAAAGATTTTGAGTCTGGCCCTCACCGATACACCCTTCCTACCCAGAGCTTGCCTCTGTCAGATAGACTGATCTGATTGGTCCGATGGCGATTCACCAGGCTCTGCTCTTCGGGGCCAGATCCCCGTGCAGTGCAAATTAGAATTTGCTGGGGGCGGGATATCTGGATTTCCAGGTTACATCTGTGGAGCACTGAGCTCACAAACTACTTCAGCAAAGGTATCATGAACTGGCAAAGTTACACCAGCTGCATTTACCTACTGAGACAAAGCCACATTTCCAACTCTGGATTCATGGTGAATGGTATCACACACTACCATAAAAGCTGTAAGTGCTGATTGGGCATTAACAAGCCATTAAGTCAATTCCACATTGTCAAGCTACTGTTCTAATTTTTCACCAAAGAAAACAATAATGTGTTAATCATTCATTATATGCTAGTTTAAACTGTGCTGTCATGTTACATGCCAAAAAAAATCTACATTAAACTGACAGCATAAAAGTCTTAACAAGTTTCTTTCCTATATTTTGAAGTTTAACTACATAAAACCTGAAGAGACGAGAATTTAATCACTGAGTGCAGGTTTGGAGAGGTCATATGAGTTCACACAATGAATGCACACACAACGACAGTCCACCATAATTGGGCCCTTGCCAGTAGATTAATATGCATTCCCGCTCTATTAAAATGGCCTTTCTTATTGAGGCTCCAGAGAGTTAATTAAACAGATGCCATTTTGGAGGGCCAAGGATTCAGGGATAAAATTGCCTTGATTTGAGAGGCGGGACACTCGGGTGGATAACTGCACCGTCCTTATGTCGCTGCACTTAACCTTCTCTGACCAACGTTTATTTGGTAATGGTTACACGCTAAGCCTGTTGTTCTAATTAAAGCTGAGACGGACGTTATAACCAAAGAGCTGTTGCTGAAGTTTTCCTGAGAAAGGGCATGCGGAATGTGGTATTTAAAGAGAAAAATCTCTCTGGAGAAGATGCCAATCAGCTGTGATCATATACTCAAATACAAACAGCAGCTGCGTGTTGGTCGCTAGTTACAGAGAGAATGAGAGATTCAATAACACAAAGAGCACAACATTATTATTTATTTTATAACTGTAAAAAAGTACATGATTTGGTCTATGGCCAGTGGCACTCCCAAAGGGTGGCCAGGGGAGGCCATGGCCAACCTGATACAATTGCTGCCCCCTACTGGTGTTGTTGCTGTGATGTGCTTCTAAGCTGGGGCAAAGTTAGGAGTATCTTTGTACCAATAATGTCATGCTAGCTTGTCAGGAAGGGGTCCAATAATGCTCCAAAGTTTGGAAATTCTGGCAAGGAAAAAACTGGCATGGCCACTTTTGGTGAGGGGTCCTTTGAACCCTCACCTCAAATGGATTCAGGGTAACCACGAGTCTCCCCTAAACCGGCATGCCCATTTTATGCTAATCCCATGCAGTTTTTGGGGAAAAAAACATGTAGTTTCTTGCATGCAGTATAAATGTGTTATTTTCTGTTATTTTAGTAACATTAACTGTAAAATAATAACACAAAGTATATCAGTATGCAGTTCCTTACTCTTTCACGTCCAGTGTGTAGGATTATGGGTGATATATTGGCAGAAATAGAATACAATTTTCAGAACTATGTTTTCGTTTGTGTATTATCACCTGAAACTATGAGCCGAGTATATCTAGATAGGGAGTGGGTCCTCTTTTATGGAGTTCGGCATGTTGTTTCTATAGTAGGCGAGAATGGACAAACCAAACACTGGCTGTAGATTCCCTCTACAGCATTGGCTACCTGGTTCCTGGTTCTCCTTCACGCTTGGCACATGGGAGAAATTTCAGTTGATATCTGCAGCCTCACCACTGGATACCACTAGATGCTACACACTCAACCTTTAACACAGTTTTTAACTAGTCTATATACTCCAACAGCATAAAAGAATTCCTGAAATTCAGTTAAGGCTTTTGGTTTTGGTGTGTCACCCAAAGATTTTCTGCTGCCCATTCTAGCCACCCCCATGAAACATTTCTGGAGGCACCACTGACTAGGGCTGGGCAATACATAAATATTATATCAGTGTGCTGATATGAGACGAGATATCATCTTAGATTTTGGACATCATAATATTGTGAAAGTGATGTACATACCAGACTGGCTGTTCTGTTATTTGCCTTTACCCACTTAGTCATTGTATCCACATTACTGGTGATTATTTATCAAAAATCACATTGTGTAAATATCTTGTGAGAACACCACCAGCTAACCCCACAATATTGTCACAATATTATCACTGTCTGCCATTTTTTAGTCACTTTATTCATCTGATGTAGCAATTTTATTTATCTATCATTATCTTTCATTTTTATTTATTTTTTTTTCTCTTTAATCTTATTCTATTTAATGTCCTTTGATTTTGTCTTGTGCTGCTGTGATCCTTGAATTTCCCCCCTGGGGGATCAAATAAAGTATATCTTATCTTATCTTATCTTATCTTATTTGGTCATCTTGATCTTTCAGTGAGTAAAACAGAAAATGCTGCTAAAGTTAACACTCAGAAAACTAAAAGATGAAGTCCTATTCAAATAGTTATGCTCTGTAATAAGAACCTTACCTTGCTTATGCAAAGCAATATTATATAAGGTGAACTCTCACAAGGTCTCCAGGAAGGAATAAAAATTGCTACGATAAATAATGTGCAGGCTCTAATTCAAAAAGTTCTCAAACATCATCCACAGAATGACTCCTGCTTGAACAGTGGGGTGCTTAAGGAGCAATTGAGTGTGTGTCCGTGATTTGACCTCTTAAAGCCAATAAACAGTCAGTCCACAGATGGCCACTTATTCCCACCTTGATGAATCATAAAGGAAGGATTTTGAGGGCTTAGGAGAGTTAGAAAAATATGAAGTCATAAACAAACTAACAACATTTTTGCTGTAAGGTGTAGACTGTTAAATGCAGGCAGTGAGGCAGCAGATGATAGTAAAGGAATTACTCAGCGGGTCTGTCCCAGAAGCCCTGCCTCTCAGGGGAATAGTGGAGAAGGCACCAACTGGGGGAGAATCATAGCCTGAGGGAGGTGGTGGAGTTGGGTTAATCTCCCGTACCAGTGCTTTCAATAACTGCATGTCAGAGCTTGGCTGTCTTTGCCATTTTGTGTGATTTTTTTTTTTTTTTGCAAGTCTTTAAATCTTCCCCTCATGTCAAGTCTTAAAGCTGATATCTCATCTGAGGCCAGGCCATAACTCCAAGTTGAGATGAACAGATGCAGCTCCAGTGATGTACTGCTCCCTCAAGAACAGCCAGCGCTGTAGCTCAGTCCCATTAAACAAAAAGTACAAGACCGAGACAGAAACAAAACATGACCTGGCGTTGGGATCCACGTTTTCATCAGCCAAACTACGCAAATGACCGGTTTTAGTTGCCACAAACAAGATTAACCTCAGTGGCAAAAAAGGAACAACATAATGTGGCGACTTCAGCGTTCCTGTAAATCAACAGCTTCTTGTCAAAGTGACCGAAGAAAAGCCTGACCGTTTTGCTGAACTTTTTTTTTTTTGGGGGGGGGGGGGGGGGGGCAGAGCTTCCACGAATAGGTTCAACTTCAGTTTACAGCTCCCGGGCAACCAACATCAAGGCGTGAGTTGTTTGTCAGGTGGCAACAAAACTTTACCTCTTTGAAAGAACAACATCAGTGCTTTGGAAGACAGTGAAAGCGAGGGCAACCCAAGAAAGTTGTTGAAAAGATCTTGGGCACATACGGCAGGATCTGTGTAAGAAATCCCAAAATAGGATGTAACAGTGGAGATCGTGTCTATTGCTTTAAATCTGTTTTTATGGATGTTAAGTGGGGCAGCACAAAGAACTAACTTGTTCACTTCATTCTCAGTGGCAGACTGGGACCAAATGTGCCAAAAGAGGTATTAGCTACTCAGATAATCCAAGCTAGAAAACAACTACATGTCAGGTTTTTTTAAATTAAAAAAAAAAAAAATAATAATCACCTAAGAATGTCATTAAACAAGACATCAAAGTCATCCATTTTCTCAGTCTAAATGTTTGAGCCTGTCATTTAACCACATGTCGTGTCTGTAATCCATCATTTTGACTATTACTTGATGTGCCGTCCATAACAGCTTTCTGGGGACTTTGAGCACATTTGCAGATGAGATTAGTATTTGAGAATAAAGTCTGACCACTGCTGTGAGTGCAGCACCTGTTATATAAATCCACTGGTAACAGTAAACCACAACACCCCTGTTTGAGAGGAGGATGAACTTACCTTTGGTTGAGGAGACAGACCCATACAAATAGCAGGACAGGCTGACATTTATCACACCAGAGCCACCACACTTGAGATGCTGCACCTGAACAAAAGAGAGGACGACATTTTAGATATCCGTGTAAAGCCTGTAAATATACAGTGAGCATTAAAAGGAAACGTTTGACATTTTGGGAAATGCGCTTATTTGCTTTCTTGCTGAGAGTTAGATGAGAAGACTGATACCTATGAAAGAGGCACCAATCCTCTCATCTGACTCTCAGCAAGAAAGTAAATAAGCGTATTTCCCAAAATGTCAAACTTTAGAATTTTTAAATTTCCTTTTAATAGAGGAAAATACCAGCTGTATTAATGTGACAAAGCATATGGGAATGTTTACAGTGTATAATGGACAAGACTTGAGAAGCAAAGTCAGATTTCCATTACTACTATTTGGTATGCAGTCCAAAATCCCTGTGGAGAATATAACATGACCATACTACCTACCAACTACCTAGAACATCTGTATGAACAATAAAAATTGAAATATCTCTCTGATTAAATTAGGATCAATGCAAAACTACAATTGTCATTCTCTGCCCATGATGATTATGTGACAATGTTGATTAATTAAGCCATATTACTGCACTACAAACCAATGAGAGAAACACTTATCAATGGCAAAGAAAACATCATGCTCCAACTAGGAGTCCTGTCAGTGATCTTTGAGACCTTAAAGAGAGAGATATTTGCAATTAAAGAATACAGATCTCACAGGTATACCTGCATTAGGTCTAATAGATTATCATTTATTCATCATCTTAGAATATACTACATATAAAGTGCAGCAGGGACAACATTTTATTGTAGGCTGGCCTGGAAGTTAACGTCGCAGTAGTTCCCTCCTCAAAAAGCCTGTGGGATTTTTCCATTGGATTCTTGCATTATTGCAGAAAATAAGTTCTGTCAAATTTCTCAAAATAAGTTCATGATACTTACACGTTTTGTTCAGCAAGATTATCTTTTTAAAGCGTAAATGCAGTCACCAGAAGTAAAAAGCTAATGTTAGTCTATAAATGAACTACGCCACATGCCCATGACGTGCAAAAATGCTGACTAATTTACATGTTTTAGGACTTATTCCTGCATCACTCTATTACTGATAGAGCAGTGCATTTAAATCTGTATGTCTGGAATATCTTGAGGAGTATGCTGCAGGTCTGATTTGAGATATTTCCATGACGATTGGGACAATTTTTTCACAATCAGAATCCACTTTAACTGCAGTGAATCAAAGCTATCACCTTAATTGAGTTAAGCCGGATAATTGTTTTCCTGTCGGCTTCGGGCAGGGTGAGGCAGGTTTTACTGCACATTTTACATCCTGAAGCTGCTGAGTGAAGCCCTTCCACACACTTTCTCTGGCCCAACATGTTATATTGATAATAACATCAACATACTGACAGGCTGTTGTTAAAAAAGAGGCTCCACCATATAAGAGATTGACAATATTGACTGGCAGCTATCAGATTTATAATTTAAGACCTACATTCACTGCATGAGTCTGTCACTAGTCTGAATAGGAAAAGGTGCTGGAGAACCTTCATGGTAGAAAACACACCCAGCATGAAAAGATGAGAGGTACACAACAGAGAACTGCCTGAATAAAAGCTATGAGAGGCGCATGAGGACAGCAACAGACCCAGACAGCAGCATGGGGTGATGAGTCTCACGTCCTGTTTGGTCAGGGGGCGAGACCATGACAAGATACTGACAGAGAAAATGCAGGACCTCCAGCTGAGTACCTGACGTACCTCTCTATCCTCTCTTTCTCTCTTTACTCCTACTCCTTTAACTGTGTTTGCTGAGCACTATAGGCTACTTAACATGTGAAAGGACACAAGCAGAAGAATCTAGGAACATATCCCTGAAAGCTTAACACACTGCAACTATACAAGACATGAGCAAATACATAAAACACAATCAAATAACGAAATCCTCACCAGTCTTCAACAGTTCTACAGCACATATAATGCAATTATGTTTCACAATTTGCCAGTGTTACTTCAGCCCAGTGACCAAAAGAAAATCTTGGCATTGTAGGTTTCTGCAAACCATGAATACGTTCCATTTGCGCATTTTTCACATCAACTTTTCTAAAATGACAAAGTGTATGAGCTAATTTTGTCATAAGTAGGTGGATGGGTGGTTGAAGGCATGACACCAACAAAACCAGTTGTTTTTCAGGCAGTTATTGCTGTGTTTCCAGCAGCTCTTTAGCCACCAAATGTGGATGTTGTTAGCAATCCCTGGATCTTTTTCCAGCAGCTTTTTCAGGGACCTGTCGCTGTGTTTCCTGCAACGTTTTTTGCCCCCAAAGCGTGGGTGTTTTTTTAGCAACCCATTGCTTTTTTTTTCCAGTGGGAATAGTGCCATGAACAAAGTTGTTTTTTACTGAGACATCCCTGCTTTTTTTTTTTTTTTTTTTTTTCACCTAAAACCAGGTAGTTTAATTCAAAACACGATTTTTTTCCTAACCATAACCAAGTTAACCACAGCGTTGCTGAAACAAAGTAAAAAACAGATAAGCTTCCAAATAATTATGACAGAGATTTCATAACTGTGCTATCCTCTAATTTAAGTCTTTGTAATTTGTACAAAATCATATAAAATAGTCCAACATTTTCTGGTGCATTGCAGTGAAGGAAAAGCACACCCAAAAACTCATTTTCAGCATCTAGTAAAAACCTGTCTTGTTGAAAATGTGACGACATTTACAATTCCTGGGAGGCCTGCAAAGGAAAACTGACAGGAGTGCTTGCAAGCGGCGGCCTCATTCAATGGTATTGCTCATTCTGCAGGATCTTTTATGTGACACCATTACAGCTGAAGCTTTTTTTTTTGTTTTTACAAAGGGGGTGATTCAATGCTTTATGAAAAGAACAAAAAAAATTGTTCTACAGAGCAAGCAAATACGGACTTAAACTTCCTTTTCAAGAGCCCCGAGGGGCAGATTAGTTAGAAACAACGGCATCTTAGAAAATGGATCCAACAATCAGCGGCGGCATTGGGCTGAGTCATAATTTATTACCCATGCACGCTTCACAGTAGCGCCTGTTAGTGTGAGACTCAACACTGGGCATCAGACTGAAAATAGATGCAAGAAACTGGAGCTGGGAAAACGATCACATTACAGCATTGTTGGGCTTCTATAAAAGCACATGACATGTTTGACTGTAGCTCTGTGGTGTTTAATGGTGGGGAGGGTTTTCTTTTTGTTGTTAATAGAGCACTGTCTGATGCTCATGTTTCATTGCCCTAGAATCACTGCCTTCCTCAGATACAAAGGAACAGCTTGCTATCAGCCTTCATATCGTCTATAACCACACGAGTATCGCAAGGTCCTTGTAGTACTCTGATTTTAATGAGCAAAAACACATCCACACACAAAGCTAGACTTAAGAAGAATGGAAAACACGATTCCGTTTTTACTGACTTGAAGTGGTCAACAAAACTCACCCCTACTGTCTATTTTTTCCTGTCTCTCTCCCTCACACACACACACAGCACATATACAGAAGTCAGAGGCAGGCAGCTTCCATAAATAGAATGGAAAGTAGGCAAGTGGCTGCTGGGAGTGGCTTTTACTGGGAATATGATCGATTAAAAAGCAATTTGCTCCTCCGCTCAGGCCCTGCACTTCTAAATGACAGCCCCCCACGGTCCAGATGGAGCTCTGAGGGGTCGGAGTAGCCGGCCTGCCCCGCCTGCTTCCCCATCGCCCCCCCCCCCTTTATACGCACACACAGCCTCCACTCCCAAGCCCGGGCCTCGGTTACAGTCTGGTGGGCATCTGGAAAGCGACCAGGCAGAAACATCCAAGCAGCCCCTGCTGGTCTGACAGAGAACCTAGACTTTGGTCTAACACACCGTGTATTTGCGAAAGCTGAAATGGAGACGAGAGGGCAGGTTAAGACAAACAGGAGCAGAACGCCGCACAGCACAAAGTCAGACCAGGCAGGAATTCAATTTAGTAGTCAGGGTGCACTGGACCAACACCTGCCTGCCTATACAGCCACTACTGCAAAACACACAGTTTAGACACAACTGTAACATGGTAACATTGGCTTTGTAAAATCATATGTTATGGTTTCTACTACATTTCTCAGCATGATCTTTGATGTGAGAAACTACTGTCGTTACTTTACTTATTTCTCCTGGAGGGTGCTTTTACTGCTGCGGATCCTCTCTTATCTTCATGATAGCCTATGCACATCATTGTGAGTGCAATGATATCTTAAGTGCTGGTCATATTTGGTCATGACGTAAGATTACTTCTGTTCTGAAAAACATGGCATCTTTACACAACTAATGAAAGGAAACTTTATCATAATTGAAATTAAAATTGTGAGTTTTCTGGTAGTTTGTAATCACCCTGATAATACAGCACCAGCTAATATTTGATTAGGTTGTACAGATATTGTAATGGCAATCCATTACATTACTATTTTAATGACAGAATCAAATCTTACTATGCTCTAATGTTATGCCACACCAATCCATAGCACCACAATTAGAGCCGAAAAAATGATTAGATTACTCAATTAGTCGACAGTCAGGAAATTAATGGGCATTATCTTAATAGCTGTTGATAGACAGAGGTAATTTCCCCATAAAAATACCAAACATTGCTGGTTCCAACTTCACAAACATGAGGATGTGTTTGTCTTATTCTCTAGACTCTGAAAATGTTGTGATAAGATTTCACTATTTTCAGTTTTTCCACCATTAACATTTTATAGATCAAAAACATTATTTCGATTGAAAAAATAATCGTCTGGTGCAGCCATACCCCAAATTCCAGTACGTACAGTAAGTACAAAGATATACAGTGCAACCCCTGGCCTTGAACATGCTGCATGTGTGGCTGATCACTTACTGGGAACAGAGGCTGGGGTGAAAATAAAATGGGAGGAGGGTAAGACAAAGGGCAGGAGGACCATATGGACCCTGGCTGTACAGTTTGGCTGGTTGCATGGGGGCACTGTTTGGGAGATTGGCCCAATAGTGATCCTGCTGTCACTGATGGTAATAGAAAACAAAAATGATCTGTGTGCTCCAGATTATGGACAGTTGAGTGAAAAGAGAAAAGGAAAAATCTTAACAAACTAAAAACCATTTGTCAGAGATTGAAGATGTATTGTAAATATGATTTGCATTCATAACCAATGACACCATACTTATCCATTGACTTAAATGAATGTTGTCACACTGCACATTGTGTGAAAGAAGCTGTTTTAGTTTCATAGCTGTGGCTGAGAAACACTTAGCGTTTAATGGCAGAAATTTCCTATCCACATCAATCTGCAGGGGTTTCACTGCAAAAGCACATCAGTGACAGACCTAAGACATTGACGCTATTTTGAAGTGCCAGGGAGTATGTTCTCCATTACCATAGGAACACAGGTAGTAAGTGGTGGTGATAGTGGAGACAGCTAAAAACACACAGTCAGCTGCCATTTTTAAAATGGCCAAATAAAAGACACCAATCACTTAAACTGATTATTAGACAGACCTGGTCACGCCTTTCATCTTCCACATTCACTGTATTGATTTTCCCATATGACACAGGATTCAAAGCTGCAGTGTGTCTACTTTTCTGGCTTTTCAGCAACACTTCCCCTGATTATCCTCACTGTCTGCAGCTCTTGGCTTCAGCAGAGCTTGGCTTCAGACCTCTTCAGACTTAGCGGCTGGAGGTTAATTGATACTGACAGATGACGTAACGGGGAAGTCATTTGCAGGGAGACCTGGCTTCTTTATCAATGACGGTACTCCTCTAACACACAGACAGAAGAGAGGGAGTTAACAGATGTGATTCTGTCCAGAAGGCTCATGTTTCCACATGCATAGTGTTAGTGGGCTAATGATTTAATCCATAGCAAAATGTGTAAGGTACAGAGTTTGGACCAAGTCCCTGTTTTGCAAGTCACAAGTAAGTGTCAAGTCCTTGCAGTCAAGTCCCAAGCCAAGACAGGCAAGTCCGAAGTCCTGAACTTTGAGTTTCAAGTCCCAAACAAGTCATAAACCAAATGTAACCATGTTAACAGAGTCATAACTTTAGCTAGGCACAAGCTCATTAACTATGTTAATATTATCCTCGACTTCAAATGTTGAACGAAGCTAAAAAGTTATTGCATTTCCATCTGTAATTTTAGACCTGCACATTTTGCATATTGCAATTTGTCTTTTGGGAAAGGCTAATTTTTTTCCAACTGCCGCTCAGTGATGTAGCGTTAGTTTGCAGCTTGATTTGATGCTTTCAGACTGATCAAACAATGAAAATCTGGAGAATTAAGTGTGATTGCTGGTAGTGTTAGTAGATTCAGGAAATTAAGGGAAGTGAATATAGTTGTGGTACACTTTTTAAATAACATAGTTTTGAATGTTTGGAGTTGGGGGAGGTATCAAGTATTTTCAAGTCATAAGGCTCAAGTCCAAGTGGCATTTAAGTCAAAGAGTTATAAGTCTTTCTTGATTTTGTCAAGTCTAAGTCAACAAAGTCATGACTTGAGACTACCTCAAGTCCAAGTCGTGTGACTCGAGTCCACATCTCTGGTAAATTATAAACATTGTTCATTTTCTGTGATACAGCAGTGATACTTATCACCTTTCACTTTTAAACTAAACTAAACTTAGCTAGCCTACTTAAATTCTACTTTTATCATTTCAATGATGATATGACAGAACTGAAGCAATGGTTTGACATTATGGGAAATATGCTTTATTGCCAAGGTAAGAAAAGATTCTCATGGCTGTACGCTTAAGATGAAGCTACAGCCAGAAGTTGCTTAGCTTAGCTAAGCATTAAGATTGCAAACAGGGGGAAACATAGCTTAATTGCCTTGTTAACTGACTGTAAAGCATACTTCATTTATTCAACTAACCAAAACCGTCTCTAGTCTTTCAGCTGCCTGTCCAACTAGTAGAGACTGACATCTGGTGGCACCAGCTGTGCACTACAGCACATCGCCCCAATGCAGCATCTCTGTATCAGTTTAATAGAAAGAAGAGTGTTTGTATTTTTCATGGTATTAAAACTCATATAATGAGACTTTGTAGATATACTGGTATACTATGATATTGTGATACTAGAGTTGGGTCGATTACTGGTTTTGCTGGTCCAGTCTGATCTACGAGCTTAAACCGATTTGACTTTATGTAAACCGGCTGAACCTTGACATTTGACATTACGACACGTTCTGGAAAATCAAAAAGTAGCCTACATCAGCAACCTGTGCTGATAGGGTCACAGTGCTAAATCCAACATCAGTTTTTGGGCTGACGAGAGGAGACATGACAGAGTTGTCTCTCAAGAAGACTAAAACTGCACCAATATGACAACATTTTGGATTGAAAGGCAATGGAAGAGGTGTCTTAACCGGCTGCTAGCGCTGTTTTCAGCTGAACTTTCTTCAGACACCCTGCGTCTACTTATACATGTTGCTCGCCTTAAAAACACCATTGATATGGGGAATTATCTCTATGATACATCCTTCTGTCTCTACAAAAACCTAAATCAAGTGGAAGCTTGTTGGAGGGAGATGACTGTCGAGAGGAACATTTCTGATAAGGTAAATGACCACCGCTAATAAGTTAGGCTGCTTGCTGTTGGCTATGCTGTATGTGGCTTCCAGTAAATATCACAATATAAAATTTGTTTTTTGTTTTATTAAGTACATTACAAACGTAGGAAGACAGCAAGTAGGCTACTCACCCATCTTTTAAGTGCTTACATGTTGAGTCTGATCTCAAGCACACAGCTGATAGGTACACGGTTTGTTTACATGACATAACGGAAGTGCATATCTAACGGATTCAATGTGGACAAAGAGCTCCAATGTTACACGATGCCACAGGATAGTCAGATGCTAGTTTTCTGTTGTGACACTGTCCCCATGTTCCATTTACACTGGCCCAAGCCTATGAGATAACACCCAAGCCTAGCTGACTGTTAGATTTATTTATTTCCTTAAAATTTTTATTATCACTGCAAGTTGATGATGCAATATTAGACTATTGCTATCATGCACTCTTGGCCACCATATTCGAGCAGTGGAAGTCTAAAAGCATGCCAGCCCTATTTCATATGATCATTTACCTAAAGGCTACTGGACCTCTGCTGCCAAGAAACAAACACTTCAGCCGGCGTCTTTTGTCAGTGACTCAGTGACCTTGAATGGTTGATCAGAGGTCCCATGAGTTCACTGCTAATGGGATCAAGGGATAGTGATGGTGGGCGAGTAGGGGTGGGGGGTCTTACTGGATTTCCGTGAGGAGAAACAACCAGAATTAAAGCCCCTCTGGTAAGACAGAAAAACCGTAAGAACTTTTGTTCCCTCATCTTTTCACCCACTCACAGTGGCTGGCTGATTGATATTCTTATGAATGTTAATACTAAAGCACCTCTTCCAAAGCTCACCTTGACAGAATTGATTTTCCTCAAAAATAATTCAGCCGAGGCATAATGGAAACTACTAAAAGTGCCTCAAAGGCTGGATTCAATGGTTTTGAAGTGAAAAAGTTTCTGCCGTGATTCCCTTCGGTATAAAAATGACTCTCTGTAGACTGCAGATCCAATCTTCAAACTATAGAACAGATTTAATACAGGTACGTCTACGTTTGACTTTATGACCTATTGTCTCCTGCTCCTTCCTCAGACATAAAATATTCATTCATCTTGGCGCACAGATTAATAAGAAGCTTATTGCTGCTGTTGCAGAAAATCCTCAAAACACTCATTTCATTTTTCTGTTCTCAAATTAACATAGTTTTTTATGCATCATTTCTCGACTCTAGAGCCTCACAAATCCCAACACATGATACAAACACAAAATGCATGATTGTCAATCTGAAAAATTAAGCTTTTACTTTTTTGAATCAATGAAACAGCAGCTACATGAAAAATTCAGGGTTTCCATTTAACCTCCAATCTCACCTCTGATAGTTTGGAAAATGGATACAGGCAAAGAGGAGTGGACACTTCCACTTGATATGGCATTAAAAGCAGCAGTCTCTCCTATTATGGCTTATGGATTAGCCAGTCGCAACTCTCCCACACACACTCCCCCACATACACATGCACACACACACGCACACGCACACACACACACACACACAAACACAGCTTTCTCTGGCACAAGCAATGTGTCAAACAATAGTTGCCAAGTCTGCTGCCTGCAACAAAAGATGGAAAGAATTAGAGAAATGGAAATGGTGATTCAACGCCGTTATGAAAACTGGAGCGCAGCGTGCTATGACAGAGTGAAAACCCATTCAGTCTGACTTAATGCTCCGTGGAATCTCTTCCCCGCCCCAACCCCCTATTTGTGGCACTCAAAAATGCAAACAAAAATCAACTGTATTGTCCCTGAGTTTTTATACACATACACACACACACACACACCCCTCCCTTTGCTCCCAGTCTGTCTGGCTTCCCACATTTAAGATTCAATATTTAATTGCCATGTCACCCCTGCTGATTGGAATTTGAACACTGGTACGCAGCAGTTATTCAGGAGTCCTGAGTCAAATATATACAAAATATTAGTGCAAAGATGAGGTAAATTCAGGTAAAAGCCATTATTCTCTATTGACTTCCTTTGCAAAACCTATACTTGTCACAGAAGAGAAGCAGGCGAGTTAGATTTTTAAATTGCACAAAAGGGGCTGCAACTCAATATCATGTCCCACATATTTTGCACATTCAGTGAATTTCGGTCCATTTATACCCTCAGCCCCACTTCACCTCACCTCTCCTTTCACACCCAACAAAGTTACACCATATTGAATTCTCCCAATAGAAAGTGCAAGTGCAGACCTTTCTGACATCTATTTAAGCCTTCAGCCATATATCTGAGCCTGGGACCCATCCAGGAGCGGTAAATACCCATGCAGAGGCAGCGGCGCTGCAAAGCTACAGAGGAGATTGGTATTCAGAGTGGCACCTTCCAAAGTTGAAGCTGCATAAATAGCCCAAACTATTACATAAAGGTAAACAAACCGCATTGTGCCCGATCATATCAGCTCAGTGCTGTAGCAGGTGGATAAACTGACACAGCCTGCTCTGCTCATCAAATGATATAATACTATGTTTTTTGGCTTTATTAGTCTTTGTAGCAGAGCAAGGGCCGAGAGCTGTCGAGATAGAAGCACAATGAGAAGACAATAAGGGAGCAGGAACAGAAACATGGCAGAGGTAGACAGCAAAATGGGCCAAGCGACTCAAAGTGAGCTGTGAAGTTTTAGTCTTTCAACAGTGCCTTCCTTTGCCGGGTAGCAAAGCGGACCAAACTGTAGAGAAATGAATGGTAGATGTCTTGCAGTGGCTGCCAAACCTTTTTCAGAAATCATAGTTCATTGCTCAGATAATAAGCCTCACAAGTTTGGATAAAGGATCACACTGGCATGTGCACACAAGCACACACACGCATGCACACACCAAGACCTGTTTATTCTGTTCACTATGGCTCACTAACAGCCCAACATCTCCCCACAACAGCCAGGATGTGACATGCTTGTCTGTTTGCAGGCAGAGAAATAAATATCATGTCTTTCACTTTTTGTTGGAGTCGTCAGCCTCACAAGCTACATCCAATTTAAATGGTGTCTGAGGCTGCCAGAAGAGGGAATCCAAAATGAGGGAAGGTGGGAACAGAAGGTATAGTGACGGAGACAGGAATAGACGAGGAGACAGATAGACAGGAAACAACAGTGTGGAAAAGGAGAGAAGAACGCCATGGATATGGAATAAGTACATAGAGAGGGATAAAGGAAGCATTGATAGGGATTTGGGGAGCAGTAGTGGACTTCCACATCTTCTCCCTTATGAGGGACTTTTGTGGCAGGCTGTCTGTGCTGCTGTCAAACAGCGTCAACACTCTCCTTCTCTCTGGAAACAAGGGTTGGGGTTGTTTATCCATCCAAATCCTGCAGGTCTGTTCACTCAGTGTCAAACCAATCGAAGCACATATTTAAAAGAAATCTGTCATGTTAAAAATTCAGCAAATACGATGATAGATGGGTCCATACTAACTGATTGCACAAATTATAGAGTTAAGGTCAGGTCACATCAGCATTTTAAAAAGTAACATTTCAGGAGGAAATCCATTCATTCCAACATAATAGCCATGATTACTGACTTTGCTTGCATTAGCAAGGTAACCCACACAGATTCTTCACATTTTATTAAATCTCTGTGAACTTTAACCCAAAATTGTAGCTTATGAATAAGGCAATAACAACTTTTTTAGTGTACTATAAGATGAGTGGGGTTTCTTTTACTCAGTAATTGTACTATTAGAATGTTTTACATTTAAAAACATACTTGTCAGTGAGCTGAGTGGGGGACAAACTTTCAAGATTATTTTGGCCTCAGCTTCATTATTATTCTGAAATAAAACTGCAAGCAGACATTTAAAGCACAGGTCAATTTACACCAAAAATATACGCCAAAATATTCAAACCAGTGGTGGGTGGAATGAATAACATTGATCATTTTGTTACAATGCAATAAGTTGCTGGAAAACTTTTGGTCCTGGCATTCATGTGGATGCCATTTGACACCCACCCAAACACCGTTGCAGACCAAACCCCCCGCTCCCACCCCCGTGGCAACAGCACTCCCAATGGCAAGTGTCGGTACCCCAGCGGTACCCCCAATCCACGGTGGGGCCTCCTTGACTTGGCTCTGACCTGTAGAGGCAGGGACACAGGACCTCTGGGGGTGTGGTGTCTCTTACCAGGCCATTGGTGGCAGATCATTTGAGTCCTGTGGGTTGTGAGGTGGGGTACCAGTATGTCACACAGATGCTTGATCAGATTGGGATCTGGGGAATTTCGAGGTCAAGTCAACATTTTGAGGTCTTCTTCAAGTTCTTCAGGGCATTTCAGGGCAGTTTTTGTGGTGTGGCATTGCGCATTGTTCTGCTGGGGGCCACTGCCACCAGGGAGCGTTGTTGCCATGAGAGGATGTACTTGGTCTCAACCAGTGTTTTGGTGGGTGGGTGACTGGAGCGTGTCAAGTTTCCCAGGAGAACATTGCATTTTAACGACATGATCAATGTTACTCACTTCACCCACCAGTGGTTTAAATGCTTTGGCTTATTGGTGTATATCTTTGATATTTTTGTGCTGTGGTTTCTTTTACTTATTTGGAACATATACACAAATGCAGATATATCTGCAATGAGCTAATATCTCGGTCTGGTTTCTTACACTCAGTACAGGTATTCATCCTAAGCAAGTCTCTGGATTCTTGTGAGTTCAGTGGGTGCTTTTCTGTGGCTGACCTCCCTTAAGAAAGTGTCACAACAAAGCCCTGTTTCCACCAAACACTTTCGGTATGGTACCTTTGGAACCAAATATACACTTCATGGTACCTAGACCCTAGCGTTTCCACTACAAACAGTACTCTTAAATGTGGACAGGGTTGTTGTCACTCACTGCTCTGTCCAGCACTCACTGTATTTCCTCATTGACACAAAACAGGCTGCAGTGAGATTCTCTCTCCAAGGGATATTTAAAAATAGTGGGTTTGTGCATTTAGTCCTTCTCAGGCAAGCTCAGGGGTTTAGTGTTGCCAAAGCCCAATGCTATGTGACCTTTTTCTTTTCTGTGACTGAGTATTAGAATATATGCAGTTCACATAACCCGGCTGAAATTAATATATATAAATGCTTGTAGGCCCACTCATTACTAAAAGTGTATGTCATATAAGAAACTTAAGTAATAGTCGAAGTTGTCATGGAATATTTAAGGCGTGTTGATTGATTCACGTTGTGATCTCGTGCATTAAGTAACATTACAAGTTAACATTGCACCTTAAAAGATGCCGGCCGTCGGACAAAACTTCCTTTCATTTTATAGTCACAGTTTACTAATAAAACTCTCCACAGTATGAACAGTGATTACTTAAGTCACAACCCTGAGCAGAGTGACCATTTGCTACTGACCAATCAACGGACTGCAGTGTTCACAGCTCCACCTTTTAGTGCTGGATCTGTGTGCTAGGTACCCCAAAAGAAGGGGTACCAAAAATGGTAATGGTCAGGAACGGTTCCATTGGTACCATCCACAACTTTTCGCAGTGGACACGGAAAAAAACGTACCGAACTGAACTGAACTGTACCGTACTGCTCAGTGGAAATCACCAACATATCTTAAAGAGCTCAGAGTACCTTATTAGAAGAGTGCAGCACCTGGGATGCAGGCCTACTTGTGGTTCCTGGAGCCTCCAAAAGTAGAAATGGAGCCAGACTACAGCTATTAAACTACTCTCCTGTGGAACCATCTCCCAGTTTCAGTCCAGGAAGCAGACACCATCTCTGCATTTAGGAGTAGGCTTAAGACTTTCCTCTTTGATTAATCTTAAATTTAGGGCTGGCTCAGGCTTACCTTGGACCAGCCCCTAGTTAGGCTGCTATAGGCCTAACCTGTTGCACTGGACTTCCAATGATCCACTGGTTCCCATGGCTACTGATTATGCTGAGCTTGTGGGTCGTGGTATCACCTGCTGCTGTTATTACTAGACATACTTGTATTATTATATACATATAGTATGATATACTATTATCATTAGTATTCATATTTATGTTATTATAGTTGTTTTTGTTGCTATGCATTTCAGTCTCTCCCTGTGTCTCTCCCTTACCACAACTGATCAAGGCAGATGACTGCCCATCTACAGCCTGACTCTGTTCAAACTTTCGGCCTGTTAAAAGGACATTTTTCCTCGCTGCTGTGGCAAAGTGCTTGGAATTGTTGGGTTAATGTAAATCAAAGAGTATGGTCTAGCCTGCTGTATATGGGAACTATCATGAGATAATTTTTTGTTGTGATTTAGCGTTATACAAACAAAACTGACTTGACTTCACATGAATGTTAAGTTGTCCTGACGTGCTGAATCCTGAGATAGAGAGTGCACACCTGCATACATGTGTAAACTTTTGAGATTCAAAAAGGTCACTATTGTTGTCCCCTCCCCACCCAAGACACTCAGCATTTACAGGAAGTGAGCATTAGCATTTTGATTGATGGCTATTCTCAGAGATGGATGTGGATGCACAATGCAGTGCCTGAGTACAATACACAATAGGAGCCTATAAATCATGTTGTTGTTGGTTTGTTTTTACCCTGCTGGTAGCTGCATGGTTCTGCTGCTGTTCACTGGCTGATCTGAGGTATGTGATTCATTTTAGCTTGAGTACAAATCATGTTGCAGCAACAGGCGGACATACAACAATGGCAGTATGAGATTGGTTGCTGATGAATGCTTCCTGCAGCTTAGGTTTTGGACAGCAACTTAGAGGAAAAAATGTGGAAACCATAGTTAACAATTTCCAAGACACAGCTCACAAAACTGGCAGTTACAGGTCTGGGGTTTCTTGTGCTATGTAAGTACAGTTAAAGAGTGAATAGTTTTTTTTATTTGCATGTAAACCCACAGCTGCACACATTCAAGTGTGGCTAATTTATCTCCGACTCATTTTCTCCAGGCTTTTAAACAACGGGGAAGCAGAACAAAAGTCTGTCATGTGTGACGTACAGTACAGTAAAGCAGACTTTGCCTCTGGAAAAACTGCCTCCATTTACTCCAGCAAGACGGGGATAAAACACAGCCCGTGCCACTTAATTTATGATACAGAGTAAATTAATGGGTGCTGACAAGCTCAATAATTTTTCAGAGGCAACAGATAACAGTTATAATTATCAGCCGCGGAATTAAACAGTCAGTGGAGAGACAGTGGCCACTTACAGTGGTATGTGTGTGCGCACATGCATGAGAGTGTGTCTATATACTGTCTGCTGGCCAAAGCTGGGCCCATTAATGGTGGACCTTGGGTGTTAATGTGATATTGTTTGGTTTATTACAGTCCAGCGTGTGCAAGGACCCGGACTCCAGCTACAAAGAGCTGATTTCATGCCAGCTCTCGCTCTGTCTCTCTCTTTCTTCGCCTCGGCTGCTTGACAAAAACACATTACATCTACAAGAGTCTTTTTCCTGAACCAACTGTACTGCCAGAGAACAATGGCTCAGCTGTAGCCACGCTTTGCAAGGAGCTGCCATATTTGTTCAGCCTGCTTTGAATGCCTCTGTGTCAGGAACCGACCATTCACTGTTGTTATGATTCATTACCTCCAGTCATTTAAGGCAGTGGTAATCAATGGTTGCTCTTCTGCATTGAGAGCGCAGCCATGTTGATGGCTTTTAAAAAGCTTTTAAGTGAGAGAGATTCAGATAGAAGGAGACAGAGGGAAATACAAAGTAAGTATAAGAGAGCTCAGCATCAAAACAAGCCTGTGTATTGTCTCTGGCAGATGCCCGACTTCATTAGGGACTTGCATGCTGCTTCACACACTCTCCAATAGGCTGAAGCCATAAACAACACAGAAGAAATGGACTCTTTCTGAACACCAGGCCACTCACACAGGAAAACACACCACCTCTATAACTTGTTATATCTCTCTCTGCATGTGTCTGTTACTCTATTAGTCAAAGAGGAGAGATTGTGGAGAGCACAGCTGCCCTCTATGGGTGTGAAAACACTCCAGCACACTAGCAGAGAGGCAGCTCTGATTTCTTCCTCTGCTGCTGAATCATGGCTGGAAGAAACAGAGAGGTGCTAATTGATGGAGCTCAGGTGTTTAACACTAATTAGTCGGCTTATCTTGCTAATGTCGCAGAATCATCTCACAGAATCAATCAGTCATCAAACGGCGCTCCAGCAGTGTGGAAAATAAGGAGGATTTCTCAGTGTAATGCAACACATTTTGGAATGTGAGGTATCCGACGTGTTCACAGATTTCTGTGCTTGTGGAGTATACTCTCAACCCCCACCACACATGGCTCTAGTATCTCCAGCTTCAAATTCTGTACTTTTGTATGCCAAGTTCAATATACCACAAGGAAAGGCAGTGTTTGTCTTTGCTTTGTCCTCGCTGCCCCATGCTGAGGACACAAACCATAAAAAACAAGGTGAAAACACACAGCACTGGGCTGGTAATAGATTTTATAGAGCGGGCCCAAACAAATGAGTCTCTGTGTACACTGACTGAGCTTTAAAAGAGCCAGAGGAGGCAGCAGTCCATATTTCTGAGTCGGCTGGCTTCTCAGCTGCACCCCAGAGACCCCTTGAGATCTGGGGAGCATGTAGCTCTGGAGGGAGGCTGGGCATGAATCCTCCCAGCAATTCAGAGGTCTTCCCCCTGATCATACCTAACACGCTGTGATGTGTGATCCAGCAAAGACCTGAGAGGATGAAAGGAATATATAAGATCTCTATCTCTGAAAACATGCATTACCATGTCAAAGCTGGTCTAGATGTGGTTTTCAGAGAAAACGTGATGTTTTTTTCATAGAAAAAACACTAACACTGGTAATGTCAGTTGGTTTTAGAGGTCTGAGTGAACACCAACAAAGCTGGAATACTGTATGACTATGTTATTACTTCAATGTTATTTTACATGATGATTCACTTCTGAAACAGTTCATTGATGGCGCAAGATCTTTTTCCTTTTTTTCTTTTTAGGAAAACTGAAAATTGAAAGTGCCATTCTTTTAGTGTAAGTGGGATGTTTTCAGAGTGTCTAAGTAACAGTCTTAAATGTAAAAACTCAAATCTCAACAGCAACATCTACCATGTCAATTTCAGAAAAACTGCTCTGAAGGCTAAAGGGATTGATTTCAGAGATCTCACAAAGAAATAAAATTCATTACACTATATAATACAGACTTTGAAAACTGAGAGCTAAAGCTATGCAACATGACAGCCCATCAATATTTCAGTCTGGGACCACTGCATTCGTGGCTCAATCACCCAACTGTATGGCACCAACACAGCTGAATGCTGAGTGGCAAGCAGACAGTAAAATATGGGACCCCTTAAGCATAGGGTCACAATTTTTCAAGTCTGTCTTAAAACAACTGTCGAGTGCCCATGTGTACATTGAAACTGTTTTTGTTTGCTGTAATTGTTTCTTCTGTTCATAGGGATCATTAAGAGATCCCTTCATAACACGCTTCCAGTATTAATCATGGGGGGGGGGGGAGTCACAGTCCTCATTCTGTGCAGGCTGTTCACATGCACTGATCATACATTTTTCTATGTAAAGTAATGCACCAAAATTTGTACACATTGTACATAATCATGAGCCAGTAATTCGTTTAGCCCACATATTTGGGAATACTTGGAAATGCGATTACATGACCAACGCACTGACGAATATCAAGAAGGAAGTGGTCCCTTTATGAGGCAGGTGGGGTGGTGAATGGGTCACAAAAAACAGACATGCCCCAGGAGTCTGGTGTCTGGAACCGTGTGAACTTTTGAGTCATTTTAAGTTACATGCTCCTACATTTCCTTTTTCTAACCCCAACCACATTAACCTTACTAACCTTACGTAAGTTTACGTTAAATACGTGACACCATTTGTAGGGCGTTTATTCATAGGATATAATTGTGTGTGGCCATATTATATCTGGAGCGGCTTAATATAGTTGCTGGCTCAACAAATACTAAAAGCTCTAGCTTTTAAATTACATTTTCCATCCTGTGCTGTGCTGGAAACAAAGGTCAACAAAAACTACTAATTATTTTGCTGTACAGTACTTTGTCATAGGAAAAGAGATAATAAAGATGTAAGTGCAATAAACAACATGCATAAATCAACTGTAATGCAAATATAAAAACAAAGGATAACTTGATGATCCTAATGAGATGGCACTTGAATTTTGCAGAAATATATTGCATGGAAATGAGATCAAGGATAAGGACTGGGTATATACAGACCCTGCAGAAATGTACATATTACTTGTGTTTCAAAGCAGAATATATGTAAAAATATAAACTGCTGCTATATTATGATGTGTAAAATAACAGTAGTAGAGTGAGTGATTGAAATGAGACACACACAAGAGTGAAGTTATGCTGTGTTCACCCAACACTACTGAAATACAGTTTGGCACTTTGGCCCTTCACCAGACCATTATGCATATCGAACAGAGCAGAAATGAAGCAAATTCCCTCTGCCTGTGTCAGGAAGGCTGCATAAACTCCCCCATTAGAGTTGCAGGAGTCAGGTAATGGAACGAGGGTCTGCCCTGGCTGCTGCTCCTCCTGCCCTGTCATCCATGGGAAAGATCTACCAGAGGCCGGAGAAAAGCCGAGCATCTCTCAAGGGAGAGGGGGAGTGTGAGCAGAGATCACTGCAGCGTGTAGTGAGGCTGAGAGCTGTGGGCAGAGCATCTACTCAGACTGTTACTGCAACAACATGCTCTATTATACTGGATTGCAGACCTTTGGCTGCCAGACAACATGAAACACATTGCAGCAACACTTACGGTAACACTGAGAGAAAACACTGTATCAATAATAATGAATCACTCACTCACACACTCATTCAAACACTGTCTCGTTTGCTCAGTCGCTCACCCACACACTCAACTAAGTCACTTGCTCAGGCACTTGCTTGCTCACTCATTTGCCCATTCACGAGCTCGCTTGGTAATTCTCTCATTCACTCATCTGAAAACACACACACACACGCACACGCACACACACAAATACATGCAACTTGATATCGACACTATCTCTATCGGAGTACAGATACTGAAACAAATAACACCTAGAGAAAGCATCACAGCATGTGGAATTGCTTGTGTGCTAGAAACACACTTTATATGACAACTCTAAGAACCCACATACTATAGGAGTGCAGCTGAATATTATTAAGTGCTTCGTAACAAGGTGACACTGTATATAAGATTAACATTTTAGTCACCCCATTTGTTCAAAGAAAAGTGAGACTTATTTATGCACTCTTCAAAGCCAAATTCTATTGACAAAAACTGTAATTTCACCTTTCTGAATGCGGGAGCTGTTGCTCTACTGCTGCCTCCATTGATAGTTTGTGTTATTGTGTGGCTTTGGTGAATTCAAACTAACCCTTTAAAACACCAAAGACATGCAATAAGACAAACTAACCGGTTGAGGCAATGGTAGACTGGAAACGGAAAACGATAAGCATTGATTCATTTTTTTTTATTGCAGTTTCGGTGCTGGCTTCAGTGTGTGTTATTTATACAGGCTACCTCAGCCCTTGGCTGCACACTGTTTCAATATACAACTAATCAAGATGAGTGACAAGTACTTGGATGGAAATGTGACCCACTAAGGCAGATGGGGGACTACCAGTACACTTCACTTTAAATAGGCCAAAAGGAGAAAAACTAAAACATTATCTGCAGTTCACCTTTAATATATTTATAGTATTTCTTTCTGTTGTATCATGTTACTACTGCTGCTGGGATGTCCCATTTTCCAGCAGAGGATAATTTAAGTTTTCATGTTTTATTATCTGTTATCAGGCCATCTTGTTTATTCATTTATTTATTTTTTGTACTATCTCTTAATACAGGCATCCAGTAGGGTTGTGAGAACGCAGCAGCAGCAGCAGGAACCATTCTCCTGACATCTGCTGACATCATTTTAACATGCAGACAGGGACGATGCATTAATGTTCATTCATTGTCTGTTTATGGGTTCATCCGTATGCCATTCAGGCTCACCTGGAGCCTTGGAGACCTCTGACCAAGTGATAATACAACCAGGGTGAGTAATGAATCTCACTACCATAAGATGCCCAGTACTTTTCAAAACATGCATTATATTTAAAGGTCGGATATCCCTCACAAAGAGTGTCAGTGGTATTTCAACTGTAAAACGTATGCAGACTATCTGAGCGCTTCGTGATTCCCACAATTTTAAGTTCCTTGAAAAACAGCTTTCCCTACACAGCCCAGGGGGTAAACGCATCACTGGTGGTAAATGACATGTTTACTGGCGCTTTGTCTTCATTACCATCATTCAGAATGAAACACAGCAAAAAAAGAGCATATTTTTTCATATGCAGAAAGATTGAAACCACAACTGAATCAACTTTGCTTTTTAAATCACTGAGATATCATCTAAATGTAAACATACTAACGTTACAGCCAGTATCTCAAATGCAAAGACCACATAACCCTGCATTCTATGACAGAGTGTAATGACCGACACTACATTTCATCTAGGAAAACATGCATCTAATTTAATGTATTTTTCTTCCAGAAATATGCAGAGGCCTGTTCCAAGTTCAACAGCGTAAGTATATCTTCCGAGGAAACCAGTGGCTAAAACAACAGTTAAAATATTTGTTATAAAAGAGGCTGAAACAGTCATCCTGCAAATATTCCGCCACCTCTAAACCCTAACAGTTTTTACATTTTCATATTTCATAGCATTTTAATCAACCCCTCAAATCTCTAACTGAAGGCAGCAAGGCTCCGTTGGCAATGTTAAAATCATCCATTTGCACAGAAGTTTAATCCCATTTCCAACATTTCTTTAACATTTTAATGAACCCAATACTCTGCTACAAAAATGACATTTTAATATCAGATGTATTACAACCCTGACCGGGGAGGTTAACTTGATTCATCCCAGATGCCTGCATCATTTTACATAAAGATTATGGAAAATGACCATTACTTACTCTGAGCAGCAAACTCTAGACTAATCATGAGTCAACAATAATATCTTCCTATTTGCCATGCTATAAATAATAAAGAACCAAATCAGTCTGGGTTAATACAGTTAATAAAACTTGTGTAAGGATAAAATTATACACCCTTTCCTCTTTCTTACCCTTGGTCTTCGTATCTGCCTTCTCTGATATCTTTATCTTTGGATATCTGGTCTATCATTTCTCTCTGTCTCTAAGCTCCATGACAAAAAGTCCAGTTACATACCTGACACAGAATACTTCAAATGTTCAATCACATGTCTGCAATTTAGGAACTCTGCTTGTGACCTATTTCCTCCAGATGACAGAGGTCTTGAATGGTTTTCCAATAGTAATGCTAGGTGAATGATTTGCAGCATGTTAGCTCATCTTGCCCTGATGTAATACCAGAGCAAATTTTGGGCAGCATGAAAGGGTCATTTATGTTAGGGTATTTCAGCTTTACATGCATAGTATATAATGGATATGGGTTTGAACCTGTTGGACTGCCAGATTTCTTGAGCGTGGGAAGCAGGACTGCAGGGCTCCGCTGTTTATCGACATACACAGGGACAGGAGCAGGTGGGCAGAGCAATTCGGAGGGGAAAAAGATCAAACAGCAAAACTCATTCAGATTAAATGATGGGGGAGGCAGAGCCATATAAATCACTCATTTTGGGGTTCCTCATATAAGCCTAACCGCTGGTAAACCATGTGACCATTTGAATTATGTAGTTAATGCAGCAGCTTTGCCATAGATCTTAAACCTAATTGGAATATTTTGAGTTTATAAAGGCATTAAAAATCAGTGTGGTGCTCCTCTAATAAAATATTCTTCATTTGATACTCATCATCATCACTTATGACCCACTATAAGTATGTGGCGGTGTATTTAGCTGCAGAGACACTGCCCTCTGCCTGGATTTTCTTATTTTCTTATCTTGCTTGTATCTTGTTTATTGGTGTGTACCCCCTAGCCAATAACAATGCGCAGGTGAGGTTGGGACTTTATGAAATGGTAGAAGGTTGGTAGCAGGTAATAGCAGCACGCATCCAATATCAAGCCACAAAAATCGTTGACACAGCACCAAAAAAATGCAAGTAAAGCAAGGTGAAACACCAAGTGGACAAAGTTTGATCTAAATCAAGAGTGAATCTGGTGTTGGCTTTTATTTTCACTTTCGCTGGCGAGCACTAAAGGAGAGGATGGGGATGAAGCACAAAGCAGAGGTGGCCAGTTTTCTACTGGACAGGAAGTTGTGACTATGTCGCTCGCAGTTATGAAGCCACAAAGAATCAACTAACTCTTTCAGGTCATTGTTTTGGCTTTCTGGCCTGAACTTAATTGTTCTGATTCATCCCTATCGCTCTCCTCAACCTTGTTTTCAGCCACAGTGGTTGGTTGTTCCCAACTGACGTTGGGTGCAAGCCAGCTGACAACTGACTGTGTGTGTTTGTGCGGTTTATTTTACTCCTGTCTCTACTTTTCCCTCTATTTTTGTACATTTATGAAGAAAACCTAGATTCATAAAGTTCCAAGCGTGAATTACAATGTGTCAGTTACACAAGTGCTCAAAATATTTTCAACTTCACCTAAGTTTGTGCTGCCAGGGGCAAATTTATGTCATCTTTCCACAGACTTTTGTGAAATTAAGCTGTGTCTAAAATTCACATTTTGTCTTAACATACCCTTAGAGTGAAAAGTTGAATATAAGAGTAATACACTGTAGACTTTCACCAGACAGCAGGCAGACAAATTTTGAGATTAGCTGGTGAACATAGTGGAGCATTTAGCTGTGAAAGACTGAAATATTCCCTCAGGAGTTGGTTGGTACCAAAACGGAGCTAAAAAAGAATGAATATTGGACTCACATTCATCAGGTGGCCGAAAACACCAAATAAATGCTAATGCTGTTCTGTGTTTGTTGAATGTGTAAATAAATCCACCATGTCAACTTTATAAGGTGAAAATACATGTATCACTGTTGTGTCTTTAGCTCCTTCTGTTGCTTTCAAGAGGCCAAAACCATAAACTAATACAGATTTCTCTGATTGTTAAGTGTTGTTTTAGTTTGCACGCTATATTGTCTTTGCTTGTACCAGCATCAGTGTAGTAGTTGAAGTATCACACTGATCCAAGTAATGATGAATTCATTGAGGCACCTCCTAAAATAGCAACCCATAGACAGTCCCATGCATCACCAAATTCAAACAGGCACAAAGCCAACAGGAATGCAGGTGAAAGTAACTGTGGGCATTTCATAGGAGAGCATACAGGCGAGGTGAGTCAGTGGCCGCTGCAAGCCTCACTCACACTGCCTCATTAGCTATGGATGGATGGACATTCAGGGCCAAGGAGATGTTGAGGCTTTACCTGGTCCCACGCACGCAAAAGTGCAAATTAAAAACCTTCAATTATGTCCTGAAATATCCAAGTGTGGGTAGTCATAGATGTGGCAAGCAATTTTATATATTTTAGTACATGCGAACTTGCAAAATATAAATGCTAATGTGCCATGTACACACCATAAAGAATAACTCAAGGGGTGTCAGTCCTGCCCAGTTTGCCTGTCAGTCACAGAGCACACAGCCATGACAACTCCCCATCAATGATTCTGTTACTGTCACAGCTGTACTACATCAAACATCGACTTGTGTCAGTCCAGGGCAGAAATGCAATAAGCAGCAGAGGCAGGAGGTGCCCGTCGGTCCCCGGTCATCAGGTCTCAGATACACGAGGGAAGGCTGAATCCTGTGTGAAGAACCATGTTGAAGATGGAGCCTGCTGTGAAAATGCCTCCCATTCGGCGCCAAGGCAGTTAATCCATATTAACTCCGTCAAGGCTCTCCCAACTCTCCTACACCTGTCAGTTTGGCCTGGGCTCTCAGCCGAGCACCAACGCTATAATCATCAGACCTCCACCAGAGAGGAAATTACTACGGAAAGTGCTCAAGATTATTAAAAGAAACTGGAAAAATTGCCCAAAATAAATAATGTCCAAAATATCCCAAGCACATTTTAAAACCCTAAAATATTTCTACCTCGCATTGGACATATATAATCCTGCCTTTTGCAGTTAGCTAGGCTCAACCTAAATCCTTACATCAAAACATATGACCTTACCTCAATGAGGAAGGTACCTTTGTATAAAACACCCGGTGAACTGGGAAGTAACACCTTCCAGAACATCAAAATCTTTACTGTGGGAGCGCTGAAAAATGAGATGGAGAAAATGGAGCGCAATAAAAGAATATAAGAGAATCTACAGTAAGATTGATAGTATGGAATAGGAAATGTGAAGGCAGGGGAATAGTGTCTGCTGTACAGGCAAGCAAATCCTTGCTCTGTGTTAAGAAGAAAATCCTCGTGCAGCAAGATTTCATCTTGGTGCGATATGTAATTTTAAACGTGATCACCTCCCATATGCTGGAGGCTCCTCTACAGCTGATAGCGTGGCTATGGCAACAATCGAGATGAAGTAAAAGAGAGAGGAAGGGGTAAAGGACAGGGAAGATGAAGGAGATGACAGACATGGAAGACTTAAAAGGCATGATGGAGGTGTGAAACTGTCACCCGTAGCACAATTTTAAAGCAATCTCTGCATATTTCAGCCAGGTTGTCAAAAGATGTTGGCATTGTATGTTCCTGCAAACCACAAATACGTTACATTTGTATGTTTTATACAAATCATATCGACATTTATAAATTGACGTCATACATATGACTTTGTCATCAGAAAGTAGAGGGAATGGTGGATGCAGTGTCACCAAGAGGAGAGGCCTGCCAAGCTGTAGACCACTGCAGACCATTGCTGTGAGTGTTATTTAGCAACCTGTCACTTTATACTGAGACATCACTGCTTTTCCCGCAGGGATCGTGGGCTGAAAAGCAATTGTTTTCTTACCAAGATATTGCTGCTTTTCCTGCTGGGATAGTGGCACAGGAAGCAGGTGCTTTTTAACTGTAACAGTGCTACTATTGCTGCCGAGGTAGTGCCAAGAAAAGTACCAAGAGATTGCTGCTTTTCCTGTCAGGATAGTGGCACCAACAGCGGATGTTTTTTATCGAGACATCAGTGCTTTTCCTGCCAAGACCCCTAGACACACACAAAAAAAGGGGTATTTTATGCCTAAACATGATCTTTTCCTAACCATAACCAAGTAGTTTTATGGATAAGCACTATACATGTTAACCACAGCATTGTTGAAACATAAAGTTTAAACCTTTCCACTACATAATAACGTGCAAATGGTACATATCCATGGTGTGCAGAAACGTACAATGCCTTATCCAGCCAGAGAGGAGTAGGCCTCAACATAGCAGAGAATGATGTGGAGTGTGGAAGAAAGATGCAAAGGGAAAAACCACTCAATAGAAAAATTATGAAAAATCAATATTAATCATTTTAACTGTCCTCCCTAATTATAACATAGCCAATATGTTTTGTAAATGATCACTGTCTAAATTGCATCCAGTCTTGTATGTCTACTTCACATGGCACACTCTCCCAAACACTATCAGATAATCACTACACCCAATAGACAGATCTGCTTTGTCAGTGTCCTGGTTATGTTGTACCCAGACTGTAGTTATATCACAAATCCAAAAATCCACATACTGTATCAAAAAGAGAGAGAGAAAAAAAAAAACAATCACCCTGGCTCTCTGTCAGATTATTATGTCCAAAGCTTTGAAGTAGGAGGGGAGGAGGAAGAGATTAGAGATTCTCATTTTATAGCAGAGCGGTACTTGAAAAAAGAGGAATTTGCTGTCATGACAAGTATTGATTTGTAACCTTTCACAGGGTGATAATAACCTGTGAGCTGCTGTCCCTCAAGGCCTGACAGATGAAAAAAAAAGAAAGAGGACGCCACGGTTTGCTCTCTATTTTCACCTCCAGCTGGGAGGAACATTTAGGCATTTTACGAGTGTCGAGCCATTTCATTCGCTCATAAAAAATGGCAACAGCAGTGAGGGAGAAGACCATTTTTCATTGTAGTTAAGTTCCTTACATAACACTTTTTGTTACCATAAAAAAAAGCTGACAGTGTAAGAACTCCTCATGAAAAAATAAGCAGATTCTGTGTTATTTAAAAACCGCAGTCTTAGTGTAGGATCAAAATGTGGGCAGGGACATAAGGAGCTTTAATCAGCGAACAATCTGAGTGGCTAATGCATGGAGGCACAGCACAACTCGGCCATATGTGGATCTGAAGAGGGTTCAGCTCAGCCGCTTGCTTTCACCGCCCTCCACTTGTAGGTGCTGTCAAAATAGCATTGTGAAGAGTTCAATCCCACAGTGCAGCTTAACCACTTATCCACATTAACAGCACGTGGCCTCCTGCTGGGCCAACTGACAGGCACGTTACAGAAAATGACCCTGCCAGGGTGAGCCATTTGTTCCTACACGCTGGTTACGAAGTGGGCGGCGTGTTCGTATTTGGGGGACTTAGCCAACGTCATGCTCCTCCCCTACCTCCCCCAGCTGCTGTTTGAACTAGATTTCAACTCTGCTGCGGTTCTGATGTGTGTCGTGCCCTAGAAACCGCTGCAGAGTGGCTTAGCCTGACCTCGATATATCCAGACAGGCCACATCGATGGCTGCTGGGCAAACAGGGGGCCGCAGCCAGAGTCAGCGTTGTTAAACGACTTGTCACCAGGGGCGAAGGAGCGGGCTTTGAGCCACACTGAGGATTGGCCAACAGCTTTAGGATTACAGAGGTCACACAGAAAGATGTAGCCCAATACTGGAAAAAAGGGAGGAATATTTGCTCACACTAAATCTGGCTCCCTGTATGCTTCTATTTTATATTACATTTCTACCCTTACATACATTTATTAGACATTCATCCCCTATTTGGAGTGATTTACAAGGCTTTCTACTGTTCCTCATGAATTTTTTATTAAGTATCTCAATTGTTCCCCAAAGAGGATATGGGCAAAAGTAAGGCCAAACACCCAAGCAGCTCTTCTTGATATATTTTATGATTGTCCGTTAGCCAATACAAGAGGAAACAGTCCAACTGTGGAGGTCGGCGCGAGGAGCACATATGGCCTCGGGGTCTCCAGGGCTCACAAAGGCCAGACTCCAATCATAACAGTCTAAACAAGCATATGGAGCAAACAATACTCAAACTGAAGTATCTGCCAAGGCAGTCCACAAGAAATAAAATTCTATAATTATAACAAGTACATGCTAGAGTTTTTCAGTTCGGTTTTCATTTTCTCTGTCAGTTATGATGTTAACACAAATTGCCTCTGTTTTAAATTGGAGATTAAACTGGCTTCTTGACTCTATACGATATCAAATTGAACCCTGTTCTTAATATGGCTCACTCAGTGCATATTGCAATGCTGCCATGCAAACACAGAGGGGCCCCACAGGTGGCAGGCATTACTGGTTTTCAATGTGACCCTACACTGATCCAGTGTAGGGTCCACCTGTACATCGGATTAGGCTCCAGGTCTCAATTAATTATTTAATCACTCTGTATTTACATGTACAGTGTGTGTGTGTGTGTGTGTGTGTGTGTGTGTGTGTGTGTGTGTGTGTGTGTGTGTGTGTGTGAGAGAGAGAGTGAGAAAGAAGAGTGATCTGGGCATTGAGTGCAGGTCCCGCTCTGCTATAATTAGATCTCTTTTCACTAAACCGATTAATCTCTAACACTTGGACAGCAGGCTCTCACTTACACAGACACACTGGCACACATAAACAAAGTATCCTCATACAATGTTTGTATGATATCTGACAAATTGGTGCCCCACAAATTAGCGCCCCTACTGGTTAGGTCAGGTTTAGGAAAAAAAATCATGGTTGGGCATCGCCACGTGGCTCCATGTCATTGGTCCGACAGCCCATTGGTCCGACATCCCATTAGTCTGACGTCCCGTTGTTCCGATATGTGATTATACTAGGCTATACTGTATTTGTGTACCATAGAGGATCAGCAAACGCAACAAAAGTAGGCTACTGGTCGAGATGTGTCATAGAGAGGAGAAAATGAAACACCATAACCTCCTGTTATTAACTCTGGGGTCCGGGTTGTGTGGGGAGCTCTCCGCAGTGCTGAACGGCTCCCGGCGGCACCGCGACCGGCTCTGGGTCAGCTGGGAAAGGCTTGAGGCGAAGCAGACTCATGGCTTATGTGTTTGCCACCTTCTTTTTCATTTTAACTCACACCATGATCTTTTCCTGACCCTAACCAAGTGATTTTTGTGCCTAAACCTAACCAGACCTTAACCACAGGGCATCATGATGATTTCGGAACAACGGGACTTCGGAACAATGGGTATAATATGGTCGGAACAATGGGATGTCGGAATAATGGGCTGTCGGACCAATGGGCAGACCCCTCGCCACGTCAGGTACTTACAACGTAAAGTGACGTACTTAATGTAATGTTATGCGAGTTAGGTTTAGGAAAAGAAACACGGTTGGGCATAATCACATTATGAGCTCAACGTAACATGAAGACGTACCTTAAATTAACTCAAGGTTCACATGGTTTCACATGGAACACAAAACTGCTGTCCTGGGGGAAAGTCCTGTGTTTGTTTGACCCATCTACCAACCTAACCTGCCTCCTTATTTCACTCTTTATACTGCTTCCTTCTTTACTCCCATCAGCACATTGGTCACGTAACCGCAGTGGTCACAATTACATGGGTTAAACATGAATTACAAGGGTTATATACAAATTCTGTGGTGCCTTACTTTTCGTTGGTTTACATACAAACACTGCATGAGAACAGCCTGGCCTAATATGTGTGCACATGGCCAACCCGAGTGCCACATTTCATTTAAGGGATATTGCATGGTTAATATAAAAAAAGACACAGTAAATGCAGATCTGCAGTTTCCTGCCTACAACGTGCTTTAAATCCATGCACCATCCGGGTGTCCATTGACGCTGACTGTTGGCATTGGACATAAATTATGAGATGCATAATTGTCTGTTATGGATGCAAGTCCTTGGATACTGGGCTGGATTCATTAAAAAAAGAACTGAAAAACAGTAAAGAAAATGCACTTGACATTGAATCTATTTAGATAAGTAAAGTATGATCAATCAATTAACCAATCAGCTAATAATTAAATTAATTTCCTTGAAAGGATAATGGTTCTTCTGGGGTCTACAGGAGCAGGCTGGGAGCATCCTCTGCCTATATGGCAGCTCAGTAGCACGGTCACTGGGGAGCAGTGGGACTTCCAAACGAATGCAAATCAAATTAAGCCCAAATTAGAATTGCACGCTTGCATTCTGATGCAGTGGATCTAAATACTGAGCTCCGTCACTGTAAAATTGTGTTTCTGCACTCCTCAAAGAACATCCCCCCCAGAAGGGTATTTCTTTCCCTTTGGTCTGACCATTTTCTCAGTTGTTCAAATGTAAAAGAAATGATGAGCTCAAAATAAAACCATTATGTTCTATAGGACTGGTGCCAATCTGCTTTTTGTTCCTCTTGCTTCAAGAACACCCACAATCATGGCAGGTGCAACAAATATGAAATGGACCTTGTCTTTGAAATCATCATCGTCGTCATTTTGACCAAATGACTGTAGTCACAAAGAGCAACATTATCTTATCACAAGATTTTAGAAAGAATGGCTCTGTGCTAATTGGAAACCCTTGAAGTTTTCTTATCAGTAGCCTGTAAAAGTCATTTGAATAATGCCCGTGTTCCCCAGGTGCTTTGAGATTGAATCCTCCAGAATCCTCTCTGCTGTGTGCATCACTGTCAGCCTTTCTGTTTCATCCCTCCAGCCTCATGTCTTGTTAATATTACTAAGGCAGGTAGTTTGAAGCAGCTTATGCAAACACTGGAGGTGTCCTTTACCGCTGCTTATTTAACCATGTGTAAACATGCAGAATTATTGCAGGGTCCACCAAACAACTGCTGATAAATGCCAATATCAGTCCTGTTCCAAGTGAATGTGGAGCTTTTTCAAGACTAAGAACGTACTCAAAGCTAAATGATATAATGATACCATGACATTATATGTATACATTGATACCATAACATGAAGTATCACGGCACTAGGATAAAAATGTAGATATATGTAAATCACCAAGTGAAACCACAGTCTCTACTGATACTCCAATTTAGCATTTAGCTTAAAGGGAAAGTATGGATCTTTTGAAGTGGGGTTGTATGAGGCACTTATTCATAGTAAGTGTATTACATACAGTAGATGTCATTTGGCACACCCCTAGTTTGGAAAAGCAAGTAAGAGTACAGCCACAGAAGCTAAGCATGGTGCTGCTGTGGAGCGGTCAGCAACAAAATGTACAGTATTTAAGACACTTAAAAAAAATCCCACCCAAAAAATAGCAATATCAGTTTAAGTATATGCTATATTTAGATTTTTTTCACTGCTTTACCATCAGACAGTGACTTCTGACAGGGAAATGAAGATGTTACATCACTCTCGTCAAAGGCAGACTCCAATGAGAAAAACAGTCATTTAACGCAGCTGCTGGTCTACTGCTGCATCAATCATCATCATCTTAGTCTGTTAAGTTGTTTGTGTTATTGTGTGACTTTGGCATTTAAAATGTTAGTCCAGATTCACCAAAGTCACACAATAACACAAACACACTAATTGACTGAAGCAGTGATAGACCAGCAGCTTCTGAGTTCAGCAAGCTAAACTTACCATTTTTGTCAATGGAGTCTGATGGCCTTGATTAGAGCATAGATGGTGGACTTAAACTATCTAACAGCAAGATAAAGCAGTGAAACTATTCTCAATATACAATTAAACTGTTAAAGATTGTTTCAGGTGGAAATTTATACAGGTGGCAAAAAAACATTTCGCCACAGCCCCTGTCCACAACAGTACATTACTTAACTTGTGTCAGTTGAATATGAAGCTAGAAAAAGCTGAAAAAACTAGCCTGTCTCTGTCAAACGTTATCCCTGTAAAACCTCAAATTGCCATTTTCACACTGAAGCTTTTTTTTCAGATTAAACAAACAGGGTAAAAACACCTTAGTTAGTGAGCTTTTGAGGTGCTGGTAGGTGGATTTGTTACTTCCAGGCAGAGCCAGGATTTCTGTTTCCCCTGCCTCCAGCTTTTAATGTATGCTAAGCTACGTTAACTGGTTGGTAGCTCCAGCTTCATACTGTATGGACTGACATGAGAGTGGTTTTAATATTCTCATCTGACTCTCAGCTAGAAAACAAATTAGCATATTTCCCAAAATGCTAAGTATTCCTTCAAAGTTTAGGGAATTTGCTTTTTGTCACTCTTCTGGTGCCAACATTTAAAGTGATCACTTATAATGATCATGCACATAAAAGGGCTTGAAATGTGCGTACAGCATTTTCTAAGCATAAACGTGCGTACAATTAGGGAACCTCTGACCCCACGTGTGTGCACATTTTGGAGACGGGGAAGTTGGCGATACAGACGGTGAGGCGGAGAACTGAAGCCAGATTGTGGAAATTAAATGTGAGAGGAATCATTATATGTGTAATGATGTCTCTCACACATTTAACTTCATCTCATATCACACGTTTCTCATAGATCCACTTAATAAACATTGAAATGCAGCGGAAATATTTGTGTTTATGCAAAGGTTAGTGAACCACAACTTTTCCATAAGCACTTTTTAATTGAAAAAGATATAAGTCAACTTAAATCTCAAATCAAATTGTGCTAGCACTGTCTCACCATCACATTCCCACCATTGGAGTGCAGAGGAGAGGGCTGCTCGCTCTCATGGTCAGCTGTGGAGTGCATCGTGCACAGCTGACCACAATGATGGCAGGTTGTGGCCTGTGGCATGAATCAGAAAAGTCTGGCTTTTCCTTTCCCAATATTAGGCGTAAATATACTGAGTCATCCAACCATATAAATTAGGCTAAATTATAAGATTGTCAGTTGTAGAAATCCAAGACAACATCAAATAGAATCAAATAATTACAGAAAAGAGCATCAGTAGTTTTCAATAATATCTTCTCATACTGTGTTCTAATACAATGCCAAGCATGTTTTAGTTTTTATTTTTTGTATGCAAAATCGCTGCAGTAAACATGAGTGTGCTGTCAGGCACACAGAGCACACTGGAGACACTGCAGAGCTGCCACACATACTTTCTCCAGTCACCTCACCCTGCACATCATCACCAGCTGCACACACTGACTGTGTAAATTAGCAAAGACAACAGGGTGCAGTTCTTTGTTTTCTGCCCCCACCTTCACATCTGACCACTTCTTTTTTTTTAAATTTCAGGTACTCTCCTGTTTGATGAACTTAACCACAGGCAGCAACATGTTGCCATTCACTGCCTTTTTTTGTGACCCAACTGCTATGGCCACTAAACAATAAGTGCTCGTGAACAATATGAACACCTTGTTTTCTGTGTCAGAAAAATGAGTTTTCTTGGTCTTCCTTTCAGTTGTTGCTAAGACAAAAGAATCACTGATCAGCCAGCTCATGTCTATGCCTTAACAATCATGAGGTGCTTTGCACTGACCATTTATGTGTAGAGGGCAGGATATGAGGTTGATCCACACAGGGAAAATTTGGGATTTATAAAAGGAAATTGAGTACTAGCAGGTGTAGATTCTCCACATGGTTTTATAAATGAGGCCCCAGATAATGGTTTACCAAAATCTGCACACTGTAGTGTGACCTTTCTTCAATTCTCTGCTTGTAATTGTGCTTTGTGTACCTGAACAGCACAAAAACACATTAAACTACTGACCAAAGGAAACAAATTGTAGGTGTAACAGCCCAAGCCTAACCAGAGTAGTCACACTCCTGTATAACACCTATCAAGTTGTAAACACTGCTGCTGGGATAATGCAATCTTACACTGAGTCTTGGCAGAACATAGCTGCTGCACATAATGATGTCTGATTATATTCCTCACAGTGTGATGAAACAAAGCGCAGAGCACACAGGGACAATGTGGAGCTTGTACTGTACTCAAATATAAAAACATGATTCTTACTGACTTCCATAAGGTATCTGTCAGAACAGCAAACTATAATAAATGGTTGCCCCTTATGAATCACGCTCCCTCTCCTCCAGTAATGGTTTCCTATAGGTACCCTGTGTTCATCTGCTTACACAAGCCCAAGTAAAACTGAGTCCTCCCAAATACAAATAACACAAATATTGAGAAAAAAAGTGTAAACAGATGACAAAAGGTATAACAAGGTAACAGGGCAGCCAGAATCATTTAATTAATCCCCTGCTAGCAGCAGATGGGCGTGAGCTTAGCGGCTCCTAGTAAGAGCTAATGTATTTTTGCACTTAATATAATGATGGTCAACGATGGCTCAGGTGAACGGGGCTCTGGAGTGTGAGGACTTGTGTAGGGAGACTCGGCAGAAAATAGAAAGCACCTCTAAGTCAGGGGTTCCTGTGACCTACTAACTCATAGGATATAGTGTCAAGGAGAGTGCAGGCAGGTGAATGGAAGTGTTGCATTAATGTAATCCTCTAGACAGGGAAATCCTCAGGACTACAAAGCAGTATGTCCGACACACATGCTTCTTGGTGGGGCAAAGGAGCATGTAAAGATGACTATTAAATCTATTGATTGTTTTCACCCAGTGTCATATTTGGCAACATAACAAACCCACAGCAAACGGTGGTATTGTTTCAAATTCATGCGGATAACTAATCAATAAAAATAGGTTTTTGTAACCAATATTGATATTCGTGTGCTCGTACTAAAGTTGCTGCAGGAAAGGAAAGATTTCAAATGCAACATATCAAATGTTGCCAGGGAGGTTAAAATAAAAGAGAGGACAATTTACATATGTCTTATTGGAGGGTTTATTAGCACACTACAGTACACTGAATACTGAATTGCCACATAATCTGTCCCTGGTATCTAGGCTCACTTCAGCACTGGGAAACTGAAATTAAAAGCCATGGGAGGCTTGTACGGGGACCAAATGTGAAAATTACACACACTTGAGGGACAGACTGTATTAGCTTAGTGGATGCTCACTGAGAATAATCTATCACCCATCCTCCAAATTCCCTCCGAACGTTACCAGGGTTACAGCAGCCCTGAGATTTCACATGCACTCCTTCAATTTCCATCATGTGCCAGCTAGTGAGGCTTTGCTCTGCTTCTATGGAGGAGAAATTTGTTCTATAGTGTGACTTAAACATCATTGCTCCTTACAAACAGACTTTGTTTTTCATATTACCTGCTAGTCAGACTTAATCATATGCTACCAACAGATATTACAAATGTGTCACAGTGCAATAATATGGCGGCATATCTTGACTTCTGTTTGTATTATTACATCTTAATGTTCATTTTTACACTTGTAAAGCTTGGTTCGCAACTTGTATGTCCTGTCTTAACAGGTCTGAGGGTTGCCCTTCTACTACAAGAAGGGAACAGGAAATAAATGACATCCACACTCATTTATGTGGCTGTGCATCATCCGGGGCTATCACAGACCATTAATTGCAATTGGCTAATATGAGCTGGCAGGCATTCGCCAGAGGTTGATCATCATGTCCGATCCATCTAGATCTCACTGATCCCACTGCTTTACCCCATGTCCTGCACTGGTAGTGTTGGACAGAAGGACACAAACAATGGCACCCATGAATGGTAGGGTCCAAAACCACAGACATATCCGACCAAGGCAGTAATCACAATATACTGTATAGTTGTAACAGCCAAGTGAAAAAGGCTGACAAACATCTGAAGCACAAGCATGAAACTCTCAATGCACTGGTTTCCTCCAGCATCATGAGTTGGAAAGCAACTGAGCCTTTTATCTGCCTAACTAAACAACCCATAAGCTCAACAGCCAGCATGAAGTCAAAAGAGGTCTGTATGTAGGTTGGCATGTGTAGGAACCCCCTTTGCACCCAGTGGGACTTGACTGGGTTGGAAAACACGGTGGATCAAAGACACTAGCAGGGGCTAGAGGCAGAGAGGCATGTGGGATTCCTTCAGGGGGCTGCAAAGACTCATTTAATCCCTCTATACCTCCCTGTCCTCAGCAGCTGTTGGAGACGGAGGGGTTTAAGACGCCACGGGCTGAGACCCATAAGAGCAGATTAGGATGGAACAAGAAGGAGGAGGAGGACGACAGGGGCAATTTTTCATCACAAATATGGAACATGGTAAAGGCCTTGCTGTTACAGTGCTGAAGGCCTGTCAATCACTCATGCAGAGACGCGGGTCCCTGGGCGGAGGCACGACATGGGTGTGCAATGTGGGCCATCTCCTTGCGCAGCGAGCTCTCTGACAACTGGTTGCCTCTCGGCATCTTTGAGCAAATGCCACAGTTAACAAGAATCTTTTTGGAGGGGTTTGCTTTGCTTTGCTTTGCTGCGTATGCAAAAGAACTGCTCAGAATATTCATATCCTGTCCTGAACAGCTGAATGCAGATTGCAGACCCAGTGGGAGCAGTTACAAAAGGAGAGAGACATGCAAGAAGATGGCATGGCATTTGGAATTGGTGTCAAACTGCTTTTAAATATCTGTGTTGCCTGCGGTCAACCAATTGATTTGCTGTAATATACATTCTAAATCCCTCTGGTGCAACCAGCGTTGCTTATTTGTGGGCAGTGTAGTATAGAAAGAGAGCGACAGATTAACATACGCCATTATATTGAGACAGGAGATTATTTGAGGCCATTTCAAGCTGTGACCATTCTTGCCTGAAACATTTTACACAGACACAGTCTAAAGGATTACTCTGTATTTACAAACTTGTTTAAACAGTTGACTGCACTGTAATTTCAGAGAATTAACTTAATCTACACCATCTTGTACTCCAGCTATAATCTCTGCGGGGCAATAAAAGACGGAGAAACATAGCAGTGCATCTGAAAAGCAAATTTATTCCCTTCATTCTGATGAGCTATTTACACCTTGTGTGTCCGCGTGCATAATCCTTGTTAGGGAAAACGTGCTGTGATTCTGCAAAGATCTCGACATTTGCAGTGCAGCACCCTTGTCCACGCTGCTAACACAGCTAGAATGAGGTAATTGGGGTCATATCACGTGTCGTAGAGTTTAATTATTGTTGGATACTTTTTGCATATTAAACAGCACTGGCATAGGAACATCTGGGGGTGTAATAGTGATGGGGTGAAGTGTTTATTTGTGATAGAAGTGCATAGGATTCCAGCATATGGGGTAAGATTATTACACTGGGGCTGTGAAGCTTAAATTAATGCATCCCCCAAGGTCAAACAGGGCCACATTCACATGGAAATCACGATTTTTGCTCTTTATTTTAATCTCTGCACTTGGCAAAGTTTTAAAAAGGTCAAGAATGAAGATTACAGTTAAGATTACTCTCCATTAAGGAGAAAAATTGAAGAGCAGACAAAAGTTAGAAAGAGTCTAATTCATCCTTTTGTCATATTTTTTTTAATTATTTAGTTAAAAAGAGCTTGACTTGAAAGTGTCATGCAAATCTAAAACATACCGAAAATAATGGATTACACGTCCAAAAAGAAAACTGTGAGACATCTGAAAATATTCGAAAACACACATTAGTTTGATGGATAGACTGCAAGGAGTTTTCAGTCACTCCAAAGAAATATCACTAGCTTTCACTTCCTTTGATATCCATCATCAACTCTTTCTGGAGAACTTTGCAAGTCCCAAAGAGTGGTAATTAATTTTGTGACAGCTTATTTAAAAAGTAAATCTCGTCTCATTCATGAAGGAAAATGCTTCTTATAAAGGCCAAAAAGACTTTTAAATCCTATTAGTGGAAAATAAGGCAGCTTACACAATTTATGAAAAGGTTGTTTGATTTTTTTTCCAGATGTGTTATGGAAAAGGCTGAAAAAAGTGGGCAGACAGAGTTATGTGTCTGTAGATGTGATTCATATCTGTCTGTATGTGAATAGTGTCAGTGGTTTTTTTTTTTTTTACTTCTTGGGGGCAGCAAAACAAGCTGTAAACACAATATTGGTCCATTGTTAATACAAAAACACTGATTAGTGCAGCTTTGATAGAACTGAAGGTGACCAACATGCCTCTCACCCCACATTATTTAGACTAATCTGAGGTAAGATGAAAGCAACTCTGTAAGGCTAACTTTACCACAGGTCATGAGTTACTGAAGTATAATTCTGATTGTGTGTCTGCTTGCTTGAGTTTCACATGCCTCCCATCACACAAATTTTGTGGGTCCTTAACACCACAGATCGGTCTTACTTTCGTCAATCTCAACACACACAAACACAGAGTGAGAGAGATCTCATTTAAGCCACTGACTATGAGAAAGGGGATTTTTCATGTGTGGTGTAATCTTAACAGGTTGTAAAGGCTAAGGTTACACACTACTCTTTTCATCCAGCCCATGATGGTTTGCATTAACAGACAAGGCTGAACAGATTTAGCTTTCATGTTATAGATATGAGGATACAATATCTGCCCCATAGTGTGATAAGAGCATTGAGAGATAAAGAGAAAGAGTAGAAATGCTGATGACTATTTTAAATTAATTCAGCAACAGCCAGCACATAACAGCATCGTGGACAGGCAGTGATGTAATCTCATATCCTGAGAAGGGGAGCTTGGGCATATGTCCTACAGTATGTCGCTCACAAATAAATCAACACACACAATCCTTCAACAAAGCCCATTACATCATTCACCATGACAAATGCTTTGGGCTAACTGGGTCCCTGTGAGACATGGCTTCGTCCTCTCCCATGCTATGCCTGCAACACCAAGGGATCAGTTACCATTCAATCCCATCAGCCCCTGCATCAATCCCCCCCTTCCCTCCCTCTCATTCCCGCAGAGCCGGCCTCCACTCCTTCCTTTACTCACTGTCATTCATACTGGCAGCATCTGTTTGAAGTGATTCAGTGATGAAAAGGGGGATGGGGTGGGGAGGGTGTTTGTTACAGAGTGACATACTGTATTGATATCGGCGTATAGAGGATGAGTAAGTCCGTGCTGTGGAATCAATCTTATTATTAAGCTTGGATTTTTTGTTCCATGCAGCCTTGACAAAATTGAGCACAGTGTATTTGAAATACAACACCATTTACTGAAATGTTTGCTTTAGTTGGACATTTTAATCTCTTTGAGGGGTAACTTTTATCCATAATACCTCACACTTCGATAAGCAAAGATGTGGCAGCAGGTTAACCCACCCAAAATACATATTTTAAAGCTCCACTAGCGTTGTCAGAAATGCCAATTTATCGATACATATCGTATTATAGTATTTTAAATGGTTTCAACACTCGCAGTTGGTACTCACACCAGTACCAACTGCTAACTCTTACTGTTAATTGTTCTCTGATACAAACCAAGAAAAGGGAAATCATCATTGTCATGTTATGGCCCTGTTGTATTGAGCCAATCTTTTAAAAGATTTTAACTTGTATGCCCTCAATGTAAATTTTCTGTAGTAATGAAAATGGTATTTAAAATCACCATTTTTCAAGGTAGTGTATCAGTCTTAGAAATTCCAGTATTGTGACAACACTAAGCTGCATTAATCAATATTTTTGTAATGAAGCTCAGCGTAAGTTCGATCAGGAAGACTTTCTTTATACTATATCCATTCACAATTCTCTCTCTATCCCACTCCCACCACTTCCACCAATCAGCTGACTATGGGTGTGCTCTCTCCCGGTTAGCCAATCAAACTTTGCCATGATCTCCTTCAGCCTTTCATGTCGCTGCTGGCAAACTTTAAAATCTGTTCTCCTCTCTGCTCCTGTCAGCTGTTATTTTAGGCTGAATTGCCTCATCCTCCTCCATCCAATTCACCTCCAGTCACCTTATCCAGAGCCCAGGTCTAGCTCATCAAAAGCCCAATTCCTCTTTACGTCCAGATCCTCAGCTCCCTCCATCTCATCTAATCACCACCATTACCACCACCAGTGTCTAGACTCCATAGGGGAGCTCCCAAATCTACTATGTCTTCATCACCCTCCTGATATAGATGACATCACGATGGGGTCTGATCGCCAAAGACTTCACATTTCTCATACATATGTGCACATGTAAATAAATATTCTTTTCTCTCAAAACCAGTCTCTCCTGATTGAATTGACAATAGCTCAAATGACTATATGTAATGGACACTTGTAAAGACAACTGACAGTCACCTAACTCTGCAGCCCCCATTAACTCTTCAAGTGTTTTACAGTCTTTCAGCTAAATGTTTTGGTTTTACAGCTGGCAACTTACTGTGTTGGTCTGTTTCCATTCATCGCTTTACCACAAACGCGACTCCAAATTACTGCTAATGTATAAGTTAAAGGTAGGGTCTGGAGGATTTTCCAGTTGCTGTTTGTAAACACACATTCAAATTTGGCCCCTCCTATCAGGCTCAACCCTCCTGGGTATACGGAGCTCGGAGGTACGGAAGAAGGCTTCACAGAAGAGGTCCAGGCAAGGCTTGCGCTGGTGCACGCTCGGACACGCTCGGGCACAGCACCTGCGCTCTCTCATTGGCTGGGGAAATCTACACCCAGAAGCGGTCCGAGCTCACAAAAACATCAAAATACTGTTAAAGGGCAGGAGCTCTGCAAACAGAGTCACCACCACACAAGTAGAAGCCCATAGGTGATGATTAAGCAGGATTTCATTTGTATATGTCTGTATTTTGTTTTGTTTGAAAATCCTCCAGATCCTACCTTTAAAGGACCTGTAAGCAACCTTCAGAACATTTATATAGCAGCAAACCGTTATTTACTGTGCCAGGATATTGTGGACTAATGGCGTCCTGAGCAAAAATCAAGTCACGCTGCCTTCATGTGTGTGTTGTATCCCACTGGCTAGGTAATCACCGCCACTCTGCGCTGATAACGCTGACCCTCAGTGGTGGGGCTTAGTTGTCCACCCCCCACGTTAGCATTGTTGCCGTCGTTAGCACTGTTTGCAGTTTTAGCACCGTTAGCTTCTAGCTGGCTAAGCCACCCCCATGTTGAGGGCCAAGTGCAGGCAATCCTGGCTCAGACTGTGAATCATGGATATTCTCTGAATATTGCAGTGTCACGGTGTATTTCAACACTAGTCTCATTTTTGTAGTTTTGAACATCAGTTATGGTGAAATAATCACTACAGTAATTGCTGATATCCGGGAACACGGCATCATTGCCACAGCGAAATCCAACAAAGTAAGAATCACGAGCAGTCAAACGATCAAACAGGTTGTAAACAAGCTGTCAAACTGGTACATTAAGGTAACATTAGAATGTAAAGGTAGAAATAAATGCTTCTCAAAATATTCTTGAATATGGTTTTTATGATGACCACTGAGTGGAAGTCATATTTATGACACTGCCAGCTATGACTGTGTATTTATTTTAAGCACCTAAATGGGAACTGAATCATAAACTATTGCTTCTCCACACTAGACTAATAATTTATGACAGGTAAGACTAGTAAAAGGGATGTTATTGCTCAGATCTCACAAAAAAAGAGGTGCTACTTATCAAGATATCACACCAATGTACACTCGAGTTCATTTATAGTTAAAGCTTACAGCCACTGCATCACATTAAAGCAGAGAGATCACAGCACTAACTCTGCCAAGGTTAGCAGTTCGATTACCATGGACGCTGAGAGTGATGACTGCCTCCCTCATCCTTATTAGTGAACCTTTTTTTCCCAGAGCCAGCTCTCCCACCTCTTCATCCCTCCAACACACACTACACAACCCAAAACGAATGCTCTGAATGATTAAATCAATCTGAGCTCCAGTAATGCTAAGTGTTCTCTCTCTATTCTCTGCTACTCCTGCTTCCTCCCTCTTCCCCTCTCTCCTCCTTCCCTGTGGAGCTCCAGTAGCTGAGGCCTCCTGCCTGATCTGTGCAGCTGCTTGGCTTGGAGCTGCACAGTGAACACCCATCACCCATCCAACAGCACTCACCCGCGGGCCTGCAGTACTATCAAAAGAGCTCGGCTGAAATGGAAGAAGAGGTTGTCGGCGGGAACGGCTCAGTCGCTGGGGCTCTGATTTCCACACAGGCACGGAGGAGATGCACATTTGGCTTGTGCAGATCGATCCACATCATTTCATGCCATGGTGGTGCCTGCAGGCTCCCGTGATGCTCTGTGGTAGTTCTGCCGCAGGATGGCTGCTGAAAAGCAGGAGTAATGCAAGCCTAACACCTCGACACAAATAGAGGGTCACACAGCAGCAGCTCGGCCAGGCCCTGACTGAATTCTAGTTTACAGTGGGGATACTAGCAGAATAAGAGGATTACAGTGTTTCCTGCAGATATGATGATGACATGTTAGTGCAGACAGCATGGCAACAACAGAGGCCATGAGAAGTGGGTACATACTTTTCAAAGTAGGGCATAAAAAAGCTTAGCTGAGAATTATCAGCCAATGAATTCAGGCTAATTACTGGATTCTATTGCTGAGTAGGCTTCATTTCTCCTATAGTCTCATATCACGTGTCTGCTTGGCAAATTCTTATTACGTTGTGAGTCTGTTGCATATACATTAATGCAATACATCTGGTTTGTTGGATGAAGGAGCCTCATACACACTGCAGCACTGCCCTCTATGCTGCAAAGCTCCGCAGCAGCCAGAATTCATTTCATCACAGCCACAGCATTGGGTGGCACGGAGACCCTCATTTGCAGTGCTCCTCCATGATACACAGATCTCTGCATCTGAGAAATCTACACTTCAAATAGAGGGAGAGATAGGAAGAGGGAAAACATGCTTTATTAATGAGCCAGCGCCCAAAAAAAGCACTTAAGAGACGTTCGCAATTAAGCTGTCATAAACTCAAAATGAGTCACTTCCAATCACCCAAATCCCTTGTAATAGGATGGTATACTGCTCCTTTCCACGCTCTAGTCATTTCTCTTCTGGTCTGAGATGAATTTTCTGCTGGAGGAGGCAGGAAAGATAGCTTGCATCTACCATCGCTTAGTCCCAGCTGGGCAAAGCTCCTGGCTTTCACCCTCCACAGAAGACCGCTGCAGCGCGAGCCCTGCACATCAAAAACTCTCCCACACATAAAGCCAGGCATTGATGAATACGCTGGCATCTCCTCCGCCACATTCATGTTCTGACAGTGTCCCTTTATATTTGCTGCCAGCTCTTAAGTAGGGGAGAAAAACATTTTCCTGTCTTTATTTGACAGCCTCTTCATGAGGCCATCTCGCATGACCTCCGCATAAATTAGCTGTCACATCGCCGCATGGCCAGAGCGACAAACATGTAAATGGACGCACAGAATGCACACTCTTGTTATGCTTACTGTATTTGCAAGAATTACAAAACAACTCATCACTGATTTCTTAATTAATGTAAAGAAGGGATCACTTTTTCTAAGATGTCATTTGCAATTGTATCAAAGTAAAAGAGAAAAGCCACATTCAGGTACTCTTAATTCACTTTTTTGTTCTGTTCTGGCTATTTCCCTCAGTCCTCCTCCTTTATATCAACCTTGAGAAATAGTTTGGCATTTTGGGAAAAACACTGGTTTCCTGCAGAGCTTTAAAAGAAAAGATTGATACCGCTCTCATTTTTGTCCATTAAATAGTTGCAGCAAAGAGATGATTAGCTTAGCTTAGCATAAAGCCTGGATGCAGGGGCAAAAAGCTAGCCTGGCTATGTCCAAAGGTAAATAAAAACAGGTGCAAACAAGACATAACATGTTTTTAGTGAGCTCTAACAGACAGATATGAGGGTATGTCATAAACAAGGTATTTGCAGTAAACATTAAGTTACAGCCAGCCAGGTAACAGTTAACTTAGCATAAAGGCCGCTGCTTCCACATAACTGGGCCCATAGAGCAGGTGCACTAGAGACTTCCACCAGCCGAGCCGGCTACTTCAGGTTTAGTGCTTTGAAATGCTTTACTCTTGTGGTTCTTCTAGACTTCCCAAATGTTATTGGACTGAAGGGATTAAATCTTGTTAGTGGGTATTGTGACGCACAAAAATAAATAAATAAATAAATAATTCCACTGAATGATGGATGAACAGATGTCTCTTTAACAATGTAAGTCTATGGGAGAAAGTCTTTTTGGGCCCAATGGCTTCACGAGACAGACTTAGATATTGTAATTCCACTGTTTGGCCACTGTGAGCACTTCCAAGCCTGGTGCTTCCTGGGGGCTTGGTATCCAGGAAATGTTGGGGTTTTATTTTTGTACAGTGGAAGGAAGTGGAGACACATTGACATACAGTCATTGCTCCCAGCCAAGACAGAGTCCAACACATAACCCTTGGCAGAATAATAAGTTGTAGTTTTTACACTTTGTTTCTCCTTTATGCATCAAACAAACAAGCTATAACATGTGCAGACAGATATGAGAGTAGTATGAGAGAGGGATTCCTGAAACTGGACTTGAAAGGACACAGAGAGGCAGCCAGCAGCAGTTTTGGTCTATAGAGAGAGAGAAAAAATCTTTACGGGTGTAAATGTATGCACCTCATTAGAGATTTAGATACTGAAGTTCTTTCCTCTGCCTGCATTGATGTTTGCTCTCCTGCTGCGCTACCGCTGAGCTAAACTATTTAGTTTTCCTGAGCATTCACAGGAGGTTTAATTGAGGTTTGGAAGGTACAAGAGAATGCGTTAATCAATTTGGGGTATATTACTGAAAAATCATAGTGCAATTACGGCTTTAAGGGAATAATGAGTAGTGAGTAATGCCTTACTTTTAATGAGCTACAAAGACAGCAATTAAATTAAGACCCTTGTTGTCTCTGTAATAACCTAAATGTTCATCACTCCCTGACAGAGATTGTTTTGAATTCAAGTCTTGTTGATGATAGTCATTTCTCTACTTATACACTGTGAAAGTCATGATATTACACTCCTTTTCTGACAGTTGTTGCATCGTGCTAAATCCAAAAGTACATAATTTACAGGAATGGTTTGACATTTAGGAAACACATTTATTTACTCTCTAGCTGAGAGTAAGATGAGAAAATTGATACCACTCTGAGTGAGAGTGGTATCAATCTTCTCATCTAACTCTGGGCAAGAAAGCGAATAAGTGTAGCAAAAAGTTGGATTCATAATGGTTATATAGAGGTGGTGATTTACCATATAACAAAAACCCAATTTATATATATCATATCATAACTAAACTAGTCATCGCAACCACCTCCTAGAGTTAAAATATAAACACTGTGGAGGAAAAATGGGACAAAATGCATTCAAGGGGGGATGGGGATGGATGGTTTAAGAGGGAGGTAATTGGCTCTGATAGCGTAGTGCACCAAGGACAGGTCGACTGAGATTTGACCTCGGCTTTGACACGACTAAAATGCCAGATGGCCAACCTGTTCTGCTAGACTGCCTTTAACATGAGAGTTTTCTCAATTTATTTGTTCCTCTAAAAATCTTCATTGGAGGGATTTTTGGCATAAAGTTGTCCTTTTCAGTGAAACAGACATCAAGCTGTTCTCTCCAGAGGCCTGGGCCTGTACTCAGTAGAAAGTTCAAGGGGACAGGGTTTTCCCACACTGCATCCCACTACAGACCATCCACCCATAATTCACATTTTGCTCCTTTTCTGAGTCCAATGAAGCCAGCAGCAAAAAAGAAGAGGTCTCCACTATACAGCTGAGTGTAGGGATTCTGTCCATGAAAATCCCAGAATGCAGCTTTGGCAAAGTCCAGTACCCATCAACAGTGATTCAAAAACCTTTATGAAGTAGCCATAAATTGAAACGGGAACCAGTGAAAAACCATGTTAGATCCTCGCCATGGGGACTCAGCACCCTAAGGATAGGCATAAGACTTCAGTGCATGGTTTGCCAGATGGGGGAAGGCAAAGACCTTGGCATGCTGACCCTAGTTTACAGAAACTCTCACTACAGACGCTGCAGAGCAATAGTTAAGTGTTGTACCATCTCATCAAGTTCCCCTAACCTCTCTTTGTGAAGCAATTACCTTCTTAAGCAAACAAATTACAGCTACTGTTCAGGTGCCTTATCCCCCCTTGAACCATCTAATGATGTGCCAACTTCATTTCACACTTTCAAGCTTCAGTGCAAACGTCACATAGGAACAAAGGCACAAATAATCATTGAGAAAGGCTGCAGGCAAATCAGTATGCAACTATAAAATATGTCAATCAATTCAAAACAGTTTATATTATTTTCTGTCATTGAGATATCATCGACCAACATTTGGCACCAGTGCAGCAGACGCCACAATGGGGTATCAAAACAGCAGATTCCAATAAATCTACGTGAGCTTGTTAGAGCCTTAACAAGGTTGAAATCCAGTAACATATTACACAATAATACATTTTACAAAATTTCAAGTGAGTCCTACTAATCACCAATGGCTTAATGTTGATTCAATTTATCAAGTTACTGCCACATCACTTTTGCAAAATGCAATCGTAATTTGCACCAAAAGTCATATATTAAAAAAATTCAGCTGCAGTGATTTGGGGCTTGCCATTTTGAGAGGGAAGATGATAAGGACGAAGTTGAAAAAAAGAGAGTAGGAAGAGACTGAGACTTCTTGCACTAGACAACACAGAAATGTCTGTTATTTATTTTTTACAAAGACTGATTGCTTCATATGTGAAAAACTGATATCTAAGGATGCTCTTATTTCCATTGACTGCAAGGATAAAATCTAAAATACTGTCAGAAATTCAGTTTTTGAAATACAATTCTGAAATTAACCAAACTACACCTATCAGTGGCATTAAAACATTGTCATATTTTTAATGAGCATTGCACATTTGTTTAGCAATCTGCAGTAGCCTAATGTTACTCTAAAACATTTTGATGCACTGTGGGCTCAATTTATAGTTAAAAAAAAGTCTTGCTGGATCATTTGTGGAGGACATTCTGAAAATGCAGTGTAGCAAGTTCAGTGTCAATTGAGCAAAACATGTGGGAGGAGACAGCTTTAATTAGTCTTACAGTTTTGAGAGGGACAGAGTGACGGACTTCATAATTCTTGCAACTTGTAGCATCTTAACGTTTCTGCTTGCTTGGGCTACGTTTTGGTGAAATTTGCAAAGTCATAGCATGCACCTGGTTTGTTATGTACTTTCAAAGATTTAAAAATTAGACGGATGCGGATACCACGATCAATACTATTAGCCCACAAAGCAAGTTGAGAAAGTCTGGCACAGGACTGGACCAATGTGCAAGGTTTTGTTTATTTCGATGCTTGGAAACGCTGATTTCCTTGTATGAAAAAGTCGAAGAAGAAAAAGAAGAACATTGGCAAAACCTAGAGGGACCGGAAGCTAATTGTGCATCTTCATATTACAAAGGCCATGTCATGGGGATAGATACATGCTGTGTTACAGTTGTTCTTTTAGATCTCACAGCTCAGCAACTATAATTAAAAGTGTGAAGAGCTCGATAAATAGTTTCCTGGTAACCGACAACAAAACATAACAAAACCTCTTTGCAGAGATGGTCAATCATCACTCATTGAGAAAATGTTAGCATCTTGGAGTTTTTCAGCAGGTAGGGAAATGTTGTAGTGTATATTCATCTCCAGTGTGTGACCTGGGCTGATCTGTGCTCCTGTGTGTATGCTGCACAGGACAGCTCCAGTGATTACAATTAATCAGCTCTTATCCCTGGACATAATCAAGGCAGGCCAGAATGCAGAGGGCGGGGTTAATCCTCAAGACCCAAGTCTGGGAGTGGAGGAGGAGGGGACATGGTGGTGGGGGGTGCAGAGTATGATCAGACAGACAGATGAGCAGACATACAGGGTTCTGTTTGGTCACTCTCTCAAGTGGAAGCCATCAGATAAAGACCACATTACCATAGACTCAGTGAGAACAGACAACACAGGTCCGTGCTTTACAGAGAGAAAATACAGGTGTATAGCTATATCAATCAACTGAGGGAGGGAGAGAGGGGGGAGGAATACTCAGGAATACTCAGGGAAGGAATTCAATCAGCGCTCTATGTTAATGCAAAGCCTATGACACAGAGAGAGCGCAAGAAAGGGGAGTGGATTATCAGCGAGTCAGCATGTTACAAAGCTCAGGCCAGCTGATATTCTTATAACAAGGCAGCCCGAGAACCCAACAATTGGGTAGGGAGATGATGCCACAAAAATCAGATTTAAAACCAATCTTGACACATGCGTCATCGTGTGTCTGTCAGCAGAGAGCTGTCTGCACTGACCCCAGCATTTAAGGACACAGAACAGCATCAGACAAAGGAAAAATTAAACTCACTGAGAATATGACTCATAGTGACAGCAAACAACTCTCGACTGAAAATATCTCCTCCGCTGCTATAAACAAAGTTGCAATGGGAGTAATGACGAATTTTTATTAATGAAGGACTAACCTTGATAAAGATGCATTCTGAATCATAAATTGGTGTTTTGCATTGACCAAGTTAAGCTAATAATGATACTGTAGTGCACATTGGTAATGGTGATACAGGCCAAGCAGAAAGAGGCATTCACTCTTCATTACACTCAGCTGCGACTGAAATATATAAAGGCAATATCACATAACATTGCACATTATGAATCAAATCCTGGAGTCACACTTTCATATAAGTATTACAACGATGAATCTTTTGGCTTCGGCTCTTTTACCCAAAACCAAAGTTTTCCGTTCTAATAAAACAGTGCACTTATGCAAATAGCAGACAGAACAAAAAGATCCGAGCGCTACATTATAGGCTGGAGCTGAGAAGCACAGGGCTTTATTTAGTGCTAAGTAAGACAGTGTGGCCAAAACTGCGTACCTATTTCAGTCATGACTTGGCTTTTATTGTGTTCCTGTTACAGTGAAAAGAAAACTTGAAAAAGCTCAATGAAAAGAAAACAAGACATCATCCTTATTATACGGCAGCATGAAACAGCCTCACCTGAACCATAAAGCCATTGGAGATGGTCCAGCTGCTGACCTTGTGTGTGGGGTTACACTTTCATTAGTGTTAGACAGATTTCCTGTCACATGACTGTAAGTAGCATTAACATAATAGACAGATTTCCTGTCACATGACTGTAAGTAGCATTAACATAATAGACAGATTTCCTGTCACATGACTGTAAGTAGCATTAAAATAATGTTGTTTGTTTGTTAGCTACAAAACAGCACAATATTCTTTATTCTAGTGTGTTGGATGTTAAAGAAATACTATTAGGGTTGTGCCAGTATAATTTTTAATGTGATATGAAAAATTCATATCATGATACTCGCAATATTTTGATTTGTTGACATATTGATGTCATACTCGTACGCAATAAAAAATGAATAAACTGTGGTGTCGTTAGGCCTGGGTGTCCTGAATGTTTCATGAACAGCCCCAGACTTCTCAGACTCTTTTAGCGACTTACTGCTCAGAGGGAACTCATTCAGCGGCTCCTCTGGCAGCAGCACAGCGTCTCTCCTTCTCCTCTCTCACCGTGCGCACATGAGCGGGCTCCGCGCGGGGGGGCTCCCACGTCTGGGATCGAGCTGGCGGCCCTCTTGCTGTGAGGCGAGGGTGCTAACCACCACACCACCGTGCTGCCCCCACCTCTAAATGCTATGCTTAATTACCTGAAATACAACCTGGTGGTGGCCTATAAGTAACGTGCAGGTGATATTATCATGTTTGAGAAGCTAACGTTTATCTTAGTCCAATAAAACTGAATGAAGCAGTTCATATATGCTTTAAAATAAAACTGACAACATAAACACAAAATGTTGTCAGTGTTGTTGTCAACATTTCTGCCTTAAAACCACATAATAAAACACAAAAATGTACATAATTTCTAATTAAAAATGTATATAATTTCTTTCTGCTCAGGATAAGAAGCTTATGCTACTGTAAGTTCGGTGATAAAAGCAACATCACTATGTATCTACAATGAGCTCATTTTTAACTGCATATTAGCTGCTAAGCATTGGGTATGACCCTATTTACATCTTGCTAATGTTAAAATGCTAATATTAGCTAAAAATGTCTAAAAGATTGAAGACAAAGTTAAATTAATCAAGTATTTCCCCTTCTTTTTTTAAACACAGAATTACCATACCTGTTAACTTAATCAGTGCACAAACAGGAGTTCAATTAACCATGAAACTAGGTTTCTTTACTTTTGTGGCAGAAAAATAAGCAATGCAGCTCATGCCTTGGGACTCTACTTCCTGTCTCACCAGGAAAAGCAAATACTTTTAAAAACTGAAATACATATGGGGCGTCGGTGGCTTAGTGGTAGAGCAGGCGCCCCAAGTACACGACTGTTGCCGCAGCGGCCCGGGTTCAACTCCAGCCTGTGGCCCCTTGCTGCATGTCACTCCCTCTCTCTCTCTCCCCCCTTCACACTCATCTGTCCTATCAATTAAAGGCTTAAAAATGGCCAAAAAAACAAACTGAAATACATATGGGTATTTTGTACACATCATTGCAAAATCCCCCACTAAAGCAAAGCCACACTGTCTCCCTTTTACAAAACTTCTAAATTTAACCCCTTGACAGTGGCAATCAATACAATTCTAACGCAGTTCTGTAGTCACGCTGTGTTGGCCCAGCCCAGACAAAGACATGAGTTATAGCCTTTGCAGGATGGGCGATGTAGAACAGGTGCCAAGACAACGCAGCAGTGCCAGGATGGGTGTCCGAGGGAATGGGGAGTGGGAAGGCCAGGGAGGTTGGAGGTGCATGTTAATCACTTCAGGAACAGGAGGCAGAGCTCTGCAGGTGTCTGTGCCACAAAGGGCCATTCACTCTGGGTCAGGGACTCGCTCTCCCCTGACCACTGGCTTTCACAGACCGCTTCAGTCAGCCCACAAAAGCCACAAAACACAGCTCATGCATGATATAACACAGCAGAAGAGCTCTGAATCACAATCATTCCAGTCCTCATATGCAGTAAATACACAGGTAAAAAGACTGTGAGTGTCATTTGAAATAATTCATGTGCACTATGATAATTTTCTTGATAATTACCACCCTGTGTGACTCAGTCAAGAAATACTGCATACATTTTGAACATGACTTCCACTTTATGCATTAGGCATATCACTTCATCAATACCATTTCTAACACTACTGCTGCTCTGTGACTCCCATGCACACTCAGTAATGAAATGCTACAGTGACCATGAAACTATAACGGGGTAGGTATAAGGCTAATATGATTAAAACAACACTGGCTCTAAATGTGGAGTAACTGGTTATGCTCATATGCAAAGGGTAATTTTAATAGGTCATTTATTTTCTATTGTAAGAACTTAAAGGCACACAACCAAAACCTGTAGCTAACACTGTGTAGCGGGCAAGTGCAGAGAGTGTGCTTGATTGACATCTCCCTGGCAGTTTTGTTAGACTTGTCAGGGTGGGTGGGTGTATTAGCAGGGTCTTTTACTGAAATGGGAAAGTAGATTTTCAGGATCAGGCACACATTTAATGTCATAGCACAGCTGTAATCAATAACAGCAACAAGGGCTGCACTTAGTTTAACTTAACCTGTCCATGGTCAGACTATTATGCATGTTGGCTCACTGACCTGCACAATACTGCTGATACAGTTCTATGAGATGCAAATTTTCTTTTCCAAGGCATGACGTTCTAGTACTTGTTGCCTCTGTCTGTTGGGTCAATTAAGTTTAGGCAGGAGGAGTGAGGGTACGGTCACAAATTAGCAACTGCAGACAACTGACCATCACCCTCTGAAGCAATGGAAAGTGTTCGCTAACTTGCTAGTAAATATGATGTTTGTATTTTTCAGGGCTAATATCATGCAATATCAGCTGGTTAAACCTGGCAACAATCAGTGTCTCTCCCACCCATACTCCTTTGCTACTGGTTGGAGTTGTGACTTTAAATTTCACCAAAGCTGAACCCCACACCATGTAAAGATTTGAACTGACTTTGTCACTGGAAGTTAATTTTTATTTGCCCCTCTGCTCACGCTGAATGGAAGTGGATGGGAGGTGAATATTCATCAGTATTCATTTCGCTTATGCATGACCGTGCCCTGGGAATGGTTAAGGATAGGGTACAAATCTCAGGGTGAGCCAATCAGAGGCAGACTAAGGCAGAGTAGGGCTGGTCATGCCTTCACCATCCTAGAAAAAAATAAATTCGCCAATGGGACAATGGAGCCATTAATGGTAAATAAAAACTAAAAAAAAGCATTAATTTTGCCTTTTTAATTAATAGGAAAATATCATAAAATATATTTGGAGTGATTTAGTTACATTAATATGTAAATGTGAGTCAAAACAAACTTTTTGCTGTTTGGTGTTTTTGCCATTTAAATTCCCTGTTCCTGCGTACTGCATGGGGATAGGGCCATAAATTAAGGTTTTAAAACCTTTAATTTATGTGAAAAGTGTTCCATCCAATAATAGAAAAAAAATTAAAAAGACAAAATACACAAGTGCAACTAATAGGGCCCCTGAAGGGAGAACATTCCCCTGTTGCTACTGCTGGTGAGCTTTGTGGTGCATTTAAAACAGCTGGTTGGGTCAAGCATTAAATACTTGGGTAAAGAAGATAAAACAGCCAAAGAAGTTGAAAGGATAGGCTTTACTGTGTTTTATGTATTTACTTCCCTGCTATGGCAAATTAGCACCTGGAGATGATACCTCTCACGTTGTCAGACAGCCTCGTTGTTCAGACAATATGAAAAAAAGATAATCTAATAAAAACATTCAGATGATTCTGAGAGGAAATGTTTTGTTCATTCAAACATTTTAGTGGATTCAGCTTTCATTAAAGGTCACAATAACTGCTTGAATTGGTGCTCAATGACACCCACTGCCTTGAAGGTCTAGGCTCAATAGACCAAGTATTTGTTAGGAATACTCATTGTCTGGTTGTACTCAATCCCTGGATGTTTCTTCCCTTAAAATACCCATGGTCTATTGCGATGCATTGCAACTGTTATTGCAGTGTATTGCAAAACCAATTAATGCACAAAGACTTTTATTTCTACTGTTTACTACTCTCCTTTTTCAAGTGCCATGAGGAGTAAATAACAATAAATAAATAAATGGTTACTGGCTGTTTTGACAGAAATATTTTTTTATCAGCCTACAGAAACATGGGACTGTGAACAATCCAAGACCTTTATACCCCTCATCACATAAAACAACATTCTTGTTAACTTCTTTTTCTTGCAAACTTGGTGCATAATCATGCCCCTGTGAGATAGTGAGAGAAACTTTTCACACAGGCGTGAGTGCATAGGGCAGTCAGAAACCGCAGACCCTCACGGAGCTGATATTGCAGGTATTCATTATATTGCCCCTGTAAGACGAGGCCATTATACAGAACTAGAAACACCTGTGGCAGCAGACAACACCTCCATCTCTTCCACTAGCAGGATGATTCATTTTAAAGGAGAGCTGAGGAAAATATTAGACAAGCTCCTCATTATCTCACATTAGTTAATGTATGCAAATGTTGTGATGACTCCATAAAAGCACTTAAAATAGATTTCTGACTGAAGGTGGTTTAGGAGCATGACTATTAATTTAGTTGCTACAGGAGCACTAAAATATGATAACTAATCTGCAATCCATTTGTGACACACCTGTCCAATTGTTACCCCAGTATAGGTTCCAGCTTCCCACAGCCCTGAACACTATAGGCAAGAAAACGGATGGATTGATGGCGTCAAATACTGTTTTTCAGACCAGGGAATAAAATTCAATAGTGCCATGGCAAGTCAGTCCCTGCAGACCTGAGACAAAGGCAGGATCTGATAGTAACTAGTTTCTACATTTATGTCCAAATAGTCAACATGCTGCAGGGCTGACAGGGCATCATACTTCCTAATAAATAAATGCGGCAGAGCATGAACTGCTCTTGAGATTAAAGCTGACCTGAGGTCTTGTCAAGTCCATTAGAAAAACCACATTTCAACCTTTAAGATCATCAAGTGGTAATACACGATATGCTGGGTACAAAAAGCTATACTTTTTAGATTCTCCACAGTAAAAAAAAAACCCATTTACAATAATAGCAACATTGCTTGCCACCATATACATCTATGTTTGGCTTGTTAACTTGTGATGATGGTAGTGAATTTTAACAACTTTGCTTTTTTTGGCCTCGGGAAAAACAGAATATATAATAGAGAACAAGACAAAGTTGTTGTGTTTTGTCAGCATACAGGAAAGTGTGTGATAACTTTCCCAGAAAATAAATAAAATAGGATTTTTTACCATTAGCATTCACAGGAAGTCTTCTTGTTTTCCCCCGGTTACGGAGCATTTTTCGGTTTTCAGCACAGTCACAGGTGGTGTGGAAATTCTGGTCCTGTCCAGAGACTGCTCTGTGTTTGAGTTGCAAATATTTTGTGCTCCAAATGAGCTACTTCCTGATTGCCAATGAGCCCAAAATGTATTCTGTGAGAATCAGGATGTGCTGACATAGAAGCATCTGAGGAGACCTTTGCAAATATGACTGATATGAACTCATTCACACCTAGGCCTAGCAAATGGCTGCAGGTAAGGATTCAATCTGTAATAACCCAGACTGAATTTGTATTGTACTGGTCTATGCTGACACTGTAGATTACAACACTGCGCACTGAGTTCAGTAACATATACTGCATTGTAGCATGCATGATTGAACAACATCTAATCATTCTATAAGCTCCTGATGTAATTTGGCATTGGTTAAAAACCATCCAGGGCAATTAAATAATTTAAAAAAGGAAGGAATGTGACATTACTATTGCACTGTGATTCTCATTCTGTCTGACAACAGCCCAATTGCCAGAAGAAACTGTTGACACTATACATTTCTGCAAACCATGGATACAGTTACATTTGTATATACATATCATATCGACATTTCTAAAGTGATGTAGCTCTGATTACATGTATATGAGCTGACTTTGTCATAAGGAGGTAGGGGATGGAGGATGGCGTGACATCTAGGTGAGACAGCTGCCTACTGTTACAGACCACCAAACAACAAAACTTGCGGCATTTCTAGCAGCGACTGTGCCAACAAGCAGCACTTCCAGCGGTGATTGTTGTCAACAAAAGCGAGTGTTTTTTGGCCAGACACAGATGGCATTTCCAGATACGACTGTGCCACCAAAAGCAGCTGTTTTCAGCAAGAAATCTGCAGCATTTCAAGCAGTGATTTTGCCATCAAAAGAGAGTTTTTACTGAGACATCAGCAGCACTTTCAGAAGTGCTTGTGCCACGTAAAGCTGGAAGACATTGGTATGTCATTTCCAGTGGTGATTATGCCACCAAAAGAAGGTATTCTAAGCCAAACATGATCTTTTCCCAACCATAACCAAGTGTCTTTTTGTGCCTAAACATAACTGCATGTTAACCACAGTGTTGTTGAAACATAAAGAAATATAAAGTTTCAATATATCCACTAATAAGGTACAAAATTTACATATCCGTGGTTTATAGAAAATGTACAATGCCTACATTTATTGTGGTGATTGGGTTGCACACATTATCTGAAGAACCTAATTGTCCTAAAATCTCAGGTCCACATGCGATGAGTGCAAAACTCTGCCAGAAATGTTTAAATCTTTGAGAGAGAACTGATCAAAAATAGGTTTTGCAGCGATGATTTACCTTATATATATATATATATATATATATATATATATATATATATATATATATATATATATATATATATATATATATATATATATATATATACACACACACATACATATACATATATGTTGTGAATGTCCTTGAGCAGGGGTGTTGTAGTGCTGTGGCAAAGTGGGACTGATTACAGAGGCCCGGATGGAAGGCGGGCCCTTGAAAAGCGTGGAATTAAAAGTTTGGTTTTGTTTGCAATTTTTTATTTCTAATCAGTGCCATCACTGACATTAGAATTGTCTGAATAAATCACTTAAAAGGCTTAACTTTGTATAAAAAAATAGTGGAAGCTCTCTGAGTCCCCTCTCACTACGTAAAGATTCAAAATGATTTAGTCTGCTGCTGCACTAGGATTCATCTCTAAGCACAGTTAGAGTGACTGATTATGACGTTGGAGCACCAACCTACACTGTCATGTCTGTTCCTAAGAAAGGGAAATAAGGGTTTTTTTAGGAAAGAAAGAAAGAAAGAAAGAAAGAAAGAAAGGAAATTTACTTGGATCAAAAGTGGAGGGACAGGAGGCCCACAGATAGTGCTTATACATAGGGCCCAAAATTTGCTGTTACGCCCCTGTCCCTGAGTGAGTTGGCCAGAGAAATCTGGAGCACCTGGCCTCAGTGCTCACAAGTGATCAGTGTGGATCTGTCTCTTTTCCTGCACCTGCAACCCTTTTTCTGGTTTTGCTTAGCTTGTTGTTCCATACTCCACAACACTGTCCACAGACACAGACAGTTATGCTATACTAACAACTAACACACCTTGTATATTTAATTTCATGTAAAATATCATTCTAAGGTTGCCATTGTGTGTCTATGTCCCACATTGGCCCTACAGGCCAAAAGGGTTATCACAGCATGTGAATAAGAGAAGAGATGAAGTACCATTATAAAATTGTAATTAAAGTCCACCATCTTCACTACACAGTAGATTATGGCAACTGGGTGCAAACCTGCCATATTCACTAATACATGGACCAATGTGCTCGTTAATAATCTGCAAACCATGCCAAGTCTCCTTTAAAAATGTATCTTGATATATTTAAATCAACATTACTCAAGCGACGATGTTGAGGCTGTATGCTATAGCTGGTCAATTACCCTGTATGTGCCATTCTTCAGTATATTTGCCACATCATCAAGCACTAAATTAAACCCAGCTGAGAGCTGAGAATCTTCCTACAGCAGGGTATGAGTGCAGTATTGCAAAAGTTTTGTATGGTGGACATAAAAACTCAAGAAAAAGTTAATGCAAATTAACTGCACATGTCCACAGTTAATTGCTGTAGCATCCTGAGGCCATTAGTGCTAGCTGGGTGTGAAAGAGCTGACCAGGCCCAATCAAAGTCTACTGAGAACTTCATTTGAGGCTTCTTAATGGCCTGAGCTCAGGTCGTTGTTTTGAAGCGTTCAGTCATTCTGGCGGCTATTCACATGGGACATGAACACAGCACCATTAACCCAACAACACCATCAGTCCAGCCACTGACACCAGCAGCCGGCCCATCTCCAAATAAGGTAATTAGATGAGAAAACCCGGAAGACTCTCCATGGTAACTCACTCACAAACAGGAGGGGCGAAACAATGGACGAGTAAGGATGAGATGATTGACAGCTCGTTGCAGCTCGCGCTCGCTGCCTTTGACTGCATCCACTGGCGATAAGAGCTCACAACAACACACGTATACACAAAAAACATTACGTTAATGATAAAATAAGCTATTCAGCTTCATCAAATATATTTCCCAACGCCGTATTTCATTAACACACCGACTATTTAACAAAAGCGTGATAAATCTTTTCCAACACACCGGGTACGTGTAACCTAATCAATATGCCTCATCAGCGCACCTGCTCACTCACCCGAAAGGAAACCCACGGCTTATTTCCAGCTTTCCGAATGTCACTTTACATTGTTGTTTCATTATTGTTGTCATATTATTGTCACACCCTCCTCCTGAGTTGTTATGGCATGGCACAGGCTAAAACTTGGCGTTGCAAGATAATCACCACATGGATTTGAGCGAGACAGCAAGAAGCCGTAGTGATATTACCTCAGTTTCTCCTGTTCATCCTTGTTCCTGAACGCGAGGAGACTCTCTGGTGTGATGTGCAGTAGTCCGAGCCTCGGCTGTATCTAATCTGTATGCAACTTGGCTGCTGCAGGGACACACTACTGTTACAACCTTACAAATCTCTAATTGTAGCCTAGTTGTCAGGTTGCTGCACGCGCGTCCTCTCAGTCACGCGCCTCATACAAATAAAAAAACGCAGCAGGCCTATCCTAACTGATGTAAAAGTTACTTCTTGTACTCAAAGCGACTATCGTTAATTATTACTAATTAGTGACTGCGACGTTGTGTTGTGTGAAAGGCAGGACAGCCTCTATCCTATCCCTCTCATCCACTACAGTGCGGGATGATGCTGTCGGTCACAGCAAGTGTCTCCGCCCCATCATCACTCACGCAGTATTGGAGGAAATTTGTGGTTGATTTTTTTTTTTTTTTTTTTTGGTTAGGATTTATCAGCAGAATTATTGCGCAATTCACTCTTGTTATCACTTTAAATTGTTCTTATTTAATTTAAGTATTCAGTGCGACAGCTTGCTACAAAGATTATTCCGTTAACTCGCCCATTAAATGCCAAAAAACACAGAATGTTAGATAGTCACTCATATGAATCAGTTTTATTTAATTTCATCATATGTTAGCATCTGTTAGGTCTCCTATTTCTGTGGATTCGATTCTCTATTGTTATATTTACTAGCACTGTGGCATTATCAAGTTCGCACAAATACAGAGAAAGCATCTAGTGAATATTTTTTCAAAGTAAAAGTTATCAAAGCCATTCAAACACCGGAGTAAAACACTACAATATAGGCCTAGTAGTGTATGTATGTGCAGAAGAAATAGCAAATTTAAGACAGTGGGCAACCTTCCGAGTAGTATGCCGTGTGTTAAGCATTAGAATAGTCATTTATTTATTAAATAGTGTTTTTAAAATGTCACCCAAAATTAATATTTTGAAAAACAAACAAACTGTGAAATGAAAAAAATTGCCCAGTTTTAATCCCGTGTCCCGGAATTAACTGATTATTTATTTTCTGTTACATGCCAATAATACGACAAACATAGCTGTATCAGAGTTGACCAAAGTACGTATATAATACTAAAGCTTTTATTTTGAACTCACCGGAAAAGTAAGTATTACTGTTTGCAGTTAGCTTGTGATTGGTAGATTATTCGTAAACTGACCAATCACAGCGAACTTCAGAGCCTCGTTAGGAGTGCACTCGTTTTATGCATTTGTAGTGCCGAGGTGGGAGGGTTACTGAAAAACACGCAGAGAATAAATACTTACGCCCGCTGAAGAAGCTCACGAGATGACCTGAGATACAAATGGAAGCTACCCAATGTGAACACTTCCTTTTAGTTGACAACAGCGAGTGTAAAGAGACAGTGAGTACAGCTAGCAAAATACTACACAGCAGGAAACTGTACACAAGACAACGGGTAAACATTTAGCTTAGCAACTCTTACCTGAAGTCTAATGTGTCGTGCATAACCAAGGTTAGGTAGGTAGCGAAAATTTGCTTGGTTTTTCATCTTTACGTTATTGACTGTAGAAATGCTAATGTTAGCTAGTTATTGCTGAGGCTATGAAGTTGTGCTGGAACTAGTTTGCTGGTAACGGTGGAACTAATGTTAGCCATACATTACAATGTTATCAACCACTGGTTGGTCTGCAAGGCAGGACTTATTTGTTACCAAACATATAACCTACATAACAGACAATGGCTATGCTATTTGGGTAGTTCATTGAAGTAGGACTCTAGAAAGTATAAATAGCTTGTCACAGTGTTACTCACTGGTTAAACGCAGTGTTATTATACCGTTAACATTGTTGAATGGGCTAGCGGCTTGCTATGTACAGTAGTAGCAGGTGATTATAATACCCCACCTTAAACATCATTGAATGACATTGTGAGTCCTGGATGAGCCTCTGAACTTCTGTTACTTAATTGCTACCTTTGCACTCATTACAGTTAAGAGATTGATAAAGATAACAACCTTTGTGATATTATGTTTAACACTTTCTATTCTGAACATGGGTAGTGTTCACAGGAGTACACACAGCATGCACTCTGGATGGTCCATTTCATTGTCCTGCAGCCACGTACACTGTGTAAGTATTGAAATAATCAGTATTAAGTAAATATGTATTCTGATAAGTGCATTGTCAAGATACAGAACATTCACAAGTCTGAACACATACAGTTGAGAAGCTGCTGTTATCTCAATCAGTATGTTATTGCAAAATTGCAACACACCTAACTGAGTTCAACAACGCTTGTTTCACAACAGATGTCTTATTTCAACAACCACCACACCCCCTCACACCCATGCTCTCACACACCATCACTAAATATATGTGCTCACTAGTTTCTGTTTTTTGTTTTCTTTGTCAGGTATGACTAAGATTTGAAGGCAGATGTGGATTCAGTGAAACTTTGTCATCAATCCCCCAATCCATCCATGTGTATAATTTTCTTCAAGTTTGACCCCCGCCCTGCGTCCAAAAATGCCTACAGGTGAGCAAATAAACTGATACAGCCATGCAGTACAGGATGGAGAATTCTAAAAGAAAGGACTTGCAGGAAACATCAATCTTGGTAAACAATGTTGTGAGGCTTTCTTTTTTTAAGAAAATATGCAATAAACTGTTTTTGGGAGGTGTGTGTAAAAATTATGTATGACATATCTTTTGGATGCAGCTATTTGAAAAACCTAAGTGCTGGGTTTCGAACATTTCACTCCATTTGCATCATATGGCTTTAATAAAACGTTGCAGCATGCAGCTACAGAATATATAGATAGGGTTTTCTTTAAATAAATATAAGGTGGGAAAACCTTTCAGGTGTCTAGTCTTGACATCACTGCTGTCATACTTTGACACAGCTGCAATGTTTCCTATTTCATCTTGTTCAAGGATTGTCTAGTGTGCCACTAGGAGATTGGAGCAGAGGTGCAAACACACATAAACAGCAATATAGTAACAAAGGAGTTAAGGGAAAGAAATTCTCCTTTCTGTTTTATCATCTATTTTGTTTTAGATATGTGTAGCCAAGGGACATCTGATTTTGGAGATGTCAGTCTTTGACATATTGACAACGACATATTCTACACTTACTTGCTATCGAAAATATATCACATGCTATTTTGCTCAGATCTGTCATTTTAAGGTAAAATGCAACAATTACAGGATTAGCTGTCAGATACTAAATTTATCACCAACTAATTTGAAAATCGATAAATCAATTTTAATAATTAGTTTAGGGAAAAAAAATAGTCAGAATGGTCTGAGCATCTAAAATGAGAATAGTTTCTAGTTTCTTTACTTCTTTATGACAGTACATTAAACATCTTTGGGTTGTGAACAAAACAAGACATGATTTGAGGACATCATCTTGGGCTTTGGGAAACACCAATATTTTTACGGACATTTTTCCCCATTTTCTGACATATTATGGACCAAATAACTAATCGATTAATCAAGAAAATAATCAACAATGAAAACTGCAGCTATTTTTAAAGCACTGAGTGAATCTTTGTCCACCCTCCATGCTCCCCACTTAGCAGTAAATGCTAACTTTTTTCAGTGGGCAGCACAGACCAGCGCACTGTGCGCAGTCAATGTGAGTTACAGGGTGATGTGGAGTCCAGCGCATTATAATCCCCCTGAGCTTGAGAGTGAACTCTCTACCTGGCCATAGTCCATCTCTGTCCTTCCCTCTGGGAGTCTGACCCCGCCTAAGGAGATCACAGCAGAGGTGTGGTATGAGTACTGACTCAGACCTCAACCTGGGGAAAGGTGAAACGTACTGTGTCCTAATGTGGTTACATCAGTGCTATATATAGACCACTAGTTGCAGAAGTAGGTTTCATTTGCTGCAGTGATGTGTAAATCAAAAGGAATGTTCAGCATACTTAGACTAAATTGGGTTCAAGGCAAGATTAAAGTTTCATTAGGAATAATTATAACACTCTCACAGCACAAAATGACAGGAGTATACCAACGGGGGTTAAATGGGTTCAAGTTCAGCACAAATGACTCAATGATTACCCACATGCTGAGATTTCTAAATTTCGAAACTCGATTTCTAGCCTGCACTGTTTGTGTTTCAACTTTGTTAGCTGCTCAGAATGAAAGCAGAGCTGCAATCAACCAACCAGGACAGTAAAGTGATTTTGACCTGTAATTATAGCTCTTCCCTCAGGCTAGTCAATGCCATTTAAATATCAGCAACTTCACTCGCAGTCCCTAGAGGCTACTGTGTTCATTGCACCCAAAAAGATGAAAGTGATTGACTAATCAAACAGCAAAAATAGATTATCTCCTCAGGAGTATGATGTTACTTGTGGCAATCTGCCAATTAAATTCTGATGTGCTGTAAGCAAGTTGACATTTTGACCCAATGCTGGCTTCAGAGGAAAGCTCATGGAGTGTCCAAAGCCTGTGAAGCTGATCCTCTTTGGACCATGAATATGCTCATGATATATATCATGGCAGCCTGCCAGTCAGATTTTAATTTTTAGCCACGTGTGGCTATAAGGATGTTGGTGTGTCAGTTGGTCAGTGGTCAGAGTATCACAAAGCATCCCTCAAAGGGATGTACAAATAATAATTTCAGTTCAATTTTACATTACATTTTTTATATTAAGTCCAGACTGAAATAACCCAGCAGCTGCTGGATGGATTGCCATCAGATTTTGTACAGACATTCATGTTCCCCAGAGAATGAATTACTGACTTTTCTGATCCCACGACCTTTCCTCTAGTGCCACCATGAGGTTGTCTTTTTTTTTTTCTTTTTTTTTGCACTGACCTGCCCTGACTACCACCAGGTGAATTGCCATGGAATGTGGTACAGATATTCAGGGTTCTTAGAGGATGAATCTTAATGACTTTAGTCACTTCCTGACCTTTCTTGTAGCACCACCAGCAGACTTAAGTTAGATCTCAACATCTACCAATGGTTGCTCTTGAGCAAAAGTCACAGTTAAAATTGAATTAGTGAATTTATTTCGGTCATTTACAACTTGTAGAGTTTGAGTACACAAACAATAACTCATACACAAAATTTATACATTGAATAAAACAATAGTTAATTTCCTTTCAGTACTGAAAACCAAAACATAAATATCTACAAATGCACTGACCAAAAAGGTATCGGCTGAAGCCTTAGCTTATTTTGCCTACCCTTCTTACATTAATAAGGTTTTGTCAGCTCCCTTTGAAAAAAGATAAAAAGAATGAAAGAAACGAAACAAAATGTGTATATTGTGTACACAAAAGGTCCCAATGCAGTTGGTGAGTGGTGTGAATATGAATAGTGTTCATAATTCTGTTTTGTATTTACTAATAATATTATTTTTAAATATCTTTTTAAATCTATCAAGTGTATTGCATAATTTCATTTCTATTTCTAAATAATTCCAGAAGTTTACAGTTTTCTCTGGGCACAATGAATATATACATCAAATTTCATAGAATTCCAGCACATTTTCAAAATACCTTGTATCTAAGCAAATAGTTCATCAAGTAGAAATTAAAGTTGACCTTAATGCAAGATGAAAGGTCAAGGGCTTGAAAAACTATACAGAATGATCCTATGGGAATTATGAATATATAATTCCAGAGTAAACCTAAAGTAGCTGCGGCCAAGTCCACAGACCACCGTGTTTACTGAATATAAAATGAACCATAGTTCAGTATTTATGAAGAGCTTTGATTCTTCTCTGCTTCTCACCGTCCCTCCTACATGATGCAGCTGTCTGTTACTGTGATCAGAGCTGCTCGCATGTGATTTTCCCCTCCGGATCTGATGGCAGATGCTCTCTCTGGTGTAGCATCATTAGTGTTAGCTTTGTTTTGCGGAGCAGTGGTGGCTCACATAGTGCCATGGGAACAGGCTATAATTAGCCCTTGATGCACAGAGGTCGACCCCTATTAGGTCAGTTTGGTTTATCTGTTTGCTCTCGACAGGATCCAAGCTCCCACCCAAGATTAATAGGGGTACCATTGCCAAGGTCAGGAGGAGCATACAGCTATTATAGAGGTCAATAAATTTCTCTGGCCTTTCTTTTAAGGGCCTCTCTGCAGTGTTTAAATCCATATCTCAACTCTCTGTTTAAATCAAATTCTATGAATTCATAACAATTAGTAATGTTGACAAAGCTCTGCATTTGTTTGTTCTTTGCATGTTTACACTCCATAAAATACATAAGTCTATGAGTCTCTGCTAAAAGGCTGATTCATGTTGAAAGAGTTGCACAGTGCAGTAGCAAAGGTCATCTTTTCCTCTGAGCAAAGGAATAATTGTTTCCTGTGTTTCATAACTGCTGAATTTGTGAGATGAGCTGAATACAGAGTTTTGTGCATATGTGTTACATGAGCAGTAAGAGAAGCTGGATGAGGACGTATAGCCACTAAGTGATGTCACAGTCCTTTGCTGCCCAATTGACAGTAGTGACCTGCTAGTTAAGGCATGTTGAAAGTAATGGCTGGTGTTGCATTAGATACAGGTCACAACGCAGTCTGATGTTGTTAAAGGCCATGAACATAATGGCATCATTACTCACTGAGACCCTGAATAATAATGCAGGTCAAAGTGTAGCGCAGCGCTTAACTGACAGGCTGCCTGTGTCAGACCGCAGAGTCACATTCAAGGTGATATATTTTAAATCAGAATACAGTCTTCATTATACACAGCCCGTTCATGCTGTTCATTCCTGTTTGTAGCAATAAGTGTTTGTTTCAGCCGTGCTTAGGCAGTAAAAACAGATAAAACACCTGGAAAGGTTACTGATACGAGGCAGGCAGCTTTGCAAATTGAGATGAAGATGGCATGGTTTATCTAGATATATTTCTTTTTATTTAAAATGGTTTAACCCCTAAGTGGCTTTAAGGTAAGAAATATAATCTTATTTCACTCTGACTGACAGTGTCATCGACTGTATATGCTGTATTGGCTTGTGCACGCTCCACTGAAGCTATATGGTGTTTACACTGAGTGAAATATTCAGACCCAAGAATCTTAATCAATTTTTTTTGGCTGCAAATGGAAATATTCTACATGCCTTGTGCATCATTTCATACATATTCCCCTGAATATTTTTGGTGTCTTTAGAAAGTTCTGTCAACTGAAATTTGAAACAAAGTTTTTGGGGTTTATTTCAGTGTTTCTTGACTGATTCGCCAGGTTAAAGTGGCACAGACAAGATTTTCGCTTTTACTTGTCATTTGGAAGTCAATGTTGATTGCACAGTGTAATGGCTGTAGAATAATGGCACCATCTGCTTAAATAAAAGCGTAAATAAATACAGAATGCAATAATTTAAAAATCCTTTTTATCTATATCTAATTGAATACAGTACAAAGACAAAATATTTAATGTTCTAAATGATAAACGAAATGATGATGATTTTATTGTTTTTTGTAATAATACAGTCATTTGGAATTTGATGCCTGCAACGCACTTAAAGAAAAAAAAAGAGACTCCGCAAGTGTTTGGGAACTGTCTAGGTAATACTAGGTAATACATGGTCTAAGTACCATGTCGGAATGGTTACTTTTGGTTCCAAAAGTACTATACCGAAAGTGTTTGATGGAAACGGGGCTTAAGTCACCCATGATGCCATGGGCACTGACACAACCCCATACCATCACAGATGATGGCTTTAGAACTTTGTGCTGGTAACAATCTGGATGGTCTATTTCCTCTTTAACCTGGAGAACACAACGTCCATGATTTCCAAAAACAGTTTGAAATGTGGATTCATCTGACCACAGTGTCAGTCCGTCTCAGATTAGCTCCGGCCCAGAGAAGTCTGCAGCGTTTCTCTATGTTGTTGATATATGGTTCTTCAATTTGCATGCAGAGTCTTAACTTAGATTTTTTTAGGTGCAGCAATGAACTGTGTTCACCGGCGGTAGTTTTCCAAAGTGTTTCTGAGCCCATGTAGTAATAGCCTTCATATAATCATGTTGGTTTTAAAGGCAGTGCCTCCTGAAGAATCAAAGGTCACAGGCCTTCATCAGTTTGAACATTAAACATCTTTGAACTGTATTCAGATGAATATAGGTTGAAAAAAACATTGCATATCATTGCATTCTGTTTTTGTGTCCCCAGCTTTTTACAATTGGGGTTGTAGATTGGTTCCCTTTAACCTTCACTTTCGCTATGCAACTCTGTCTGCCGCTGGGCGCGATCTCTTGGGAAAATGAAGGGGCCATTTACAACACAAAGGAGGCACAACTAAAACAGGAAGAGGATAGCACTTGTGTTTTTCGCGGTAGCTATCCCCAGTTACCAAAGAGTATCATGGAACAAAATTGAAACAACCAAATATTGACACTCTGCATAACAAAAGAAAAAGAGGCCAGCTGCTAGGCTCTAAGGAAAAATACACTATAAAGAAAAAGAAAATGCACCAAGCTGCTACAAAACCCTGGCACAGCTAGCATGCAGAAACTGAACATGGATCTGTCTCCCTTTACTTCCTCTCTATAAAGACTGGCTGGCTGTAACTTTTTCAGGTATATTGGCTTGTCCTTTAGCTGTCATCTTCCTTTTGATCCTCTCTTCTTTGGTCATCATCAAAGGACCGCCTTCTCCTTGTAACCTTGACCTTTTGTATCCTCTGCAACCTGCTCAATCAGTTTGTAATATTGCTGTATTTGAAGACTCCTGGACACATCTGAGGCTGTTATGAAACCAGGGAGAAACTCAACTTGATACAGAACAGTATGTCCTAGAAACTTGAGTCAGCGGCAAACTGTACCAACTCATTAGCTTATGAGATGGGATAATGAACTGTTAATGATGGATCTGCTGTTGAGACCAGCAGTGGCCTTCTGTAATACCTTTAATACATGGCTCACTGGTTGAACAAAATAATAAAACAGCCTCTAAACCCCTCTGGCTCCTTCTCTTCAGGCTAATTTTGGCTGCAAACAGAGATGAGGTCTACAACAGGCCGTCCAAAGCTGCAGACTTCTGGGGGACCAGCAGTGAGATCCTCAGCGGTAAGTCTGTCCACCAACCTGCAAATGCATATTTCCATTTTAAAAAGTAGTAGGCCAATAGCACTGAATAAGTAAACAAAAAGCAAGTTAGACCAGGTAGTCGTGTAGAAGTGCAGGCTTAGCTTCTGTTTGACCTTTATTTAACCAGGCAAGTTTCTAAGAGACCTGGGCAAGATGATGTAAATTTGCAAACAAACAACACCAAATCAGGCAGCAGATGATATATTTAACTTATGAAGAAGAATCTATGGTAAATCTAGACAAATGGCGTATGTGCTAGAATTTTAAACATATCTCTCTTGGGTCTGTGGAGAGTGAAAATGTAGCAGGTGTTGCCTTTTTAGTCATGTTTGACTGCAGTTTTATTCAAGGCTTGGTGGCTTTCAGTGATCAAAGAAAAATCTGTCTCCTCCACCTCAGAATCCAATTCTCCTCCACTCCGTCACAGGATATCCCCACATGCAGTAAACTATATTTAATTGACTGATGTCCAATACACATTATAGCCAAGCAGAGGAAATCAATCATCCTTTTTTTTCTGCTGAAGGAGGAAATGCAGAGATAGCCTCGTTGTTCATCAGTCTCCTTCTCCCCTCTTTAATAGAGGGGTCAGGACTCCGGTAGTGGGCCCTTAATTGATCACTGCTTTTATGCGATGTGACAGGAGTAAATGGCTCTGCCTTATCTGCGTGGCTGGGGAGGGGTGCAGAGGCAAGGCCCTGAAGGAGACACAGCATGATGAAAAGGGAAGTAAGCTATAGCTCCCAGTGGGATCAGGCTAGCTTTCCATCCACTCCCAGAGGAGTTAGACCCTGTGGCTTTCCTGGTCACTGTCAGTGTAAGTGGACCTGTCTTTATTGATCACTAGGAAGTGCCTAGCCTTTGCAGTCCAACAATTCCATGTCATGAGTATTGATGGATTGAGTTTATTTAATCCCTGCCATTACAGCAATGACAGTCAATGGAGTATTTTTCAGGTGTATCTTAATGCAGCTTCAAGTTCAGTATGTTTTCTTACTACTTTTCAAAGGAAGGACATTTGCTGCAAAGCTTGCAGATTGATAGTTGGCCTTGCCAAGGGCATTCCCCATTGTAGTAAGACAAATGTTGTAAAAGGTGAAAGAGATATCCTGTGAAATCTGTCTTCAGTAATGCTTTTTTTTACATGTTTATAATTTAGATTCTGTGAAGGTTTCTGCATAGAATTATGTAATTTGGTACTAACTTTTATAGAATTTCATTGAATTTAAACCCAAATGAATTGTAATTTTGTCAATTTTTCTGACTCCTATGCTTGCCTGTTGACAAATATCACGTTTTTGCATGTTCAGCTGACGGCCTGTGTTTTTTTTTTTTTTTAAAGCTTGAGAGTGCGCCAGACAAGGTCACACAGTTCTTTTTAAGCCTATTGCCGCCAGGGAAAGCTCTCTATATTGCTCATTAAACTGGAGTTTCGGAGTCAGGCACACCGGAAGTGATGTATTTTATGTCATCCAGCCAGAGCGAAAGAGGGGAGAGAATAATTTATGTATTTTAACGTTAGGTTTGTTGTTGTTATGTTTTTTGTTTGGCACTGCCTTTACTTTGTTTTTTTCTCAATGCTTCATATATACAGTGGGGAGAACAAGTATTTGATACACTGCCAATTTTGCAGGTTTTCCCACGTACAAAGCATGTAGAGGTCTGTAATTTTTATCATAGGTACACTTCAACTGTGAGAGACGGAATCTAAAACAAAAATCCAGAAAATCACATTGTATGATTTTTAAATAATTAATTTGCATTTTATTGCATGACATAAGTATTTGATCACCTACCAACCAGTAAGAATTCCGGCTCTCACAGACCTGTTAGTTTTTCTTTAAGAAGCCCTCCTGTTCTCCACTCATTACCTGTATTAACTGCACCTGTTTGAACTCGTTACCTGTATAAAAGACACCTGTCCACACACTCAATCAAACAGACTCCAACCTCTCCACAATGGCCAAGACCAGAGAGCTGTCTAAGGACATCAGGGACAAAATTGTAGACCTGCACAAGGCTGGGATGGGATACAGAACAATAGGCAAGCAGCTTGGTGAGAAGGCAACAACTGTTGGCGCAATTATTAGAAAATGGAAGAAGTTCAGGATGACGGTCAATCTCCCTCGGTCTGGGGCTCCATGCAAGATCTCACCTCGTGGGGCATCAATGATCATGAGGAAGGTGAGGGATCAGCCCAGAACTACACGGCAGGACCTGGTCAATGATCTGAAGAGAGCTGGGACCACAGTCGCAAAGAAAACCATTAGTAACACACTACGCCGTCATGGATTAAAATCCTGCAGTGCACGCAAGGTCCCCCCTGCTCAAGCCAGCGCATGTCCAGGCCCGTCTGAAGTTTGCCAATGACCATCTGGATGATCCAGAGGAGGAATGGGAGAAGGTCATGTGGTCTGATGAGACCAAAATAGAGCTTTTTGGTATAAACTCCACTCGCCGTGTTTGGAGGAAGAAGAAGGATGAGTACAACCCCAAGAACACCATCCCAACCGTGAAGCATGGAGGTGGAAACATCATTCTTTGGGGATGCTTTTCTGCAAAGGGGACAGGACGACTGCACCGTATTGAGGGGAGGATGGATGGGGCCATGTATCGCGAGATCTTGGCCAACAACCTCCTTCCCTCAATATGAGCATTGAAGATGGGTCGTGGCTGGGTCGTGGCTGGGTCTTCCGGTGTGACAACGACCCGAAACACACAGCCAGGGCAACTGAGGAGTGGCTCCGTAAGAAGCATCTCAAGGTCCTGGAGTGGCCTAGCCAGTCTCCAGACCTGAACCCAATAGAAAATCTTTGGAGGGAGCTGAAAGTCTGTGTTGCCCAGCGACAGCCCCGAAACCTGAAGGATCTGGAGAAGATCTGTATGGAGGAGTGGGCCAAAATCCCTGCTGCAGTGTGTGCAAACCTGGTCAAGAACTACAGGAAACGTCTGATCTCTGTAATTGCAAACAAAGGTTTCTTTACCAAATATTAAGTTCTGTTTTTCTGATGTATCAAATACTTATGTCATGCAATAAAATGCAAATTAATTACTTAAAAATCATACAATGTGATTTTCTGGATTTTTGTTTTAGATTCCGTCTCTCACAGTTGAAGTGTACCTATGATAAAAATTACAGACCTCTACATGCTTTGTAAGTGGGAAAACCTGCAAAATCGGCAGTGTATCAAATACTTGTTCTCCCCACTGTATATAGGTGTGTGTGTTTCTGATGTTATCTTTTGACAGGCCTACTATGTATGTTGACAGTTTGATTGAAAGATTTTTGAAAATAAGGGGGAGCTGGCAGTATGGCGGACGCTATGGGGGAAAATCCCAAGACACGTTTAAGAAAAGTTTCTGGTGGCGCCCACTAGTGTACAAAGGTCATGTCCTTGCCTCAGCAGCCACAGTTTTTGTTTCAACTCCAGGCCGTTGCTGCCTGTCATCCCCTCTCTCTCTCTCCAGATAGTGGATGTTTCTGGAGTGGATGCTGAGGATAAAAATGAAACTCAGCTTTCAGAGGAAGGACTGAAGTCGAAAAAAGACTTTCAGAGAGTGCCCGAGGAGGCAGGGGAGATGCAGTGAGCTAACCTGCAGGCAGTATAAGCGTGTTTCGACAGTGTTGATGTAATTATTCTGACTGCCAGAGGGAGGAGGCAAAAGTTCCGCACTCCAGCTTTAACTTAAAATGCTAGCAATTCGTAGAGTAAACCACTTCGAAGTCTATCAATTGAGCGCTGTCTCAATTTCCCCATAATCCCCAGGTTGCGGAGTTCTTTCAGGGAAACATCATGAAAAGTATGCCAGTAAATAATTTGGTATCTATTGTTTGTCTTAAGGGAGGCTTACCTGTGTTGAACATAGGGTGTGGAAAATCTGTAGAAACATGGAAAATGGCTTTACTAAATGGACACTACCAGGGTATTGAATGTTGTGGCAATTAATCAAGTGTATGAAGAAAACACTGTTATTAATCCCACACACTGGAGTAAGGATCTTTTTTTATTTGAAATGTTGTGATAGCTACTATTCCAAGTTATTTAAAATTCTTATAGTGGCTCATTGAATGACTACTAGCAGCGTACAATGTATTTTACCTCCAGATGAAGCCTGAGCATTGTTTAATAAACATTCTACTACTTTTGTGTTACCCAGGCCTGGACTTGGAATGTGGTAGGGAAGGAGGATCATGGCTGGGGATCAGCAAGCGAGGCAAGCTGGGTGCAATCACCAACTACATGGAAGGGCGTGTCAACCCTGACGCACAAGGAAGAGGTGAACCAGACCTTGAAAAAGTCACAGATATATTCACTGATAATATTTATCCATAGTCTGCACTGTCTCATGTGAAGTATCTTGCATGTTGCTTACACCTCAGATTTAGTAGGTATCTTAACTGTGCCTAGTAGTCTTCTCATGCATTTTTTAGTACATTTTTGGTACTGTATATTTAATTGTTGTCCACCATTTAAAGCACAGCATTGCATTTCCGGCTACATTTTAAAATGTCTTGCAAAATCATTTGGGTTTCACATAACTGTCTCTTTATTTTTTATATTTATATATTTTATATGTATTTATTATTAACAACTAGTCTGGGTTTATTGAGTGCATAATTTAGAGGCATTCCTTTCTCTCTGCTGCTCTGCAGGATTTCTAGTGTCTAACTACCTTATGGACAAGGATGTGGACAGCTACTCTTATCTAAAGAAGGTGTCGGCAGAAAGCCACCTTTACAACGGCTTCAACCTCATCACAGCCGAGTTCAAGTGAGTGAATGTTGTGGTGAAATCCATCCGAGAGTGTGTTCCATCAACTGATAAAGTACAAAAAGATAAAGTCAAAGATGTGTTAACATCATGAGAATCTTTACAGTGCGATTTGGTTGCAAAAACGACACATTTGTCTGTCAGTAGGCAGCCACATTCATAACATGATACATTTTACAAGTTGAAATTTATTCCAGAGTTAGGAAAAATACATAATATGGCCACCGAAGGCTGGCGGATGTTAAGACAATCTCTTTATTGCACTGTGTGGGTGTCATGAAGTGACATCAGCAAATTCTTGCGCACTAAAGGATTCTGACTCAAAGATTTTTTAGAAACTTGTTGAGAATGGGCTGTAACTCTGCTGCCTTACCTTGGAATGAAACCGCAAAGGCAGCGTCTTCATCTCTGGAGTGCAAAGCAGGCAGAACTGAAAAGAAATCTCAGTTGCTGAGCTGTGAAAGAGCCAGCATTAAAATTTTAAAGGAACACCTGTTCTTATTTCAGGGTTTCAGACAAAGAAAATCTAGACAGCATTAAAAATAATGAGGGTTTTTTTTTTCTTCTTTTTTTTTCTATCCTCGCCTCCTTCACCAGCCTGACTTGACTGAATTTCGTGATCTGGTAATGGGAGGAAAGTCAAAGTAGGATTATTGCACACCGAGATATTTGTCATGGTGGAAGCCCCTGTAGACAATTGGCATGGAAACAGGTCTTAGTTTCTGCCAGCGAGAGGTTGGAGGTTCAGCTCCAATACACATCCCTATCAAATTGTATCCCCGGCAGGGGAGAAAAAAAAAAGGGTTTCCACAGTGGAGTTTGGTGTCATGATCCATGTATCCTGGTAACATGGCCTCAAGGAGGATCTCCTCTCAAGACAGATTTTCTTGCCCTTCCCCCACTTTTCTTAGCATTGGTTTTAGGTTAGAGATACATTTTTTCCCTGCTGTATTAGACTCACAGTATCATTTTTAATAACTGTGATATCACACTAATCACCGCTGCCTACTTCCAGTATGATGGATATGATGCGGTTTATTGAAACAATGGGCACTTTGTTATAGACAGAGGTGACCTTCTCATTTCTAGCCAGTGACTTTGCTGCTGAAATTGCTACTGGCAGATTTTATTAGCCGTAGCTATATAACAAGATGAGCTAATGCGTTGTTTGAAATCTTTGTCTCTTACTGACTTTTAATGTTTCCAGCTGACTTGTTGACTTGACACTTGTAAAAAAGATCTTAGATGTGGACTAGTTGGCTACATACATGATAGAATTTAAAGCTAAAGCAGGCAAAAAGTCAGAATCCTCACTTGTTAATCCGAGCTGAAGAAATGAAAATAAAGAATAAGGATTGTCTTTGTATTGCAGTGTAAAGCTAATTCGCCCTATTACTATATGTATGGTGTGAAAATGTAAGATCAGACTGTTATTTCATTCTAATGTCACCCTGTTAAAAGGAATACTTCACTCACAAAATGATGATTTGTATATCAATTACTCACCACATGTTGAGGCCCAGACACTCCAAACCGATGTCAAAGAAATAGTGGCAATGAAAGCTGAGTGTTGCGTCGCCTCAGGTCACCCGTATCTTGGCCGAAAAGTTGCTCATGAACACACCGCAAAGACTCCAACTGACGGCCAACCAGCATGTATGTTCTGCACCTGTGTGAGAGGAAATACCTCTGCATACCAGCAGACAGCAGTAGTCTGTATTCTTCATTCAAAAAGGGAAACCGGAAAGCCATCATGGCGCTAGTTAGCCAGTTAGCACGTTAACAACACAATCCAGTGTTGAAAGAACAGAGCATATTTACTGTGCGCCAGTGAACAATAACAAAAACAACCGCAAAACATTTCTGCTATAGAGCTCACTGGCTAAAGAAAAACAATCTTACCTTATCTTACCTTATATAACAAGTTTGTTTCAACCTGACTCCCTCTTGACTTTCCCTGTTTGTTTACTTTCCTCATTTCCATTTCTCTTGTCGTGCACTGAGCTGATCTGCCAGTCAAAGTGATGTCTTTCACCTCATCTCAGACCCCAGTTTAACACTCTGAATCCGCTGAACAAAAAACTGACAGTGGCCATCGGGGGCCAAGTTTGCGGGCCACACCGCTAGGGCGATAGACACTCACCGATGGCCCAACATTGATCAACAGCTGACTGTCTGCTTGGTGTGTCAGGGCCTTTCCATTGAAATCGTGAAGAAACATACCGCTACAATGAATGACCAATCCGGAAATGGAGAAAATTCTTAATGAAGTGAAGTTAAATTGGGCCACGTTTAACAACAGCAAACCCGTATCAAAACTCTCACACAACTCGTGCAGTGTAATCCAAGTCTCATGTATCCAGTCGTATACTCAATACTTCCTGAACACATGCATTTCCTACTTAAAATGCTTCCACATACAAGTACAGCACTTGCGCAAGCATGTGTGTTTGTACACTGCTCGTTCGTTCCATTGAACAAAGTTCAAACACACAGGCTTGCCAGGCACACGTTTGTGCATGAAACCATTTATACATATCATTCTACCACCACAAAGGGGGTGAGTAATTGATATAGAAATGATTGTATTGTGGGTGAGTTATTCCTTTAACTTCTTATCGTACATACTTGAACAAGCAAGACAGACATGAATAAGTGGTTTAAGGTTAAGGACTAACTACTGTTAATGCATATAAGAGCAGAACAGAGCCACTAACACGGCTCTATACTCTTATGTGGTAGCACCCGGTACCAGCTTCCACACTGTGGGGGAATACGACACAGTGGATATACTATTGAGAATGGATCTTTCTTTTTCTTTTTCTTTTTTAAATATAACCTTTGACCCCCTTTGTAGTATGAAGTGATGTAGTATGAAGATTATCAGCTTTTTGCAGCCTCAGTCCTTGAATATCAGTATTGTTTCAGCATTTCCAAACCCCCTTTGTTTCTCTTTTCAAATAAGACTAAACAGCAGCTAGACGGCTTGGCTTTTGTTTCTTTGATCGGCTGTAGCCATCAAGATATGCAAATGTCCTTGTTAAGACCAGGAGCTGTAGTTGTGCCTGTGCTGCCCCAGTGGCATTCCTCTTAATTGAAAGAATATGGTGCCACCCCACGCTAGTGAGACGCCAGCAAAGCGAAGCACACCGTGTATTTGCATTGTAATAATGCCTTATATCTTCCTCTCTAACTGGGCTGTCATCTGGGGCTGAAATCACTCAACAGAGCCTCGTGTTGTGGAAGTACAGTGAACGTTCCTCTCCTCAAATGCCTATCTGATGGGAGCTACGTTCACTGCAGATTGAGATGACACACAGTGACAGAAAGGGAGCCTACATCTTTTTAATAAACACAGTCATTACCAGCCTATTTGTTTTTCACTGTAGTGTGCCCAGCAGCTCAGAGGAAATACGGCGTCTAGTTTCTTTCCGAATCAATAACTACATCTGGTGGATAGAGAGTAGCACTGTATTACAATTAGAGGATTTCTCATTCATCTGTAACCAGCAACATGATTTATGATGGGGTGGCAGTGGGGGACACGATGTGCCCAGCATTTTTAAGCATTGTCTGCCTTCACTCAGTTTTAGAGAGTGTGTGATCACCCGCATGGAGATGCAGTGAGGAGAATGAGTGTACACACTAAATACACAACCCAGAGGCTTTCACATATTTCAGTCTGACCATGACTTATGTATTGCCCCTTTTTAATTGCGATGCTTGTTAAACCAATACAGCCTTGATTAATGCTCTGATCATGTTACGTTGACTTGTACATGCGAGTGATTTAGTCAGTGGCAGCAGTCCATTCCCAGAACATCATACAGAGCGTTCACTCTGTCGAGCTAACACCATATATATTTAAATTTTCATCTCAGATATTCTCTACTTAATGCTCTCAAGGCTCCATATCCAACATTCCATCTGACTTTTCTATAGCTTTCCTTTTTGATCCCACTTCATGTCACTCTCACTTTAAAGTCAATGCCCAGAGATGATCCATTTTAATGAATACATCTTCTGATGTTTGCCTGCAACGAAATGCCTCGCTTAATGCACTTTCAGTCAGGCAGAGTGAGGCTGCTTTATTAAAACAACTTTAGAAAGTGGCTCAATGTTATGGCCTCAAACCATGTGTTGTAATTCTTGGCAGGAACTTGTTTTAGCTGAAAAAGACAAACAGCAGAGCATCAGATTCCAGAGTATCAGGGGTGGATGAACTCTCAACATTTTAAAGAGGAGCAACTATGAATATTTGTTTTTCCAAGCGCTACTTAGATTACGTATTGCAAAATCACATTCCCTTTGAGCAGAAGAGATCATGGTTTTGTGCTGAATAGAATTAGCAGTAGATGCTCACAGTAAATAGCTCATATAGCCTACATTGTTCTTTAAGTGAATCCAGATGTTCAGTAACTGCCACAAAAACCAAAATAATGTTGATGTTGGATTTAAGACTGTTAGTAAGGGGTCATATTTTACATTATGAGGAGATCTGAATCCCACTACATTTTAATGCATTTTTTCATCCTGTGGAAGTCTGTCTGAACCCATGTAGGCTAATTTTCATTTCTAGGTCAGATGTGATTAGATTTTGTTACCAGTGTTATAAGGGCATCATGTTATTCTATTTATCGAGTCAGCCGTTACCTTGAGGTCACATACAGTAGCTGATACTAAAATGGGTTACCACATGGATATGCCAGTATTATGCATAAGAATGATATCTGGTTTTTCATTTTTACTATGTATCTCAACACAACAAGACTGACGGTGACAATGTTAGCATGCTGATGTTTAGCAGGAATAATGTTTACCATGTTCGCCATCTTTGTTAGCACAGTAACATTTTCTAAACAGCACTAACACAAAGTACAGCTGAGGCTGTTGGGAAGTTTTGAAAATTTTAGTTATAAACCAATGTATTGGACAGTGTGTAATTTTGATCTGATGATGGAGCAGATAAAAAGTAACTGGAAGACCAAGGTTATTACAGTTCATTCTGAGGAGGGTGTGAATGTAGATAAGGTAAAACTTTAAAACTCATCCTGCGGGAAATTGTTGTGCAGCAGTTACAGTGCAAAGTGGCAAAGAGTGCACATGTTTAGAGTGCGAACCAAACGAAAATATATATAAAAAATAATGTTAAAAAATACGGTGCAAAAAGCAAATGAACAGAGCCAGAAATGTCATAAATATAACTGTTAAAAAATACACACAGGTCAACAGCTATCAGGACCACATTTCATGGTAGTTTGTCCAATAGTTATTTAACCATTTGACTTGTGACCACAAATATCAACCTTGTAATGGTGCTAAAGAAAAATTCAGGAATTTCCCAAAAGTCATTGGAATTCATCCTCTGGGCACTATGGATATCTGAACCAAATTTTATGGTACTCTATCTAATAGTTGTTGAGATATTTCACTTGGTTCAAACCGGTAGACTAACTGACAGACTAACATCGCCATCCATGGAGCCATGACACTACCATAGCTAAAAATGATTCATTTTGATGATTCAAAATGAGCAAACACCAAACAAATCAAGTTTTTGCCTCCTTTCCATAGATAGATAGATAGATTTGTAATGATAAAATGTCAGATGTTTGTCTTAAACATGGCCAGAGTATCAAATGATTACATAAACGTATGTGAAAATAATCCTTGTGAGCAATAACCTCAGGCTTCAGACCATTTTAAGAACTCTGTTCCCAATGTTTTTGCTACCTTTCAGACAAGATGACTTGAGATTGTGACGAATTTCTTTATATGGTTATTGTGAGTGTTTATACTGCTACATGTAGCTACATGCTAACTTCAGGAAAACCAGTAATCTTGTTTGCCAATGTTGTAAATTTCTCCTTGATTTTGAACCATGTTCCTGCTTGAACATGTCCAGTTGTGCTTAGAACATTTTATTGGTAATTTTTCATGGCATAAAGTATGACTATACTCCGTCACAGTTATTCCCCGGCTGTGATGTCGGTGCAGAGGCACCGAGATATGGAAGGCCTGTAAACGCTGACCAGTAAGAGCAGAATGGGCTTTTCAGCAAGGGGGCTTAAAGTGACAGGCTGTAAACAACAGTACAACAGTACATGCTGTCGTTACCCAGGAGCCCCCACCAACATGCCCATCTACATTCTGAACTGATAATGTCGAAAGCTCATCCAAGCATCTCCAGGCAACTACACCACAGCTGGCGATGGGGAAACTGCTCTGCAGCTTCAGCATAGAGGACTCTTCATTAGATCGTCTCCCAGCCAGCATACTGATTACCTCTCTTACTGAGATCTGAAAAAAGCCTGTTTTCGACTCTTCCCTCCTCGTTCTCTCTCTGCCCAGTGGCCTTGACCTCCTGCTGTTCCCTCATCTCAGCCCAAATCAACCCACGGCACACCTGATGGGACTTTCAATATTCCAGCCAGTTTCAAATAGCAGAAATAGAGCTGTCTCTCTGCAAATCCACCACCTGCTACCACCATGGTCAATTTGATGCATATCAAAGGCAAAGTGTATACATAAATACCGGGCCATTGAGGTATTGTTGAGTTCAGTGCAAAGCTAAAAATAGTATTTCAGATATTGTTTGCCCACAGCAGAACTGACAACAGGTAAAAGCTCTACGGATTCTTCGGCTTCCCTTCACATTACAGTGCCATCTGTTTCCCACTGAGCAGCTACTGTGTACACGCATGTATGAGGGTTGACTGCTATCACCCAAGTCAACATTGGACAGTGTTGCTGTGTTCATAGTAACCATAGGAACACAGGAAAAAGTAGTTGTTTATTCAGACTGTTCAACTGGGTTTGGGTACAAGTTGGAAACAGTATTAAGGTCTTTGGTTTGTTGTTGTCAGAGAGATAGTGTAACTCCAGCCTGCCGCTTTGAGGATTCTCTCACAGCTGCTCGGACACATATTGTCCTCCCTTTAGAAAATGCTCTGCTCCGGGAAATTTACACAAGGCAGAGGAGTGCTTGTGCAAACAGTAAAGGATGACCTCTGCACAGGGGCAACTGTTCGTAGACAAGCAAGTTTATCACAAATCGTTTGCAGGGAATGAAAGTGAGTGTTTGTTTGAGGTTTGCTCATGTCAGCATCTGTCATCGTGTTATTCCCTCAGTCTTTGGTAGTTTTTTGTGTACTTAATTGTGATAAACTGACTAATGGATAACCTTTATAGATAATGATTTTCACTGCTTCCGTTACATTTGGCTGAGGAAAACAAGAAGCATTTCATCGTATCAAGCCTTAGGATGGTCTAACTTTGAGAAGCAAATAAACAAAATATACTAAAATCTTAGTGCAGCATTTTTCTTTGCATAAAACAAAAGCAAACCAAAGAAATATTTCTCCACAAGCCTCTTGAAACCCCATAGCCACCTTGTGGGTGAAGTTTTTATTTATTTATTTATCTATTAATTTGGATTGAAGCAGTTTTCTCAAAGATTTGTTCAAATGTTGGCTTAAACATAAATAGGGCTGCAATTAAGGATTATTTTCTTTACTGATTAATCTAGTGAATATCCTGTCAATTAAGTGATTAATTGTTTGGTCTATAAAACATGAGAGAATTGTTTTAAAAAATGCCCATCTTAATTTCCCATAGTTCAATGTGACATCTTGAAATTGCTTTTATTGTCAGATCAACAGTTTCAAAACCCAAAGATATTCAAATTTCTGTAATGTAAAACAGGTAAAAGCTGCAACTCTTCTCATTTTTAATAGTTTCAGTTTCAGTTTATTTAGAGTGTAAAATCACCATGGTAGAAACATGGCCTATACAATAACCACTATAAACAGATTCTGCATATGTATGCAAGATTTTGGTTTCAGAAGCATTCTGATTTGGTCCGAGTAGTACTGAGCGATCACATGTGAGCGGTAGGGAAACGGTTCACGTGAAGATGCAAATCAACTTGGTCGAAATGCAATCTTGGAAACCAGCGGCTGTCATCTGATGACAATTTTGCCTTTTTTTGCTTTTATTTATCTGCATTCATAAGCTGATATCTGCTCATAGAAATTAGCTGAAATGACCAGCACACTGAAGAGAAAATCTTGGCCCGAATATCCGCTGGCTACACTAGATCTCTTGAGGCATTGGCTGTTATTCCCAGAGGGTTTATTCTCATTAGACGATGGCCGAAGGAGTTCCAAGATTGCATTTGAGAAGCTGGAACAATCAAATGTTTGGCCTTTTTGCTTGAAAATTGAATTAAATGTTTTATCAACTATAAAGGAAGTGGTCACTTAATTTTCTGTCAATCAACCAATCAGTTAATAGACTTATTGTATCTGCTCTAAACATGACATATAAACTCACTGTTAATGGGTTTAAACCTTTTCTGCTCGTGGTGATATATGGTATAGACCAAAGGCCGATTTGTGTTGTGGCTTTTAAAACTATTCAATAAAGTTCGTGGCAGAGCTGTGAGCCCAGCGGCTTATTCTGTGCCTGTCTTGCCAGCTCTTGACTGGGAAATCTTCCAAGTTAGATGTTGAAGCAGTGTTGCGCCACATTTCAGATTGACTGATGCCACTGGTATGGCTGTCATAAAATTGACATCAAAAAAATCCATTCCCCTGCTGGTTCAAAGGATTTGGTCATAATTTATTATTCACTCTCCTGTACCAAAGCTGTCACAGATGCCCTTGATGTCAGACAGATTTTTCAGACTGAATAAATTCCCTCTAACTGAGGACTTTGCGAAAAGATCTAACACCGTAACTAAATGGTTTTGTGGTAGTCAGAGGTGTTTGCAGCACTAATTTGTATTTTGAAGCATTTATTTTACCCAGTAGTTCCTTGAGGATAGATTTAAATGCAGCAATTAACTGTGGTGTTAGGTATTTTCCCATTTGAATTGCCTCTACAAATGAAACAGGCTTCTTAATTCCTATTTTCCAGGACTGTGAAGAAAATCAATCATTAAAGAGTACTGTATGGTGCACTGTTGATATTCTCTTTCACCCCGAGCCCTCATTTTACAGGATTCCCTCAGGAGTGCTTCTTTGAACACCATCTTTGCTCTGTTTATGATTATTTAAAGAGCATAGAAGCATTGTGACTCTTGACACAGCCTTCATAATTAGATATAAACAAGTTTAATCATCACTAAATGCAATCTGTAATTTTCCATCTCACTGTGTCCCATGTAGAGCCAAACAAGACATTGTGTGTTACTATGGAAACAGAGGCAGCCCTGAACCCATCCATCTAAAATCAGGTCTGTGTTTTTAATATGGTTGCTGTAGAAACCGTTCCTTTTACGTCACACACCTTTACTCTCGGCCCCTGGCCCATTCATGTTAGCTTGACCTTTCCATGTTGATATTGCTCTCCAATTATCGGAGGATGTGCCCCAAGGTCACTAACAGAGCTTACTAGTGTATATGTTTGTCTGTGTTCTTCATATGCCCCTCAGCAGGAATCTATGGCTTGAGTAATTCGCTGCTGGACACGCCGTGGAAGAAACTGCTGCAAGGCAAGCGCCACTTCACCAGCGTTGTCAACGACCAGTCGCTGTCCTGCGATGGACTGGTACAAGAGCTGCTCACCGTCCTCAATAATGAGGAACTGTGAGTGTCGACATCAACATTCCCTAGCTGTAGATTCACGCATCAACAGCTTGTTTCATTCATTTTATTTTATTTCTATAGATTTAAAGGCTTTATGTTGGATATAAAGCAATTCTATGTGTCAAATATGTGTGAACTGCCATTGATGGAGTCATGAATGTTGACATGAAGCTGGGCAATATATTAATATCGTATCGATATCATGATATGAGACTAGATATCATTTTAGATTTTGGATATCATATATCAAAAGTTTTGTCTTCCCCTGGTTTTAAAGGCTGCATTACAGTAATTTTCTGAACTTACAAAACAATCATAACTAATGGAAATGGTCAAGTGAAAGCACAGAGTTTCAAATGTCAAATTGTGCTTTAGTCAAAAGACATTTTGGCATAACACTAATAAGGAGCACCCGATGTGTCAACTCTCAAATCTTATGGAGAAACTTTTTAAAAGAGCTGTTGTTTATGTATAAAAAGCATCAAGACTCAACTGCATGACCTATTTTTTTTTGCCTGAGATATTTTGAGAAACAGATTCTAGTGAACTGTGAGTTAAGTGGAAGTTTGCAAACAAGTTGAAATTAAGGACACAGCAGGTGGAGGAAGCTCTTGTGCAGGTGTTGTTTGTACATTACATCATTTATGGATATTTTGCATCAGTTGATCGCTGACTTAAATGTACTGCATGGGGAATACGACAGACAATGATCTATGCTCAAGACTCAAAAATAGCACGTCCAAAAACGATAAATACTGGGTGCTGGACAGAAGAAAAATTACAAAAATACAAAAAACAGGTCCGCACACCAGAAACTGCTCCTTTTGAACATTTTAATCGTATCACCACGTGTGATCTTTTGGGCACCAGCCCTTCATCAGACATCATAATGATCTATGCTTACATATGACTCTAAAGCTTCTCTAAGAGGTGTGTTTTGGGTTTGTTTAATAGGAACGCACCTGATCCAACTCAGGAGAGCCAGGGCAATGGTATCAGCAAGCCTCTGCTCCAGGCTCAGTCAGCAGTGTGTGTTCGCACCCCTAATTATGGCACAAGGTCAGTGTCTTTCTCCTATGCCGAATCTCTCTCCTTTCTCTCTCCCCTTGTTTGTCCCTACTTGAGGTGACTGACAGGCCTGTGCTGGCCTGCAGGAACATAGAGAACACAGAATTGTTGGTACACAAAAATCCCCAGTGCAATCGATCCTCCACAGCAAGGGAACAAAAGGGGAAATTGTCTGTACTGTGATGCCACAGTGTAGTGGTGGATACAGAGACTGTCGTATCGCCGAAAGGTCAGTGTCAGTCCCTGCCAGAGCCATCAACATGTACTTCAGCAAGGCACGGTCTACTAACGCCTGCTCAGTGTTAATACTGGTGTTTGATAAGTAACTGAAATGTGACTTTTAAATTCCTTAAGTTGTCATTAATATTACTCCTGCCACTTGCCTCTGTTCTTTCATTTTCTTCCCTCATATTTTCAGTTGTTCATTTTGTTTTTTATCTGTTTCTTTGCTTGTATCCTGTGTCCCTGCTCATTTAGGACCAATACAATTATCCTGATAGACGCAGAAGGTAATGTGACCTTCACAGAGCGCAACATGTCTAACTGTGGTGACACAGGCAAATGGAGCACCAATTCTTTCCAGTTCAAACTGCAGGTGTGAAGACGTTATGGAGGAAATCCACTGTGTGCCTTTCTGCATCACCCTCCACCCTCCCTGCCCCCCTCTCCCCCTCCTCGAGCTGCGCTTCATAGCAGCTATGTGAACATGAAGACTCGTCTGCACTTTTTCTTAAGCTAGCTGACACTAGCGGCCTCATTAACATCAGTGATATGTATTTTGTCTTCTTGATTTAAGTTATAAAAATGCATCTTTTGAAAATGTGTGCTAATTTAAAAGATTGCCAAAGAACATTTATAATTTTGTAGAGGCAAATATTGTACTTGCATTTCACAAAACTGTGGGGTTGGGTCGCTTCGAAAAGTCTAAGACATTACAGATTGCGAGTAACCTGCTTTGAAATACAATCAGTACTGTAGTGCTCAGGATTATTTCAATGCAATCTCATGTATCCTTGAAGTACTCAACATGGAGTTTATGCACAATTTCCAGACTGCGATCTGAAATTATTTTCTGTTTAACACAATATAGAATCATTGGGTCTCTGGTATTTTTCTATATAATGTGTAATCTGATTAGACTTTACAGTAATTATCACAAATTAGAGTTACCAACTACTGTAACCCTGTTATGGGTAATTTCATTAGTTATGCCCCAACCCTGCACAACAGTAGCCTCAGTGTTGGTAACAACCGATGCTGAATGCAAACCGTTTCAGGCACTGGATCTCTAACCACTCCCATGGTAGAATAATGCATTTTACAGCTGCTCTACAATAAAACAGTTTATCCAAACACTCACATTTGGCTCACCAAATCATGATTGTTACACAAACACACTGTGAGGAACCCTTTTTTTAAGTAACTAAATGTGTATGTGCACCTGTTGGGTTGATTTCTGCATTTTAACCTATACCCGAAAGATATCTGGTTCTTTCTTTTATACCATGTGTGTTTTTACTTCTGCTTCTTGTGTTCCTTACCCACACACGTTACTCATACAGGTGTTGGCGCTAATTCAACAGGAAACATATTCACGTTTACTAGCCTTTAGAAAGTTGTTAAGTGGCTCAGAAACTCAAACTGGAGAGGGCTTTGTGCAAATATTTAATACTTATTATCAATTCATAGTAGCACTCTATAGTTACTGAACTCAAAGAGATTTAAAGAGGCATATTTCCACTATCTTGTGTGGAGAGGGGTATTTCAGTGAGGTCGCACTTAACCAAAGGCCCCCTCATTTAATGTCAACTCTTCAGGTGCCCATAAAAAGCAGAAGAACCCTCACTTGCTATAACTTGAATATTTTTATGTGTCCTTTGGTCTACTCTCAGTATTTGGAGTTTTCCTATAACCATGTGGCTGTTCCATGCAGTGCACAACAGACCCAATTCTTTAAAAAAAATCTATCAAGCCTTTTTCTTATATGGTATTTTTATAGGAAATGTACAGGTTCAAATAATAGATTAATTACGGCTGAATTCTATTTAGCTTCTCTGATTTTAGGGGCTTCATTATTGTTATTAGTAAAGGCTGAGTTTTTCCTGCTATAAAAAGTCAAAATATGCTGTGATAAAGACATGTGCTGCTTAAATAAACAGTATAAAATATATGTGGCCAACATCACTCATTTAAATTTAAGAAAAGATGAAAGTTTGCTGCTCTTATGTTGAATTAGAGCAATGTTAATTTGAGATGCAACATAGTTGTTGTGTGTGTTTGAAATCTCCCCACGAGCTACCCTAACTTTACATAAATAGATTATATCACTTATGAAACCATTTCCACTCCTCCTGTATTTTAGTGGAAGGAAATAAATTTAACTGAACGTGCTGTGCATTTTCACTGATCTGTTACTGTTGGTGAATAGTGACCCCAACTGGCAAATTATGATATTGTGATTCATATGATCCTCATGTAGTCTGCCCCTCAAGACTTAATTAGATGCTACATGGGTATATTTAATTCATTTTTGTGACACTCTTAAATCTGTAATCTGGGGCACTGGTGTTGGCAGTGCAAAAGAAAATCATGAAAACACAGTGTTCATAAACAGCCTGACTATATGCGCAGAGAATGTTTGTAGACATATTGTCAGTGTGGCTTTATTACATTGACATGTCAGATAAGATCATTAAAAAGAACATTTCTGACTAGTAGCTCTCAAATAACTAGTTTTCTCACACAGCATTGACCAACAACATTCTTATTTTGGTGTCAAAGCAGCATCTACACATAGGTAAGTGAATCTTGCATAGACACACCTGATAAAGAAAGTGTGTTCTTGAGTGTATTTTTTTAGCACTAAGAATAAACAAACGTAAAACACCCATTTCAGATCGAGACATTCGCAGATTTTGTCTTTTATGCATTGCAGTTAACATTCTTGTGTGATGCAGAACTGTGTTTCTGTGTGGAGATAAATTTGTCTCAATATTATTTGTGTTAACATATCGACAAGCTGTGCATAAATGTGTGATCTTTAATCGTAAAACACCTTTTGCAAATGCAAAGAGAGATTTGTACTCCCAAAGGTATTTTGCAAATATAAAATTGATCTGTGCAAATACACAAATAGATTCCACAAATAATAAAACATCTGTACATATATTAAATGTGTTTACAAATAAATAAAAAGGCATTTGTGAATACCTTCCTAACATTCACAAATTTCAAACAGATGTTTGGGTATCCAGTTTTTATTTGTGAATCTCAATTCTAAGCTTGCAGATTTGCATTTTACACACAGAGTTTTTTTTCTTTTTTGTGGAATTTGTGTGTTTGCAGATGTGTTTTAAATTTGCCAAATATTTTTGTGAGTTTACAAATCTTTTTTGTGGTTGTTGAAATTGTTTTATATTTACAGATTACACAAGGATTGTCAATCTCCTCAAACAAATAATATTGACACAAAGCTCTCTCCATACTCTGACACATATTTAAAAATAAAATCAAAATTCCAAAAGAAAATGAATAGTCAACCTTTAACAGTTTCATTTATAGAGGCAATTCATTCACATTCATGTTAACATGTTGCCCATCGCCCAAAATGAGTAACGCCAATGCTGATTGGCTGAATCATACCAGTTAGCGATTATAGAGGGATGTTGTGATTGGTCCGCTTATCTATCAGTTATCAAAAAGCCGGTACTGGGAGGTGGAGCCTGAATTGCTTTTGCCGCTGTGGTTTTCTTCAAGATGGCGGGGCTGCAGTTGAGGCAGTATGGTGGCGCGTCGAGAATAAAATAATTTAGAAAGGTAGTCAGGTGCTCAATAGGAGACAGTCGCGTAAATTATATATCGGTGAGTATTTCTGTAATAAACCGTTGTCGGTCTAGCCTACCAGTCCTGCAGCCGCAGAGATTTGTACAGCTTTATGGTTTCTCGCTAGCATATTAGCATTGATGATAACGTTACCAAGGGCCCGCTGTGCAGCTGTAGACTGAACAGATGCGCTAAAGCGAGGCTCTCCCCCCATTTTATTTCACCAGTAATTTGCTTGATATTAGAATTTGGACAAACTTATTCCCAAACAAACTGACCCGCATGTTACGTCGAAGTTAATTTTCAGCAGCCAACATGATATACTGTTCGTAGTAACGCTTGTAAGGTTACGTTAAATATTACGCTGTTAGTCGTAAAGTTTGCACTAACATCTAACGTCACTCTCATTGCTCCTTTTCTTCCAGCTCCCAGAAGATACCAGTGGAGGATGATCAGTGCCTAGATCCCATATTAAGCTGAATGCATTGTGATTTCCAATAATTGAGACAGTGATTCTGAAAGCTGTCTACATTAATGAAAAGAACAATGTAGTCAGCTTAGCATTTTCACCTCTGGTACGTGGTCTATACAGGGATGTGCTTCTGCATGCATTCTGGGTTTAGATAAGAGGAGAGTCTCAACAGGTCAGATTTTAGAATAAATTATTAGTCTGTGTAAGTTGAAGTTTGTTACATAGGAAATGGAGATAGATGATGTGCTACCCCCTCTCCCCTTGGAGCCACCTGATGATTTTGGCCAAGATGAGGGCAGAGCACCTCCACCACCTCCCCTGCAAACGTCCAGTGACGCAGAGGTAATGGACGTTAGCTCTGGTGGTGATGGATACACATACACCCCAGGGGACGGGGAAGCCAAGCCACAGCTGCCCCTCAGCAAGGGCTCAATAACCTTCTATAGCCACCTCTCAGATGAGGCCAATCCCAACCCACCGTGTCCCAGAACAGCCCGCCACGCTCCCCCGGTCACCGCGTTTCTACCAGACCTCAAGCTTCTCAGAGATGTTAAGATCAGTGTTAGCTTTACTGAAAGCAGCAATAGCAAAGATAGGAAGGTTTTGTACACAGGTGAAGGGCAGGAGAGAGTAAGTGAAGACGGCTTAGATAGCCTCAATGGTGAGTTGCATGATTTGACAAGTGAGCAGGAAGCGGCTGAGGGTTGCTCTGGAGCAGGAAACATAGCAGGCAGAAGATCAGAGGAGGCTGAGGCAGACCTGGAAAACAAGGTAGAGTTCGCTGTGCTGGATGAGTTGGATGACTTCTACGAGAACTTCCTGGACCATGACGATGCAGAGCATGGTGGCTTTAAGTCTGAGGTCATAGTTCAGCAGGAGCAAGCAGATGAGGAGGCCGTGGCTTTCTCCTATGAGGTACGTCTGTTCCTATGTCTGCAGTAACCCTTGTCATTATCAGCTACACACCCATTTTGACCTTTACTGTCAAGCAGAATTAATGTAGCTCTAATACAGCCCATACAGTTCAGTCCATGCAAGAGAGGACATTATTAAAACTGTGACATTAAACACAGCCTCTGTCATTTCAGCAACAAAAACAACAATGTTGTCCAGTGGGGAAAAAAAAAGCTGAACTTGGTTCAACATTTGCTGCAATACAACATGGAGTAGGCCACACATATCCATGCACCTATACACAAATGCACCTGGGACAGCATTATTTTGCTGTTTACTCAATGTTTTAGATTAAGGACAGGACATCAAAACAAAGATAATTATAGACCTCCTGGATCATGTCTTCTCACTAATGGAGCACAGTGCAGATTGTAGCAGGAATACAGCCCATTTGAGGGACAGTTCACCCACAAATCAAAAATTCATATTTTAAAGCTCATCCAAAGAGGGTGCCATTTATGTTTACACCTGTCATGAGCATTAGCCTCCTGTCCATTAGTCAGGGTTCCTACACATTTGGAATTTCAAAATTCCATACTTTTCCATACCTTAATTTCCAGACTTCTCAGACTTTTTTGTTTGTTTGTTTGTTTCAGAGAATATGCGACATCTGAGTAAATATATCAGTGTATAATATTTCCCATCATATTTAATTATTCTTAATAGGCGATTGTAGCCAAGTACCATAATGGGATGCAAATAAAAACTCAGGTAAGTTCAATGTCTGAGCTGTGGCAAAAAGGTTGGGACTCTGGGTGCAAGCAACGCAGTAACGAGACGTCGGTGTTTTTTCCTTTCATGTGGCTCAGAATCGCCTTCTCCCCCATGTTGGCAATGTCAAACGATTTCACACAAAGCTTGCATCTAGCTCTGTGTGAATTGGGAAACCTTGGCCAACCAGTATTTATATACAGTATTGTCAAGCCATCCATCCAAAAACTTGCATCTACACATTGTGAACCACGTGAAACTCGTCGTCTTGTCGAAGGTGCAGTATTGGAGTGAAACTTGATACCTGGGGGGCTGGAGGACGGTCATGGGGCAGCGGACTGCACATACCACTTGTCAACCGGGTAAAAGGGGCGGTATGTTTTCTGAGACGTTGGCTCTCACACAAACTGTGCTTGCCCCGGCATAAAACACGATCCGGATTGATTCAATTATTTTTGGAAATACCTAATTTTCTATTTTAGAAAACAGTATTTTAGAACACTGGTAATAGTGTGGAAACATACATATTTTTCCATACTTTATTTTTGATTTTCCATACTTTTTAATACCTGAAAATTGATCAAATTTATTTCCATACTTTTCATACTTGCGTAGGAACCCTGATTAGTAGATGCACGCTTCCTTGTGCGTGGTGATTTGGTTGACAGACAACAGTTCCTACATGACAATTGCTCACAACACGGTCTGTGAAATTATCTTTAGCAACCAGGTCATGATTTCTGGAAAAAGGCATTGCTGTTGTGTTTTTCAAATTGATTATTGTGGTGCTTTGAGCACCACTAACTGAGTGCCATCTAGTTTAGTTATATTTGAGAGAAGGCAGACATCTTTACGGCCACTATCTCCAACACTCGACAGCTCACACCAAAACAATCTAGATTTTTGGGATGAATTGTCCAGGCATTTGTATTTTGGGGATGGGTTTGTTAGGATTGTCAGTGGTTTTCCAAATTGAGACCACATTTCCATAAACCTTGTATCTTATGCAAAGAAGGCTTTGCTGTTTAACTGACTGAGTACACAATACAATATTAAAAGCTAGTAATAGGACATTTAGCCAGTTCTTCTTTGCAATGCCAGTGTTGCACTAAATATAGGTTGGGCTGTACATTTATAGTTATGTTATAAGCTATAGGGGGAAAATATTTAGGGAATATGTAGTATAAAGTATTGCCAGAATTGGGAAAAATAGTGTTGTAATGATTTCTTGATTTAATATTGCACCACCTCAGACCATTTCCTTATCAGTGGGCTGTGACTGGTTAAAACCGGATAAATGAAGCAGCAGAAACTTAGATAAATGTTTGTTGCTGTTGTTGTTGTTGTTTTATTACTGAAAATGCAAAGTGAAATGCTGGAAGAGGTTAGTGCCATTTTCAATTTCTTCCATTAAATGTTGGGTTTCCTTTGATGCAAAAGTAATCAATAATAATAAAAAGAGCGAGTCAAGGCTGCTAAAAATGTGTCATTTGTAGAAGTTGATATAGGTTTGATATTGTCTCATTCTAAATCCAGAAGTAGTTTACTGTTATGCCCAAAGTGGCACTGATGTTTTTTTTTGGTTTTGTTTGGTTTTTTTTTTTGCTGTTGGTTTGGTCTTTTTCTCCACCGATTGTTCACTTTACAGCACCACATCAGTTAAAATTTCTGCTCAGAAGAAACTCCCCTACACTGGTGACCCATCCCTCTCTCCTGGCCCTAACCTTTGACTCTTCCAGGAGGAGTTTGACAATGATGTCGATGCTCTGCTGGAGGAGGGCATGCCGGTCCCAAAAAAGATGCGTGTGACAGAGGACAAGTATGGCGGGGACAGTGATCATCAGTCAGATGGTGAAGGAGGTGTTCAGCCCATGATGACCAAAATTAAGACAGTCCTGAAGAGTGAGTGGTGGATCTGTCGGTTTTAGGGTTGGGTACTAACAAGGAATTGTGGATTGAGGTTTCAGGAGTATGGGGCACAATGTGATATGATCTTCCAACCAGTATATGCTATTTGTCACAAAGTGAATTAATACCAAATATAGGATAGTATTGTGTTACTAGTTTTTAGCTTTATGTTTCACAATAGTGTGCATTGCTGATATAGATTACATTACAGGGTTTAGCCAGGGAAAAAATAATAGAATGAATGGTCATGACAACAGTGACAGCATTCAAGGAGCCAGACTTGGGTGTCAGTTCTATTGGAGTCAATGAGGCGGGCACTGCAAGTCACACTTTAACCCATCATATCTTTGTTGTTTCAACTTTGAAAGAAAATTTCTTCCACCAGATTAAAAACACACATTATGTGATGTTGTCTGACATTTTTTTTAATCTAAATAAGCACATTTGTTTTTCTTGTTATTGGTCCAGCAGTTGGATCTCAGCCTCTGCTGGACAGAGCTCCCTGAGGTGAGGTTTTGCAGTAACAACCAAATGAGCAATGGAGTAGGATAAAGCATGAAACGGTGTCTCTTGTGCACCATCTCCGTTGCCTTGATGCTAGAGAGGAATTGAGGGTTGCTGAATTTACATTATAGCACTACCCTGCTATACTACTACTATAGCAAGGACTTCACAACCTTAATACATATTTTATGAATAAACAAACTCACAATAGGAAAGGAAATACTCTGTTTTCCTTATTTAACAAAAACATACAACCATACACCAGTCCCAAGTTTCTCTTTTTCACTGAAAGACTGATGTTGGTCCGACGCTGTTTATTTCCTTGGTCTCGCTAAACGGGTAAATAGGGTAATATTTTAAAAGTAACAGATTGCTTATTTGAAAACCTAACTAAACAACAGTAAGCCGAAACGGAAATCTCAAACAAGTGAGTGTGACTCACTTCATGGCCCCCGTGACTTGTGTTGTCACCATAACAACTCACAGCAATTGCCATTTTCTGTTAATGTGGTCAAATAACCACAGCAAACAGTTCAATGTCCTTTCTAGTCATTTCTATGGTAGCAACACATGAAAGTTTTATAATAATTAATAGAGGAGTTCACCTCATAAAGTAAGAGTGTAGTGTTAACTGCCTACCTTTACATTTTCCCAGGTCGTGGGCGTCCTCCCACCGAGCCTCTACCTGATGGATGGATCATGACATTCCATAACTCAGGCATTCCAGTCTACCTGCACAGGGAAACCAGGGTGGTTACCTGGTCCAGACCCTACTTCCTTGGGACAGGCAGTATTAGGGTAAGATGCAACAAAAGTGTTATATCTAATTAACTTGACAGGGGTTTTGATCTTCTCATTAGTTGAGTGCACCACCTTTTGTGTCAGTTCTCTAAACACAATTATTAGTTACATATTCAGTTTGTAGTGCTGCTCAGTGTTAAGCAACAGCCTCGCAATATTAATCTGCCACTGATAGCTTTATTGCATTCCAAAATATGAGCATTTCTTAATTCAAAAACAGCAGTTTAGAACAATTTTTTTAAGGCCGTATTCCAGCCTAATTCTTAAAAGTCAGGGTAAAGCTAGCCATGGCGTTGAACTTGAGCCAACTTGTTACAACACTTCTTTGTTGGTACAGAAACATGACCCTCCTACCAGCAGCATCCCTTGCCTACATTACAAGAAAATGAAGGAACAGGAGGAAAAGGAGCTGAATGGGGAGGTGACATCTAATGCAGAGAAGTCTCCTGTCAAGCCTGGTGTTGAGGCCAATGATGAAGAGCAAGCAGGCAGGTCAGATGCTACAGCTGAGGAGCAAGACGGCGTCCCTACCCCCAGTATGACTGACGGTGGCCCAGGTGGAGAGGGTACCACCAATGACAGTCTGCAGGGTAAAGAGTCCCAACCCTGTGACACTGCCCAAGGAGCCTTAGGACAAGTCAAGGCCAAGGTGGAGGTGTGCAAGGACGAGTCCATAGGTAAGAGCTTTGCATTGTTCGTTTCCAGTGATTGTTTTTGCTGCTCTAAGAACTCGTCAAGCTGTTTTTCATTTAATGATCTAACCTAATAAAATCTCATCACAGAACTTGAAGACTTTCGCTTGTACCTTGAAAAATGCTTTGACTTTGAACAAGTCACAGTAAAGAAGTTTCGTACCTGGGCTGAAAGAAGACAGTTTAACAGAGACATGAAGAGGAAGCAGGCGGAGTCAGAGCGACCCATCCTGCCTGCCAACCAGAAACTCATCACACTTTCAGTCCAAGATGCACCAACTAAGAAAGGTAACAGTTATATAGATTCATACTTAATTTGGGTTGGGATCCGGATCCAGTTCTTTTTTGGAACCAGGTCCAAAGTTCCAGTTCCGGAAGCGGTTCCATCACATTTGGAGTAACGGTTCCTGCAAACGGTTCCTAGATTGTAAAAAAAAAAACATGCATTTCCATTAGAGTGCGGCACGGGCCACATATTTCTTTCCAAACCCGACCGAGCCCGACATTATTCAGTGACTAAAGCACTGAGTTTGTGTCACACAGTTGTTATGGTTACAGGCTATTTAACAGGCCGGGCGTGTGCCGTGGGTGCTCAGTGGAGAGGGAGACCTCCGTGTTTGAGACAGGAGCGGGCGGCGGGAGGTCCGAGGCTTCCAGCAAGGGGAGAGGGAGAAATATAACAAAATAAGATAAAATAGGAAAAACCTGTCTCCCTCTTTTATTTAATTTTCAGCGTTTAATCAAGGCAGAGGCGGGCGGCTGGAGGTCCGAGACTTCCAGCGAGGGGAGCGGTAGAAACAAACAGCCAATGTGTGTCTGTGTGTGTTATGTTCAGGTGTTGTCACGTAAATAACAGAGCCCAAGCATGAATGCATATAGGTATTTTTTATTACATTGCTGTGGTTAATTTGAGGTAATAGTGTTACTGTAGAAATCAGAGAATCACTTTTTGTTGTTAAATATTCTCAGGGAGATGATACAGGCTCTAAATCTGAAATACACACCACACACAAATGTGTATTTTCATCTAATTGTACTGTGCAACAGTTAGAATAAAGTTTTTGTATTTGTATGATTGCATTTGTGTTTATTATATACTTGTTTAAGTATAGCAAGTGTAATGAATATAATGTAGGAATCGGTAAGGGGAATCGGACTGTTAAGAAGGAATCGGAATCATTAAAATCCTAACGACTCCCAACCCTATACTTAATAAATGTCATACAAGTCATGCTTTTTTAGAACGGCTTGTGTTACTTTTTTAATCGTCGGTAACCAATGAAACCTTTAAAAACAACCATTTATCCTCATAGATATTGTCTGGGTAGCCCAGGGATGGGAATCGCAAACTGCAAGCTTATCAATTCCTTCTATTCACGTCGACATGTTACTCTGACAGTTGGGTAATTGCAAAACAATGACTTCAAAGTCGTGTGTACACTGCTAGAAACTTACAGCAAGAGTCATGGAGAGGAACGAACGGTCCAAAGTATGACTTCAAAGATCGATGACAACATTGCTGCTTTTAGTGTCTATAAAATGTCCATTTTTAAAGTGCGGAAACACCATCAATATACTAAAACATCTTTCTATGCAAGATGAGCTTAAATTCCAGGGATGTCATACATTTGCATATCTACACACGAGTGCCACCGGAGTGCTTCCTAATCGAGCAGCATGTCCATTACTGAGGGTTAATATCATGTCATAACATTAGCGCCGTGCAGGCAGGCTTAGCATATTTTGAAAATGAATGCAGTACATGTATTACCTCATGCGATCGACACTATGTTCAGACACATAATAAAACCATTGCATTGATGCTGATACCTGTGTAGGCCTACTTTCTCCCCCAGAAATTAATTAAATTAATCAGGAATCAGTAAGTGAATCCATAAAGAATTGGACTGATAAGCAGAATCAATGATGGCATTGTTATCAGTAAAATCTTATCAATAACCCAACTCTAGTGTATCCTGATATCACTCTATACTCTGTGCCATAGAACCCCACTGTCATCTGAAAAGCTATTGGAAACCCCACAAAAGCCATTCTACATTTGCATTTGGAAGACACGTTTGCTTTGTGATGAACATGGGCAGTGTCATTTTTATTCCTTTAAGCCAGCTGTGGATGATCTCCTTTTGTCTTGACTTTTCTGTGGTGTAGTAAAAAGGAACTTGCCAACTGTCAGCTTCAGATCTTTTTGCAAAAAGTGTGGAAGTCAAAATCAATTGTAGTAAACTTGCCCTTATGTCAGTTTATGCTGTTTGTGAGTATACTATCATTGTCAAAGTTGTGCTTCTAGTGTATTGTAGTTGATGCATTTTAATTTTCTGTTGTAACAGAATTTGTCATCAACCCTAACGGAAAGTCTGAAGTTTGCATCTTGCATGAATATATGCAACGCGTCCTAAAGGTTCGACCTGTTTACAACTTTTTTGAATGTGGTAAGTTCATTTTTTGTAAGTGTTCTTAGGGAGTCAAGGTATTTAAAGTTCTATGTCAGTTCTGTCTCATCAGATGTAAATTGTTATTTATTTAAGAGCGAACTGAATAGGCATGGTGTCTCTGGTATGACTTGTGATGTGTAAATCTACTTCACTCATTCTGTCTACACAGCCCAGTACACTAATTTTGAAATCAGTGTACAGTGCACACAGAACTATTGCTATTACCGCTTATACATTAAAGTTTGTTGTTTTGTGTTAAAATATATCAAATCAAACTGAATTTTTGTGCCCCACAGAGAACCCAAGTGAACCCTTTGGAGCGTCAGTCATTATAGATGGAGTAACTTACGGTACAGGAACCGCAAGCAGTAAAAAACTTGCCAAGAATAAAGCTGGTAACTTTTTTTGATTTACAGTACTTGGCATTGACATAGACTGGTTGGTGTATTTAACAACTGAGTAGTCATTGTATTAGCTCAGAGTACCACTGTCAGTGGGTAAAGAGATTAGGAAAGCAGTGAGGTCTTAATGGGGGAATTTTGAAATGTCCATAATTGTAAATCTTTTTTTTTTTTACAAGTGTTAGTTTGTCTTAAATGTTAAGCAGTTAAAGGGCTTCTTGTAAAGAGCCAGCTTGGTCCTAGTTTAAAATAATTAAAGTGTGTTTTATACATCATGTTGGAGGTACATGACACTGACTAGAATGGAACATATGCGACTTATAATTTTCTTCAACAAAATGAATTAGCTGACACATACCAAAATAAAGATTACAATATTATATTATTACTAAATGATAAACTTGCATGTTGTGATATGTTACTAGTTTTGCTCTCACTGTAATGTGGTGTAAACTTCAGCTCGAGCCACACTGGAAATCCTCATCCCTGACTTTGTGAAGCAGACCTCGGAGGAGAAGCCTGTTGAGGGCGATGAACTGGAGGTACCTTTTTTCTCACATTCTTTACTTTTTATTTATGATCTTAGCTGGAATCTTTTTCAGCAAAGTGGAATATAGTAAGCTGACGTTCACCTATGTATCAGCATTGGCAGGCAGGCTTTGGGGATTATGACAACAAGAACTGTTGCCAAAGTTAAAACATGTTTCCCTCTTAAGGCTAATATATTGTTGAATCAGAGGTAACACAGTGTGTATTCTGCTCCACAGTATTTTAATCATATCAGTATAGAAGACTCGAGGGTATATGAGCTGACCAACAAAGCAGGACTACTTTCGCCATATCAGATTCTTCATGAGTGCCTTAAAAGGTAAGAGGTAATGCATAATGCCATCAATCAGGTACATTTTAATCAGTATTTTTGGTTGTGTGACTTTTTTTTTCAAGATTTTATCTAATGAAAAGTTGAGGGCGGCACAGTGCCACTCGCAGCATGAGGGTACAAGGATTGTGGCGTTTGCATGTTCTTGTGCCAGATTGCAACCCTGAAAAGTATGAGCAGTAACAGATAATGGATGAAGAGTTTAGTCTGATGCAGTGCATTACAACTGAACACAGTTCAATGCATTGAACACAAGCTGCCGGTGTGCAAGCCTTTACATGATCTGTTGCTACTTGATGTTCAAGACCTGTTCTGTCACTGTTGCCAAGGTCAACAAAGTGCCAGGCTGCAGATAGATTTGAATTTTATTGTTACGTCTTTCCTGTAGAAACCATGGAATGGGAGACACCAGCATTAAATTTGAGGTGATCCCAGGGAAAAACCAGAAGAGTGAATATGTGATGACATGTGGGAAGCACACTGTGCGTGGCTGGTGTAAGTAGACCCTTATCCTCCTCTATCCACATGCTGAGACTGAACCAGTCGATGAGTAGAGCTGAAGAGTTGGGTTTTTAAAGTGAGTGCTCGGATGTCTCGAAGTGGGGTTAATCATAGTCAGTGGATGTTGGTCAGCATGTCCCCAGTTTGGAGAAGAAGGCGGGAGTACTGCCATGGAAGCTAAGCAATGTACAATTTAGGTGTATGCAGTATTTAGAATACTTTCACCGTTCTGCTTTACCACCGACAACCCTTTTATATGGGGAATTGAAGCTGTTATATCCATCTATGCTCTCTTAAAAGCCATCAGGCTCCTTTATTCCATTACATTTTTTTTAGGTGGCTAAAATACATTTTGTTGCTGGCCCCACAGCAATACATTGTTCAGCTTCCATGGCAGTACTCATGCCTTCTTCATAAACTGGGAGCATGTAGACTGCCATCTACTGTAGGTAATACACAGACTATGGGTAAGTGCCTCATACAACCCCAAAAATCTGCACTATCCCTTTAATTACCATGTCCATTTTGTTTCACAGAGTCTTTAACAAACAAGTAAAAATACATGTAGCTTTCAGTGACATGCTTTCAACATTTGCCACCAGGCAAGAACAAGAGGGTGGGCAAACAACTAGCATCTCAGAAGATCTTGCAGATGCTTCATCCCCACGTCAAGAACTGGGGCTCACTGCTGCGCATGTACGGCAGAGAGAGCAATAAGATGGTCAAGAAGGTTAGTACCCTCTTAAAGATTTACTGTAATGCTTCATGGAAAACTGGGGGGAGGGGGGGAGTTTGGCTGTAATTTAATCTTTCTGTTTTATGTTGAGCTTTATTTACGGTAAATACTTAATATCTGATTTTATCTCAAGAGGATAAGAGATCTGGTTCTGAGAACTGTGTCAGCTTTCTTTTCCAGCATGTAATACATGCCAATGCACACATTAAGGTCAACAGTCAAACCTTAAAAGCAGTTAAACGTCTTCCAGTATTAAACTCTCACCACACCAACATGCAGCTTTGAGTCAACAATTATCAGGCTTATCAACTGATTGCCATGTAATGTCTCTTCCAAGAACAACCAATAAAAAAATGAATGGTGATATACTGGTAATGGAGATAGTTCTTCATTATGCAAGCACACTTCCATGACTCTTAAAACGACTGATCTCTTGCAGGAGAGCTCTGACAAGAGTGTGATCGAGCTTCAGCAGTATGCCAAAAAGAACAAGCCAAACCTTCATATCTTGAACAAGCTGCAAGAAGAAATGAGGAAACTAGCCGCGCAGAGGGTGAGAATTTGAATTCAGTCACTTAAGTGTCATTCTAACCAGTGTTAAACATTTATCCTGTTTTCTAAACCCTCATCTGAACTTCCACTCACTGATTTGTACTTCAGTCCTTAGATTTTCATTTGTGATTGGTTCCAAACATGAACAGAAGTACTTGTTGTGCATCAGGCATTTTGTCACCAGAGGGCTCATTGAAGGAAAGACGAGGTGGTAGTTTTGATCCAGAATTAATCCAAAAAAGACCCAGAATTTAATTTGGGGAAACAGTAAATCTGCAGGGTCTCAGGTAGTGACTGTGGGATGCTCTTCTCTATTGAAGCTGCACTTGATGTTTTAGGCTTAGAAGACTGGAGCGTTTTTACACACATCTTTAGAAGTGTAGCTGCCAGTCTCTGGTGGACACAATTATATGGCTATTGCCAGGATTTGTGTATTTTAGAATTGAGAATGGATTTAAAATCTTGACCATTCCCAGACTGTACTCCTCATATTATGCTTACTTTATTGTATTCCTGTACAGGAGGAAACTAGAAAGAAGCCCAAGATGACCGTAATGGAGTCTGCCCAGCCAGGGAGTGAACCCCTCTGCACTGTTGACGTTTAAGTCTCGAAATCACTGATGACCCACGGCACTGAAACCCAATCACTGTCAGACATCACACACCACCATCCATTACTTAATTATGCATCACATAGATCTAATGGCAATATAGTTACACGTTGACCAGGCCGGTAGAACTGCTTGCTTCCTTCACCCATGTTTTATTGGTTCAGCTGGTAGATATAAAGGTAGGTCTAAATGCACTAACAGACAGTAGAGAAAATATCGTCTACCTCTCTAGATGAATCCTCGCTATGGCACTAGAAAAAAAACACACCCAGGCTACAGAGAAGTTAACATGACTTGATCACATATGAACCACATCAAAATAAAAATGCATGCTTTGACCGCAGAAACCACTACACACCTTGGTTTTGTTTTGAAGTGACGTATTCAACAGAGTACCAGCACTATTAGTTTTGTTTGTGCTTAAAGTATGTGAAAGGGACTACTAATACTTGTGTATTTATACAATTCATTTAATTGGGAAACAAAATTACTTGTTTTTTGGGTATTTTAATGGTCGGTGTTTTGGATATTTTGGGTGCCGTTTTGTTTTTTTCCTCAGAATGGACAGTTGCTGTCTTGGTTTGCACGATTAAAAAAAACATGCGTTGTGAAGTGATGACTATTCAGAACTATTGTTATGCACTCATGTCCTGTCAGATTTTTTTTTTGTTGACTGATCATGCTGTCGGTACAGGAGTAACTGCTTTTGGGATGTTTGGGGTGACTTGCATTGGGAGGGACTTGTTGCCTTCTTTTTTTTTTTTTTTTCTTTCTTTTTTCCTTTGCTTTGGCATTACAAGAAAGTGATGCCCTGCTCCCCATGCCAACACTGCAGCAAACCCAAGCACACAGTACTGTATTATGTTTAGGGCAAAGGATCATTTCTTTCATGCTCTTAGCTCTTTGAGCGTTTTATTAAAGTACTTATGCCATGCACACTAACCAACCATTTGGTACATTTCATTAGCTTTTCAATTTTGGTGCCCTTAAGAAATCACGTTGGCTACATGTTGCCTTAGTTCATCCATTTCACGAAGGGCTCAGAGTATAATAAAGTACGCTGGACCTAAAACACCCTTCAACAGGAAGTGGAAAGACCAAGCCCCCCTTTTACTTGATAAAGCATTTATTGTTTAGCCAATTAGTATCTTAATGAAGACAGCCTGTAAAACAAAAGATACTTAAGGGAAAAATGCCTCCAGCATGTGCAGATTTTTAAGACTCGTCTTAATGGATTGTGTATTTTGTTTGTGTATGTTTGCCATCATCGTGACAGTCGATCATATTTTCTAACCACAAGTAGAATACATTTTCTCAAAAGGCAGCCTTGCAAAATTTTGTTGGTACACTGACATGAACAAAAAAGTCATTTAGTCCAACACAAGCTGATGAAAGTGTGTATACCAAAGCTTACATACAGTCTTATGCATTTTATAGAATACTTAATGTTGCTGCAAATTGTACAGTAGAAACATCTAGGACACAGATACATAGACACGTTATTTGCTGGAACAAAATAGAAACTGCTGTGCATTCTTTGTCAAGTATTCTGCCTGTGGTTTTATACGAGGACACATCACAAGTTTAAACACAAGGCTGTTGTGATATTGTAGATTGCTTTAAGAATGTGCTTTCCTCTCTGTGCGTTTGTCTCGCCAAGTGTGTCAGTGAGAAGAAAAGAAAAATACTGCTTTTACATGTGTTGCTGTTGAGTTGTTCTGATGAATTGTTTGAGATGTTGCTGCCTAGAAAATGAAGTATGTATTGCAACCTGAGCTCCATGACTTAAGTGATATTTGTTATGCAAATAAAATGTCTTGACTAATGACTAGAAGGGCTGTGTTTTATTCAGTGGCAGGATGATGAAAGACTCAGAAACAAGAAGTTCAACTGAGGTGGCACTTTAATGGGTTAAGCCATTTATTCTGATTGTCCCTATTAACAGTTAAACAAAGTATCAAATTCAGGAAATTAAAATTTAAGTATCTTTATGCTCATAACCTGACCTACTTTTGAGTAAACATTCTCAAACTAAAAAGGCATAACATGCAAAGGGACAGTCCATAAAGCTCAGTTAAGCAAATACAGTATAATGCATACTGTATTAAATTTATTTGAAGCACAAATTAATTCTTGCATTACAAAATAGGAAGATTTAACTGGATGACACACTGGTTTATAGTAAATTACATTATTTGGATGAACTGGCCCTTTAAAGTTAAGACTAAGGCCTTGCAGATACTTAAATGACATAGCAAAGAATGCTACTGCACACATTAAATTCAAGGCTCCTTGAAGTACTGAGTGTGCAAACATTTCTAGTACGTTAAGCCCATGCTACGTATCCTAGGCCAAGACCCTGTCTTGTCCTCATCACTTGCTGGTCTGCTGCTGCTGGGAGTCGTAGTCCACTCTCTCCAGCAGCAGAAGTATCTCGACGTGCATGGTCTGAGGGAAGAGATCCACAGCCATGGCTCGCACTGGACGGAACGGGGCCCCGTGAACTCTGTTGGATGGCGCTCTGCACAGACTGAAAAACAAAAAGTTTCATCATAAGAACCATTTTATCGAACTGGCCCCCTTTAAAAATGATATCTGTCATGACAGTCGAATATTTATTCACAGTCAGGTAATAAAGCTGATACCCACAAATACTGATTTCATTCTAACTGTTGCTTTGAAACAAAACTCACTCAATGAAGTTGTTCATCGCTGCCTTAGCGTTGCATGCCACGTAAACCAGCCTCTTCAGATGCTCCGCTCTCCTGATGGCAAGTATCACCTTGGAATCTGTGTTTGAGACAAAATCTCATTAATATGTGACAAATCCATAAGCGAGTGAATTTCATTTTCATGTTTTGCCTGTTGACTCACGTAGGCCTGCCCTCGGTGGATCCACAATGGCTGTGATGTTGGGTGACACGAGAGCATTGAGAATGTTGGGGAACACGTCTTCAGCTTTCCCACAGTGAAACTCAACATTACTCAGACCTTAAGATAAAAACAAAACATTCACTTTTAGCTGGTCATGCTGTGCTATTCATAAACTGAATGAGAGGATCTAAAACGGAAAAAGATCATTTTGTGAAAACAGGACTGCACAGTGACCATCTACCACTAACAACTTCAACAGATCAAACTTATCAATACCACCCTTAAGAGTTCTATTATCATGACCTTCACGCACCCACATTTGCGTTCATAAAAAATGAATATTCACATTTCATACATAAATCACTGGCAGTAGTTGGAGGTTATTTGGCCTCTTACCATTGAGCTTCGCATTAACTTTGGCATCCTCCACAGCTTCCTGGCACAGTTCGATCCCAATCACCTTCTTTACCCTCTAAAGACAAAAGTTAACAAGAACTTTTATTAACATCCCAGGAAATGTAACATTTCAAAGTTTGTTTTTTTTTGTAAAGATGTTTTTCCCTGTGCCAATAATTGTACAAACCCTGACACAGCAAATTAAAATGGTGCAGAATTGTGACAGAAAGTTAGGACCTGGATGTAAAGAAAGTGGTGGCCCATTGTAAAAGTAAGATTATGGGAATTTTAAAAGGTAAGGACCATCTTCAAAAACAGATGTCTCAAATAGTTACTTAGACACAAAAACGGGGAAAACAGGGTCCAGGTTGACAAATACAAAAGTTTAACTTTACAGTAAAAGAAAAGAACAAGGTGTAAACACGAAAAGGATGACAAGGATGAGATGTAGAAAACCCTAAAGCAAGCACACGTGCAGACTGATACAATATCTATCACTAACTTCTGTTGGTTGTAACTACCGAAGCATTGTCACAGGTGCATTAAGTTTCTTTTACAGAAAACTATGTCACCTTAGCAAGAGAGATGCCGATGGTTCCTGTCCCGCAGCACACGTCCAGTACGGTGCTGTCCTGATCCAGCTGGGCCCATTCCCCCACAGCAGAGTACAACACCTCTGCAGCTCCTGTATTCACCTGCCAGGTAACACAAAAACACTTAACACTGGAGCCTATACTTGGCAATACACAGGTGTTAACATTGTATGAACTTGATGGAAATCTTTGAGGTAAATCTTTCTTGCCTGGAAGAAGGAGTGAGGAGATATTCTGAACTTTAGACCCAGGAGTTCCTCGTGAATGCTGCCCTCTCCAGCCACCAGCTCACAGGGCAAGTCCTCGATGTTAGGAGAAGTCCTGGGAAACCAAAAGCACAACTTCAGTGCAGCATTTAGACATTTTCATAGTCTGTTCTCCACTGTTTGCCCTGCATGTTTCTCTGATACCATCAGTAAACAGCCATCATGACTAAAGGAGCATCAGGATTTCTTTCTTACCTTTGACCCTCTCTAACAAAGTAAAGAGAGGTTACTCCGCTGTCTTTCCCCTCTCCTTCTGTAAAGTACGTCTTCATGGAGCTCTTTAATGCATTGACTTCCTCTTCCTCGAGTTTCTAGGGAGCAAAACAAGTAAAAGACATCAAAAAGGAGAAATCAAACTGTGCGATTCTATTCTCAGAAACAGGATCACACTTGTAAACAGAACGTGTCCTCACCTGTGGGTGGAAGAACACGACAGCCATGGCTTGTTTGGTCCTTGTAGTTCTTACAGTCAGCTGCTTCCAGTGTCCTTCATATGTTTCAGGACTGTACACGGAGTATGATGTTGTCCTATGTGCAAAATAATAGTGACATTGAATGCAACAGAAAAAAAATACTGTATGTGGCAGTAGTTTGGTTTTCTGTGACCATGCCTTGTTGTGGACTGTCTATCATGACCATGTGAGAATACCTGATGAACTTCTGAAACTCGCTGACCACTCTCTTGGCCTCGGCTGAGACATGGCGCGTCTCAGCCGGCCCCACCACGGCACAGGAGCCGCCTTTATATTTTCCAAGGCGGAAACCGATGGTCTTATCCTCACCATCTGCACCCACTGAAATGAGGAACTCGCACTTGTTTCTGTACTCCGTCTGGTAGAGAAATATGAACAGGATAAGGGAAATATCAAACAACAAGTTACATTTGTTGAAATTCTAATTGGCAGTGGAGTTTACTTTTGTAACAGAGATCTTGAAAGATAAAGGAATGTGTTGTATGAAGTGACACCACAAATTAGGTTATTGTGCTTCTAAAAAAAGTGGCAATACCAATACATACTGAATCCTGTCTATTTTAACACATTAATCTCTAACACAGTAGTATGTATTTATGACAAATGCTAGTGTCAGTAAAATGTGAAATGAGTTAGACTTCACATATACCTGTGTTGGAGATGGTTTGATAGGTTCCAGAGGACAACACATTTTGTTGTATTTCCCTTTCTGCGCAAATAACCACGGCAACATGGCTTTGTTGGTGCTGCCAATCTCCCTGTAAAAGAAACAGTGTAAAATTGATGTATATTTTATATCACAGAACGCCCACACACTTTTTTCCCTGGGTCATGCAGTAAAACATGCAATAATGCCTGAAACAACCATTGGCATGGAAAGGTTTAAAGAAAATCGAGTGTTGATCTTGTACAACACCTGCAGGAGATGTGTTATAGACACACATGGGACCACATGTATGGATGGGTCTATCAGACTCACTTGGCCAGCCTCTGCAGGACCCCCACCACCTCCTCCTCCTTCCTCCTCAGCTGCTCCTCATAAGGCACATTCCACAGGGGAGTCACCACATTTGCTATCTGGACACTCAGTGGCTCCTCTTCCTCGTCCCCCTCTGTTCGCTTGGATGGGGGCTGCCCTTCTGCGCCCTCTCCCTCCTCCTGCTTCCTCTTCCTCAGGATGGGGTCTGCTTTGGGTTTGGCCAGCCTGACGCTCAGCACCTGGCCCTTCCACTGCATGCCGTGAACCATCTTCATGGCCTTGTCACGCTCTTCCTCATTCTTGAAGGTGACAAAGGCAAACGTCTGCTTGCCAAACAGCTTGATTTTGTGCGGGTTGAGGCTGTGTTTGGCCAGGAACTTCTTCAGGTCATTGAAGCCGGTGAACTTGGGTAGATTCCTGATCTCCACCTTGTAGATCTCAGATGTGAAGAGGTCTTCTTTGATGTAGCGGTACATGGGGTCAGAGGCTGCTTCATTCCCCACTTCAGCTTTGGTGTCAGACTTTGCATCCTCATTGTTGGAGTCCTGGGGGAGGTCATCAGGCCTGTCCTCTGTTGAGGGTGGAGTATCAGCCACTGGGCTGCTGCTAACATCTGCCATAACTCGTAATGCTGTGAAATTAACAATGCAATTAGCAGATTGATATTGATTTTACATTTTAAAGACATACCTGAAATAAAGTTTGAACAGTTTTGTCAGCGTAACCAGACACTTTTTGTCTCTCTAAGGGACTGTTTTGGTTTTTTTTGGCTTAGGGGAAGGCATACAAGTTTAAAAGTTGTATTTTGTATTTATTTCACTGCCCATACCTCAGAAATTAATTTGGTATTTTTACATTTTTGACAGTCCTCGGACACATCATGTGCAATTAATTCTTCAGAAAAAATCATAACCAAATCTGAGCTTCAACTAGTAATGTTTAATCAAAATCACTACATCTCATTTAAAGTTTGGCAAAAAAATAAACAGTTTGCACTAACTAATCAGCATGCATGACAAGTGTGAAAAATCAAGGCTTTTATCAGCTTTCGGGAGGGTCAAAAGAAAAAAAGAGTCACACTCCAGCCCCCCTCCCTCTGATAGGTAAAGAACAGTCCCTAAGGAGCTCTTGCTCGCAGGGCAAAATGTGCTCAAAGCTTGGTTTATGAGACTGTAACTTTTTAACAATGGTTACAATTAACTTCGGAATCTAAATGTAACAGTGGAACTGAGGAAACAACGTTTACATTTTAATAGCTTTTCTGTAAAAGCATTAAAACTTCTAAGGATTTGAGTTTTGGCTATACGTCACGCTATCACCTGCTCTGCACACAGATGCATTTGATGTTAGCTACAGGTAATTAAAACATGCACTGAAGTTGCGGGTTTTCTTCTTTGATGAAAACGACTCACCATTACCTATTTTAATGTCTAATAGTTTACAGTTTCCTGTCGTGCTAAATATAGGCTAAGTAACACCCATAAGCAGTGAAAGTCCGGACAATATTTTTCATACACCTTACCTTCTTGTATTAATTTCAATTTCACTTCTGACTAACATGCACAGGGCGCGGCCATGTTGGTTTGGCCACGTGCTGCAGTGAACTCTGAACTTAAAGTGACAGTCGTCATTTAGGGCTCGAGCGTCACGTTTCATTTTTCGTCTTTTAAAAAGGTTTTTCTTCTTTTAATGGCGATTTGTTACCTCGCGGATACTGGCTACTTTGTATATACATCTATTCATTTTGAAATTGCTATTTACTTTTTATTCTAAATAAATATAGGTTATTTAATTAACTTCAGTTTTCCATTCAACAGTAATTGTTTCAATTCCTTTTAGCCTTCTGCGTCAGTCCCTATGTAAAAATGTGACTGTGTTTTACCCCTGAACTTTTGTTTGTTAATACCATGCACCACTTCAGCACATAAAACTGAAATATAAACCATAAGGCAACACAGCATTATTACTTGATCTTGAGGCCCCATCTTACAGAGCAGCCCTGAGTTAAAATCAATGGTTGAGTACAGCCTAAGTACACTTACTCATGTACTGTACTTAAGTACAAATTTGAGGTACTTTTACTTTACTTGAGCATTTCAATCTCACTCAGCTTTCTACTTAAACTCCACTACACTTCTGGGGCAAATATTGTACTTTTTTACTCCACAATTATTTGATAACTTTAGTTACTAGTTACTTTACAAATTAAGAATTTTGTGCTCAAACCCTAAGAAAATATGCATGTGCATCTGAAATTATTTGATTGATTGGAAAATTAATTGGCAACTATTTTGATAATCATTTAATTGTTATTAGTTGTATTATCTGTCATGCAAATACATTTCATGATTCCAACTTCTCAAATATGAGGACATGCTGCTTTTCTTTTATTTATAATTCGGATTTTTAAAACTGATTTAAAATTTTCTGCACTGAGTACTTTTACTTGTATTTCTTAAATACATTTTCCAGATGTACTTACATACTTTTACTCAAGTAACATTTTCAATGCATGACTTACTAGTTACAGAGTATTTTTGCAGTGTGGTGTTAGTAATTTTGCTTCAGTAAAATGTTGCATTTTTCTGAATAAATGGGTGTGGTAGCCTCAGGGATTTATGGGGGGTTATTTTAATATAAGCCTACAACAATCAGAAGACACACACACACGCACACACCTTTTTATTGCACCACATTTTACTTATGTACTTCACAGTGCTGATCCAGTTTAACTCATCGCTCTCTTTATGGATAGAATTATTCCTATAATTTCGCACCTATATTTTACATTTTGATATATCAAAGCCTGTCTGTTCTTTTGCACTGAATAGTCTACAGCACAAGTTGTCACCTTTCTCAGTCAATAATCAATTGATAAAAAAGTTTGAGATAGAAACAGCACTTTCCCAGACGAGAGAGGCGGTGCGCGCGCTGTCACAATGTGGGCGCGGGCATACGTAGGAAATTCGGCGCGCGAAAGCTGTAGCAGGAAGTAGCTTCGGGGAAACGGCGGCCAGTCAGGATTTGAATCTGTCAAACTACTTCCATAATCTACAAACATCTACAATAATATGGCAGACCCGAAGGTGAGGTCACACATTTTAGGTCATCTAATGTGTTATGTTCGCCTTGAAACTGGTATTAGGTGGCAAACATTGTATTTTGTATGTCGTAATTCGTCAAAGTTTGTAAAGGAAGCTGCGAACCAGAAATGCCGACAATGATGTCTTTCGTGATGCTAGAACAGCCAATTGGTGTGTTTTTAAAGCCACTGGATGTAATGAAAGCTTAAGGGCATTATGACAGACATGTAGAAATGTCCAGGTCTAGATTTCATACTCTTCGTGATTTCTTTCAGGTTGACGTTGACGAGCTCCAAAGTACTGTGAAGTGTGCAGCCAGTCAGCATGTTAACATTAGCATCGCACACTCATCATTAGTTGCTTAGGGAGGCAATTTGCACGACACTGCTAACGATGTAACGAAACTATCACACTTGTCAGCCATTTGTACGGGGCACCTTACAATCTGCACGTAGCCGACCGGCCAAAGACAACGAGGTTAGCCGGGTTCTTGTCTTTGTCTGCCCAGCACAACAGTTGCTAACATTTGCTAGCTACTGTTAGCATTAATAACGGGGTGCTGGAGCTAGTCATTGCGTATTAATGGGCAGTTAGCACTAACTATGTCATATTAAGTAGAGTGCCAGTTATCCTAAAAATCATGTCACCTAAATCCCTGTCAAATTAACAGTGGCTTCAGTCAACGACAAACACCGTGGTCCGTGAAGGCTTACGGTTAACGGTTAGCTCTCCACTAGCCTGCCAGTGAAAGGCCTCGTCGCCTAGCTAGGCAACTTCACAATGAGTTGTCTTAGAAAAACAAAGTCGAACAACTGTTTCTTAACACTAAAGAAGTAAAATTCAACTGCGACGAAAAACCAAGCTCATAGTTTACCCACCTAATCATTCAAGCCGGTTACATTTACTACATTTATCCAACCGTAAGCGCATTGAATTTACCGTTAGTAGCAGTTGTAGCTTAACTCCCTTAGCTAAGGGACTGTTCTTCACTTATCAGAGGAGGGGGGTAGCTGGGGTGTGACTTTTTTAAAATTTGATCCTCCTGAAAGCTACTAATATTTGTCCTTGAGCCTCCCTGAGTGATTTGAGGACCCTCTCCGCCATAAATTACTTAATAGAGTTTTAAAACCTATCCTTTGGTATTTAAAAGTTAAAAGTTGAACACAAAATTCTGGGGTTGAAAAAAAACCTGGTTTTCGCTCTTCTTGTGCATCTTGGTTAGTTAGTGCTAACGGTTTATTTTGGGCCAAATTTTAAATGAGATATAGAATAAAGTGATTTTGCTGAAATCACACTACTTTAGGGCTGGGCGATATGGCTGAAAAATGTATCATGATATAAGTGTTTCATATCAGTCGATAACGATAATTATTGAATTTTTAAAAACCTATTTGAAATAAGGACCAGGAGAAAAAAAATGTTAAATTTAAACACTTCTAGTCTAAATGTAACCTTTCTTCAGTAATGAACAAACGAACACAGAGGAAAAAGAGGTCAACATAACCATGAAAAACAGTCAAATAAATGAATGTACTGTTAATGTGCAAATGTAAACATTAAATAAATGCTTAAACTTCTTTAAAAAAATGTGCAAAGTACTTTGTAAAAAAAGAAATTAACAGATATTAACATATTTGACCTGTAACAAACAGTCAGAACCAGCATAAAAATATAAAAATAACTCAAAAACAACTCAAACATGGTTTCACTCCAGATTTTGGCAAGGAAAACTGTTTCACCTTCTCAGGCTTTAAGGCCATACAGGTACATGGTAGTCTGCTGCCGCTTCTGTGGTGTTTCATTTGTACCAGCGGTTGATGGTGGTTTGATACTGCTGTACTCCAACGGGTGAGAGCGGCTGAGGTGATAAAATAGGTTTGTTGTATTCCCAGTCTTGGTAGGGACGGCGACCTTGCACAGTTTGCAAACAACATTGGTCTGACTTTTGTCTGATTTATAAAATCCGAAGTACTGCCAAACCGGCGAACTGACCTTTCCTCCTTTATCGACAATTTCCTCACGCTCTGTCGCACTCATTTTCTCCTTTCACCATTTTGTTATGAGTTGTAGACATGAGGCACGAAGGCGCACCCAAACATGAAACTGCTAGTGTGTGTGTCTCAACAGGTTATTGGAACGTTACGTACGTTACCAACAGGGAGTGAGTGAGTTTGTTCATGCAACCAAACTTGCTTAGCTGGGCCGGGAGCGCCGGGAGAGGCTGAAGCCCTTGCTGGAACTGCGTCCCCCAGAATGCCTTGCGGTTCAGGACCGGGATTTTCTTCCTGTTTTATGAGACGTTTTATCGAACGTATTTTCTGTTGATATCGATCATGTGTCTATTGCGATAGATATCATTATCATTTTATCGCCCAGCCCTACACTACTTTAAGCACAGATTTCTTTTTGTTTTGTTTTCTCCTGACAAAGGGATTTGTTCCACATGATGTGTCCAAGGACTGTCCGAAATTTGAAAATTTAACATTTGTTTTTACATTTTCTAGCTGTGAGAAATGGTGTAACATAAGCAAATTTTGAAGAAAACTTGCTTTTAAGGGATGTTTTCTTTAAAAATTAGTGGTAAACTAAATACAGAGTACAACCCTCATTGCCCCTCCCCTAAGCTAAAATAAAAACCATCAGTGCCTCCCCAGTGCTCAAAAAATTATTGACCTGCCTCCCCCTTTTTGCACCACCTCTCCCCAAGAATTAGAAACAAACAGCCCCTAAGTTGCAACAAATTAAGCGGGATATAGTTAACTTGCTATATAGCTAACTTGCTATACTGCTAACCAGTAATATTAAAGCTTGTGAATATAATGGGGTAGAAGTAAAGTTAAGGTTGTCACTCTGAAGACAGGAAAGCCTCCCGCGTTTTTCAGTTTCATATTCGCAAAATGACACTGCACACACAGATTTGCATAAGGTCTTTTCTCACTTTGTCAGAGGTCATGAACTTGCAAACTTTTTTAAGGATCTTTATCCTCAGTATTTTTATTTTTTTTGTATGAGTAATGTATTTTCTTGCCATATTAGACATGTACATTTAAACTTGCGAACACCGACATGGGAACATGCAACCCCAAATAGAATTAAAGATGCTTGGCTCAGCTGTAGTGATTACTAAAGGCTTTGGCAGTTCCCATACAAAAGCTATACTTAACCAATGAGCTCTTAAATCCCTCCATTGATGCATTCATGGCCGGTTGGTCAATTGTGAGAAGTCACTTTGTTCCAGTGATAGAATAGAGTGACGTATACCACATGCCTTATTACTTAAACTCAGTCTGAATTTTTGACACTGATAAATTGATGTTGTTTTGCTTTGAGTTAAATCATTAATTTGTCTTCTTCCTTTTAGGACCAGGAAGAGCACGAACCCACTGCAGAGACGGCAGAGGACTCTAATCATGATCCCCACTTTGAGCCCATCGTGTCCCTTCCTGAGCAGGATGTGAAAACATTAGAAGAGGACGAGGAGGAACTCTTTAAAATGTAAACTGTTTTTAATGGTCTTCTTTGTTCAGTCACTCATACGTGTTGTGATCTAATATACATTTTGCTGACCATTTGGTAAGCTAGTATACTGTTGTTTTCTCAGGCGGGCTAAACTATATCGTTTTGCCTCTGAGAACGACCCGCCAGAGTGGAAGGAGAGAGGAACTGGAGACGTCAAGCTGCTGAAACACAAAGAGAAGGGCTCAATCCGCCTCTTGATGAGGAGAGATCGCACCTTGAAGATTTGTGCCAATCATCACAGTGAGTCAAGTTGACAAGCAGTCTTATGTATTTAATGGCTGATTTATATCATGACACCAGATACATTGCCAAGAGAGAGAAAAAACAAACAACTGATAAGAACACAAATAAAAATTGACATTGCATTGCATGTGCACATTTGGCTTCTGTTTGTTATAAAGTTTTGTAGCAAGCCTTGTGAACACACCATCGTCTCTCCCCATGATATTTAAGTGTTTCAGTATATGTGCAGAAACCTCAAGCTGGTGGTATTTAGGGTTGCAAAATCTCTGCAATATTCAAAATGGGAATAAAACAGAAATACAGGGAACACTTGCTCAGGATGTGTTTACAATGCCGTATGCAGAAAGGAACAAGCCTTTTACCAGATCATTAGCAGACATGATTTATTAAGTTGCCAAATTACATACAATTTAAAATGTGCCCTGTGGTGAGTTTAAGTTAACTGAGGAAAGGTACTTTAAAATTTTGAGCTGACAGAATGGGCTGTGGGTAAACTTGTGGTTTCAAGTAAACAACTGACAGACATGTTAATCAAAAAAAGAATAAATGGAAATAGATGAATTATTTTTGATTTATTAATTAGCATGCCCAAACAAGCTCCATCCCACATGGTTGCAGGTAGCTAGCCAAAATTAGCAGAAGGTGTTAACAAGGTATAAACTGTGTACTTTGCTTTGGGATATCTGCTAGTTAACTGAAATAAAATATAAAAGATTCACTTCATGTACATTTGTTAGGCTATGGTATTGGGGGGAAAAATGCAACCAGAGTATCGCCTGCACATATGCAGCTCCTTTCCTCGACTGCCTTTCAGACTTTTTATACCAACTTCAACAAAAATGGTTTCCAGTTTCAATTATAATAAAGCATTAATCCAACAAAATATCCTCTGTTTTCATTCCTATAAGGTCTGTTGTAACTGATAAAAATAATTTATTATTGTATTGTATAATACCATATACCCTGAAAATGTGATATTCAATTAAATAACCATAGTTATGACCAAAACATGCCATAAAACCAAATATTGCTTTTTCATGTGTCTCCTGACTGTCAAATAAGTTCACTGTTAATTTCAATCGTGTCGTATCATGCAAAAATTCAGGCCCTTAACTTCCCTTGGACTTTTTCCAACCCTATGTGACCCTATTGCTATAAGTGGTAAGCATTGAACTGTAAGTGAAAGAAGGGGGAGGAGGTCTTGCTTTCGCACAGCAGTCTGCAGGTTATTGCAGTCTCTATCTCGGCAAACTGGTATTCATCATCTTAGTGTTCTCACCGCTGGATGAAATGATGCATCTCATTTACATGAGCAGCAGCTTTGCTCAGATAGGAGCTTTACACTGAATATTTGTATTCGCCTGAGCAAATGCAAGTGTAGTTAAGCAGACAACACACATGTAAGGAGCCTGATAACAGGATTAATAGAGTGTATTGGTTCTGGTAAGAAGGAGAGAAATGGCACCAAACTAATCAAAATGGTTAGGATATACAATTAGCCATTATCAAAAGCAGTCCCAACTACATGCACTTAATAGTTGTGCAGCCACCGAATATGATGACCCCCTGTAGTGTAGATGCTTTCATCTCTGCCTTCCCTGCCATGTTAACCTTATTCTCTCTTGTGAACGACAGTTATGCCTAGCATGGAGCTGAAGCCCAACGCTGGCAGTGACAGGGCATGGGTGTGGAACACATTAGCAGATTATGCTGATGAATGCCCCAAACCTGAACTCCTGGCAATACGCTTTTTAAATGCAGAAAGTAAGTATTTATACTTGTAATCCAAAGTTGTACAGACCAGTGTTTTAATTTTGATGATATAGTGATCACACTGAAGTGACAGATGGCTGCAAGAGGCCTGTTTTCTGCATCCAGACTTAAGGCAACAAACTCCCAGCAGCTGTATTCACACATGCTTTCCTGTTTCTCAGTGCAGCATGATAAAGCAGCCTGACTGTCCATCATACAACAGTGTGTTGATGTGAACATACCCTAACTGTCTATTCTGTTTACAGATGCCCAGAAGTTCAAGGGGAAGTTTGACGAGTGCAAGGAGGAGATGAGAAAAACTCTAGAGGGATCAGGTACATGAAACTTAAACTTTAGGCACATTCCTTAAAAGAGAGGTTAGATGACATGAAGCATGTTTCCCGTCAAATGTGGTCATGTTTGAGTGAATTATATTATATTGAGACTTGTTTTAAATTAAATTCAAACTAACATGACATGACATGACATCTTACATGCTAGGTTTCATGAGCATGCAGACTCACTCTGTCCCTTGCTGTTCCCTCCAGCCTGGGACTTTTTCTGTCTGCTACATGGACATGCAGAATGTAACACTTTACTGGCTTTTTAAAAGGCTGGTTTCAGTATGTTCTGCTACATCACAGTTCACATCAATCAAAGGGTCCCAGGGCCCACCTTAAATAATGAATTGCTTATAGTGGCTGAATGAATAGTTGGAATATTCTTTAAGGGACAAACTTAAACACCTTAATTGTGGATGTCTAGTCAGTGTTGAAGGTAAATGCATTCAAGTGAAGCACTAAATTCTTTACCATGTGCTATATTGACCAAAAAGCTGGAATCGCCTGCTTGCATTGCACACAATTTTTTTTTTTTTTTGTTGCCAAAACACAGTGTTAAGTGACAGAAATACTCAGCTGCCCTCTCAGCCCTGCTCGTTTCAGTTGTCTTTTACAGTTCATCTTCAGGGTTCTGAAGATGAACTGTAAAAGACTGTCTGTGAGAAGAAAACTTTTATGTATTATAGTAACAGGCACACATGTTCTTACTGGGTCGGCACTGGCGACAGCATCCAACAAAAACTGCCCACACTGAAATCGATGGCAGCAGAATGATTCTGTTCCTGCAAGTATCAGAGAGCAATTTGAGCAAAGGCACCACCAGTTGCTGTTTGCTCTCGGCAGCTCGGGTTCTGATGGCTCCCTGCTGGCCATATCACGGCTAACGCAACCACAGCCTCGGCCTCTGTTCACAGCTTTACTATGGCTCAAATAAACATGGCTGAATATCCGAGTCAGCCAAAACACTGTAAAATGTATCCTCAACTCATAACATCCTCTGCACTAATATTTTGGCATGCCGTTTTTTTGCGTAGGAAATGTAGCTACTTTGCAAAGAGAACAAGGAAGCTCTTTTTGAGGAGTGTCTAGAGCACACCCCCTTGTTCAAGCTGAAATAGCCTGTAGTTCTTCCTTGTGTCTAACTACGTCACCGTTGCGTCATATGATAGTGCTGGATGCAAATATTCATCTGCCAACTCAACTTTCTCGGTCAGTATAGCACACGCAGAGAAGTTTAATGCTTCAATAAAATACATTTACCATCAACACTGATTGGTCGTGCAACTGAGTTGTGTTCAAGCTTCACAGCTTTTAAGCTGACTGCACATTTCCCTGTTTTGCCACAGGCAACACTGACAAAGTTGCAGAGAAGCTGGGGGAGCTCTCCGTAAAAGACAAGGCATCAGAAGAAAAGAAGGAATCGGTCAAAAAGGAGGCCGAGAAGAAAGAAGATGAGAAAAAGGAGGTGAAGGCTGAGGAGAAGAATTGAGAACCAAGAACTTGCTTTGCTGATCTTCAATTTATCAGTTTTTCCTCTTTTTCTACAATAGACTCTAAATGAACTGAATTTGGACACTTGCATATTATTAGTTTTTTTTTTTATCTGTTTTGCCTCAAGATCACAAGTCCTTGATGCCACTGTGGGGAAAAATACAAGAAAATTTATGAGAAAAAAAGAAGCCCCCACCCCTGTCCCTCTTTGCACCATGGAATGCCACACTTTCCATCCTTGTCATCTACAGTTCAATGTTACATTTGACAAACTGTGAAAAGAGGCTTGTGATAGTGATAATTCCCACATTGGGGTATTTTTTTGTTTTGTTATTCTGAAGCAGAGTTTGTTTGTAGGGGGAGAGGATAATGTAGCCTGCTTGTTAGCAGCACAGGGTCAGGGACCAGGCATTATGGAGGTGCATTACACATATAAAATCCCATGATGCAGCTCAGTGGGCCTTAATACCCTGTCCACTGTCCATGCTTCCACTGTTAGTAACCGCAAGTAAGGCGAAGACTTCTCAGTGGATGCCTTGTAGAAGTAGTTCTTACTTGGTTCCTCCTTTCTTTAGTTCTGTTGGGAACTGACTAGAAGAGGAATCCACTCCAGACAGTCGAGGGGCATCAGATGGTGTGCTGCAGATCGCAGTGTCCACTGATGGCTTACTGATAGGAGATCAGATGCACTTAGCTAAGCATTTCATCTTTTTCCTTTTTGTTTTAATTATCTGAAAACCATCAAGTCCAAAGTCAATGGTTCATCAGAGTTTGGCGCAGCTCCGCTCTGACTTAAGTTCCTCACCATGAAATCAAGTTTGTATTATTTAGATCATAACATTCCCAGACTTAAAGCATGTAGAGTATATGTAACAGAGTGTGCCCTATCTGATCTGTGTGCTCACCACCCTCTCCTTTTCTTTCCACTAATTGAGTTCTTAACCTTGCCTCTAAAGTGCATCTAAGTGCCAGTGCATCTGTAAATACATGTATATGGATGAAATGTTGCTTTTCATTTGCACTCAAATGATTTGAAATGTTTCCTCCACCTTCGAATAAAAGCTGTCAAAGACCACAGTTGCATTCATATAAAAATCATTGTTTCCTGGGATAGCCAATGATAACGTGTAGCTATAAATAATACAGCTCAATTATACCAGAGGTGAGACCAAGTCGTTGTTTAGCTAGTCCCACATCCTAAATTGAGTGTCGAATCCTAGACAAATCATAATGCACTCTTCACCAAATGTAATTCCATTTTAATAATGATACTACAGTATTAAATTTACAAAAACTCATAAAACAATGTAGGTGGAAGTTGGCATATCTATTTTTTGGCCTTTACACTGTAATTTTGTTTTCATTGACCACCATATAGTTGTACTTGGTATCATTTTTTTCAACTGGCGCTCAGTTATATAACCTTAGCCCCTCGTGGTTTTTCCTTGCAACTTAACTGGATGTTGGATTGGTTCAAACAAAGAGGATGTGGGGATTTTGATTTCCTGGGAATGAATAGTGTTATTGTCAGTTGAATCAGGAAGCGAAGGGAAATCAATTGGTCGTGGCACACTTATTAAATACATTTTTAAATCTTTGGGCTTGGGGGAAGGTATCAAGTATTTTCAAGTCAAAATGCTTATGAAATATTCAAGTAAAGTCACGGGTCATTTGTGTGGAATTCCAATTTAAGTTGCAAGTCCTTTTGATTTTGTCAGTTTGAGTATAAACTCAACAAATCCAAGTCATGTGACTCGAGTCCACACTTATATATATATATACTGACATAAGAGAAGATCATGTGACTGGGTTACATGCAAAATAGCAATCCTACAGAGGCTTTGACTTTTAAAATGTCAATCAAGTGTGTTAAGTAAAATCTACGGACTATAAAACAACTTTCTATCAGTGTCGTGCAGGTGTACCAAACTGTACCATCTTAACTCACAAGAATCAATCTCATTCACTCAAAGAGTTGGAAACTTTATTTACTCCGCTCAGGTCATTGGGAAATATTTCCTCTTCACAAAAATAGGAACGCATGTACATTTATAGTATATTCTATATTTTAATACATATTGAACTTTCTATTTGAGTTTCAGAAAACAAATATCAGCTCATGGCTGATAAAACAGATTCATTACTGACTGTCAGGAATGGCCCCTGACCTGCAGTGATGTCCATCCCAAAAAAGAACAGTGGACTAATGGCAGTCATCTTAAAGAGGAATGACATCGATAGTGTTTTGATATGTGGTCATGATAGACTGGGGTATTTTTTCAGGCAACTCGGCAGCTATCAATTTGTTCAGGTTATTTCAAGATGTTCCAGTTAGTTGTTTGACTGACACCCATCTGACTTGCCCAAAAAGTATCCCCGTATACCATAGCCTCACAACAGAAACAGTTTCTAACAGTTCAGAAATACATGACTTGAATAGAGTATCCTGTTGCTTCACATTACTGTGTTCATGGTAAGGCAGCTGGGTGAGACCTTAATAGGGAGACCATACTAGCCAGAAGGTTGTAACTACAGCAAGTTTCTGTAACATCCAACCTTGTCAGAAAGCAAGACTCCACCACAGCTACCGGCCTTTACACTCTGATCTCTGGAGAAAGTAATCTATGAATACATCAGAAATGGGAAGGAAAAAGATCCTGTATAAAGTGATGTCATTTCACAATTAAGCATTTATTACCTTGTAAATTGGCCTTTCTTTCAGATCTTTGCTCACAAGTGTAACTCCTGCCATTTGCAGCTCGATACAAAACACTAATTTTCATTCATGTCCTTTAATGTCTAATAGTGTTTCAACGAGCCACATTTCATTGTGTATGGAACATAGCTATTCCTCTCAAAAAGGCAACAATGGTTTATTCATGCAAATGTAGCCGGACCAAATCTACCACTTAACATCCATGTAAATTCTGGCATTTTTTTTTCATGTTGGTTTGCTGCAAAATATAAATAAAAACCTTCCACTTAGATATCAGTTCATTTTTAGCAGACTTTCAATTAAGAGTAAAAATGAAAGAAAAGTTTAGCATCTCTGAGTGGTGTGTAATACTGGAGCTGTACCGGACAGCTGCTGTAAATGGATTTATTTGACATTTTCAGTCTTCATGATGTCACCCAGTCAATGCATTTGAGAAATTCTGCGTTGTGTAGCCACTGTTGTGTTGGCACTGAAATCTCAAGGCAGCATCTACTGAAAGCCCATTCCTTGACTTGTGTTCAGCACACTGTGGATCATGTGACTGTTCACCTGTCAGTGATTGTGACTTTAATATTTTGCTTCCTCAGATCACATATCATGTAATTACATTTCATCATACATAATTTTTTGTACACTGCAAGGTAGACCAAGCTATATTTACCTTATGGATTTTACCCATCATCATCTCATTTATTTATAATTTATCAACAAAAAACTCCACTCAAAATAAAACATCCATTCCAGGTATCTGTATAAAAAAGATGTATCAAACATAGCTTTTGAAAGGTTGGCTATATAAAAAGGAAACAAACCCATTAAAAAAACTACAAAATAATGAATGGATGATCACTTGTTTTACTACATGGGACAATGGGTTGTTTCTCTACACCGTTCCATTCCTATGATTACAACACAACTTACACACTAAACAATTAACCATCTTCTTCTTTTAGACACAAACAGAAAGTTGTTTTGGTTGTGCAAGGCTGGACTCTGGTTCTGCACTCTTGGGATGAGGTATTCTGATCTTTCAGAACGCTTATGTATCTGCCCAGCACTTGTATCATGGGTCATGTTGAAGTCGCCTAACTGAACTTCACTTAAACAGAAGTCTGTGATGATGTATTGCACCTTGGTTGAAGGGAATAAAGGGTGCTAAGCTGTATTCAAGCCCTAAAAACCTGCTCTTGATTGACACAAAGGAGTCGTTCATCATGTATGAATTCATATCATCTAGCATCTCTGCTGGTTGCATTCATTCCTGAGAAATTTCCTTTTGACAAAGACAGATTTTAAGTTTATTTTTACTTTTAATCAATAGCAAAGTCTTTCTCAGTGAATTTGGAATGCAGCCACCAGATGTGATACGATGACATTTCCTTTCCCAGCTTCTCACCTCACTTGTCTCACGTTGCCTGCAAATGCAGATGATCTAACTGATCAGTCCTCCATCATAACTCCACCAAACATGCTGGAGATGGCATGAACAGTACAGGTTAATGTGAAGCACCTTGACTTCTTGAGGTCGATTGACTCGTAAAGGACATTTAGTCTTCTCACAGAGATCCATAGTGAGGGTGTCAGTGTTTAATTCATCTGTAGTGTTTTTGTTCAGCCTTCAGCACTTGCTGGAGCAAAGTATGTGTGACATTTGGATCAATGTACGTTTCATGACCACAGCTGAGAGACAACGGTAATAACAGTAACGGTCCATTCTTACGACCAAGATGATGAGCCACAAAATGTTAACGACAAGACACTCCTCACACATACATACTGCGACCGCGGTATCAACTGACAAATAGCCCCTCAAGTATGAACACACACAGGCATTTGGCTAGACAGACCCACACAAGAGCAGACAGTTCCTCTGATTGGACAGTAACTCCCAAACAGGGAGTGCTATTTGCCCCTGACTGGCCGTTATCTAGACTTTACTAAAACAACAGAGAGGAGAGAATCTCTTTGCAGCAGGGTGGCCGTTGTCGTTGGAGGTGGATGTCCCTGCTCACACTGATATCTCATATGTGGTGCCTCCTACTCCTGTCACCTTTTTGACGTTATTGTGGCGACTGGGGCTGAGGGTGGGACCCTGGGCACTGGGGTGGCAGTCCATCTGCCCATTAACTTTCATGGCCTCTCTGAGTGGAAAGAGAAGAACAGAAGAAATGACTAAATACCAAAGAGATTCAAACAATAATACGACATTTAGAACATGCAGGTTAGTAGTTCGGATCATGACCATTTTAAATGACAAAAACAGAACAGCAGTATGGATGATTACTTGGAGTGTGCTTGTTAGTGAGGCAATAGGCTTGGGAATGTTAGACGAGGGGGTGAAAAGCATGCAAAAGAAAAAGAAATGGAGAGTTATACAACTTTATTCATTCATCAAATAATACAAAAAATGATATTTTGCTAGAAAGGCAAACATATAAATCAGAACAGAACATGAAAGAATTCACACCAGACAGTATTTAACATGAATAAATAGAACAGTTGGACAAATACCATACACCTTATACAAATGCTACACGTTTCTTTAAGTAGGACTAGTACACTAGTGCCCATGAATTGCTGTCTGTGTGTTTTCCAGCTGAAATACATTCAGTGCCCAACAGTCCATAATGGCTCAGTAAATGCATGCAGTCCCACAGCGGTAACGTTAGGATTCATACCTTGGGCCCCCCAGACGAGGTGAGTCTGTCCTCTCATGGGCACTGATGTAGGAGAGTTTCTGGTGGGAGTAGGAGGGGGATCGGGGCATAGCAGGAGAGCGGGGCTGGTGGGCTGGGGAGCGATAGGGGCCCTCAGGGCAAGTGGCCCTGCTCTGGCTGCTATTGCTGCTACTGTGATCTGTATGCAGGGAGGTGGATGAAGTCCTAGGGGCGCGGCCCAGCGTGGAGCCGGCATGACGCAACACAGGGGTTCGTTGCCCATAGCTCACTAGGCCTACCCCCATCAGGTTGTCCCTGGAGCCTCCATAGGCCGGGGGTGTTGGGCCTCTGGAGCCAGGGCCACGAGGCCCATCTTGGTAGCAAGTATTGGGGGGTAGGCCGTAGCCCCCATCAAACACGCCAGAGTCCTGGGCATAGATATGGGTCTGGGAGCGCCCGTGCATTACCTGCCGTTTCTCCCTCTCCTCCATCTCCTTTCGCTCCTGGATGGAGGCCATGATGGTCTGGGAGAGGTTGTCGTAGCGCACCGGGGATGGGTCCCTTTCCCTAAGGTGGGGGGATTGTCTGCCCACCCCCCTGGGCGGCATCACTGGACTGTAGGTGGGGGCGACCTGGTGCCTCTGCATTTCAGGTTCCCGGATGTGGCACATTTTGGTGGGCAGGTAGGGCGAGTGGAACCCCATGGAGGGCATACCACGATGGGCCATGCACTCACTGGCAGCGGCTGGGGAGATGGTGGGGTTGAGCAGGCTGTCATAAGACAAGCTGCCGTTACGGTTGGAGAGCGTGTTGGGCGAGAAGACACTCTTGTATGGGGTGGAGGTGACTGTCTGTGGCTGCAGGGCTGGGAGCTGGCCCTTCTCCGGCCGGCGCTGACCCTGCTTCAGGCTGAGAGAGCGCGAGTTGATGGGGTCAGAGTCCAGCTGGAGGGGAGAGGACTGGAAGGTGCGGTGGAGGGGAGCGTTGGTGTACTCAGGCAGATCCAGGTTTGGCTCGGATCGGTAGTCATGTCCACGGACACCCTCTTCCAAGATGGCAGAGGTCTTCCGGTCATCTGGCATTACAATCTGAAGAACAAACAGCAGAATGAAAATGTGAATGAAGTCCTTGTTCTTAATCATTGCCACTGAAGCTTTTGCACCAGGCAATAAACCCCTGACTATTAGGGTAAAGCTACTAATCACAGAATGCACCTCATACATAACTGCCAAACAAATCACATCTTACCTTCTCTCCAGCGGTGTGGTAGTGGACTTTAGGCATGGTGCCAAAGGACGGTCTGAATTTGTACATGGCTGGAGTGGAAGGGTGGGTCTTACCAGAAAGAGAACTCTCTACAACACACATAGACACAAGACCAGAGTCAACACTGTGGAGGTAATAGACATTATTACACCAGCTCTGATTGAAAGTTAGTTCTGGGAGAAACCTCAGAGTTGGATTCTATTGTAAGAGTAAAGAGGGCGTAGTGATTGAATTCTTGAAACACACACCATCACTGTTCCTACAGAATGAAAATGAGTAGGAGAGGCTGAGCAGTCGGATGGAAAGAGCCCAGTCTGTGACTGACAGGGAACACATTTGAATCCTTCAACATTCAGCTGTCCATCTTTGATGCATTGGCGCCCACAGTGGCCAGATCGGGCTATTGAAAATTTTGGGGTGGCACACCAAAACCAAAAGCCAACTGAATTTTTAATTTAAGCCAAACTTTGGAGCCTTAAGATACCACTACCTTCCCTCTAGTTTATAAAATGAGCATGCCACAGCCTCTTAAATACAGTAATAGCCACCTCTGACGGAAGGAGGAGTAATAACCCCCTCGTAAATCCCTCTGCCTTCCAGCAGTGCCCCCAACTGCTTGACTGTGATGTTGCAAAAAAACGATCAAGACATGAAGTTAATGTTATGTCCAGAGCAAAGCATGAAACCTCTCTATGTGTCTCCGAGGGATACACAAAGAGCTCTTACCTCAACAAACTCTGAGTCTTCTAAATTGCTTTTAAAAAGGGAAGCAATCCATTCAGACCATCTGCAGTACTTTGACGTACCACCAGGCAGGGATAGTGCTCCATGGAGGAGCAGAAAGTGTTCACTCCCTGATATAATGCACCATGACACTGGAGATCCTCTGGAGGGAACCTGCTGTTGTAGGTCCACACTATATATCATTGACATTTCATACTATTGAATGCAACAGTATAAAGAAGACATTACTGCTGGCTGACACCTTTAGCTGTGAAACCACCACCACAAAAGGATCTGTCACAGTTCCAAATTTACGCAGATGACATTCAAAGGCAGTCAGTCATTTTTTTTAGTTAAGAGTCCGGACTGTTGATATTCATCCCCCATCCCTCCATGTGTCAGAGCCTCATTGCTACATGCCACCAGTAAAGAAGGTGGTTATTCACACTGCAATGATTCACTCTGAAATCTCTCCATTGTACCACAAATTGTGCTGATTCAGTGAACAGGACTTTCCTCCTCACTACAAATCACGCCTATTCTCTGGCCTGGCATTAAAAAGACCATTGACCTGCCACTGGGACGGACATTTATCACGCTAAACTAGAGGCACGTCACATCCCACACTGTGATGTACAGAGGGAGTTTGGGGAATTTCTTTTTGGTACCAGCCCTGACAGGAAAGAGAAATGGGATTGATGATGACTGACAGGAGAGAGAGGGAGGGTTGTTGGTGAACACAGAGACGCTTTGTTCCTGTGCTTCTTACCTTCACTGGAGGTCAGCTGGCCTTTCAGCTGGTTGTACCTGTCAGCTTTGGGCGGCAGCGGCGGCTGGGTTTCTTTCTCATCCAGGCCGTCCAGGCTGCTTTTGGACTACAGGGAGGAGAGCGGCGCGTTAAAAGCATCCAGAACAGGTGGGGGAACAGCAGATGAAATAGAGAAGAGCATGTGTTAGCGCCAGGGACGCACCAACACAACTCTCACAGACGGTTGTAGTATAGCCAAGCTGCACTAGGCAGCTGCTCAACTTGACCTTAATTTTATTTTTGAGGCTAATGGAGTGGAAATGTTAAAATGATCTCAGTATTGGATAATGTTTTTTTGTACTCAATGGAGCGTTGTTGCACAGAAAAGGACTGAAATCAATGCAGCAGAACCAGAGATGTCACCTTTTTTTATTCCACATATCATTCATCTTTGTCAAAACTTGACGCCTGAAGCCAGAGATGAGCAGCAGGCTACAGAGGTCTGTCTAACTTCACGTGAACAGATTTCTTTTTCATTTTCAAACTTGTAGACTTCAGTCCCAACTGACGCCGACTCAAGTGACATCACTTGAGGCAATTTATCAGACTTCAGTTCCCTCTGGTGCCACAAAAGGATTTACAAAGCTTTTTTTGAATTGTGCAGTAGTACTCCAAAACACACGTAAACAGACTTTGATGTTGCTGGAAAGACAATTTTCTAATTTTCTCAGAAAATTCACTGAATCACTCTCAGCTTGCAGAAAAGTTGTCTCTATCATCTAACCCACACATCAGAAAGTAACTGAACTATAGAGTTATTCTTAAACGGAATAGGGCACTTTTCTTCACTTTGTGCTCCAGGCTGATGAGATGAGTAGGCTGTATTTTACAGGTACAGACATCAAACAATTTCCAATTCTATGCAAGTTGATTGTCAACATTTTCAGTAAATGGAGTGAATTGAAACCAATGGCTATGGCTTCTAAATCATTTACATTTGTTTCTATTATTTTTAGAGGCATGTTTGCCTTTAAAATCACCCACAGGGACACAGTAAATGCCTTTGGGGTCAAAAAAACAGTCATTTATTTTCCTCCTGTTTCACATGAGTCACTTGGCTTTGACGCCGTGTGTCTAATAATATCCTGTTTTAGAAATGAGGAAATTCTCTAAAATATCTGACCTCAGTGAGCTATATGCTGTTTAAGTGTGAGCCTGTATTAAAATGGGAAACAGAACTGGGGAACTATGACTATGGGAATACAGAGAGAGAAAACAGTTACACCCTGGCAAAACAAGGACTAGCTGAAGGCCACTCAGATGATGGACTAACAGGAAAATAACAGGAAAAAGCCTTGTAGTAATTGTGAACAACTCACCTTGGAGCTGATGATGGTGCTGTGGATGCCATTATCACTGATCTTGATGGTGATTTGCCTGTCTGACAGGTCAGGTCTGATGAATGGGGGCTGAATTTTGACATGGGGCTTTTTCTTGGGGTCCAACATGTACCTGCATACAAATGGGCAAAAGGGACGAATGGTTATAAAATATATATAGATACACAAGGGCATAGGTTTCGTTTCAACATTGGGGACACACACACACTGTATGAAACAGGTTTTGGGAGTCATCAGTCAGAAAATGTTGAGCATAAAACATTTAAAGATACACCATGCAGGATTTTCCTAAAAAAACAATGTATAGACTCATACAGAAGTAATCCCTCTCTACCACCTCTCATGACCCACTAGAAGTGTGGGGCAATGTATTTTTCTGCAGAGACTCTGCCCTCTGTCTGTATTTTCTAATTTTCTTCTCATTTTTTTGTGTTTGGGACATTTATGGACATGTAGCACACACAGTGCTCAGGTGAGTTTGGGGCTTTTATAAACAGGTAGCAACCAGGTGCCAGACCATAAGCTGCAGGCATCCAAGTGACACAGCGCTGAAAAAATGCACACATAGCGAGGCAAAATGCAAAACAAGACTGAATCATGGGTTGACTTTAACTTTTGCTTTCACTGGCAAGCGTGTTCACAAAAAGTAACCAACACACCAGCATAATATACCTTCAATTTCCTGCATTCTAGATTATTTTTATGCACTAATTTGTGCCTTTCTGCATCAATGTATGGTGTAAATGTCTTTAATTTTGTCAACACTAGAACCACCTTGTAGTGGCATGCCTCCGTGTTTACGTCCATGTCTTTGAAAACATGGATGCTGCACACACATCTTCCCCCCAGCAGCACAGAAGATCAATACAATCAGTACAGTTTCAAAGTCAAGATGGGCACCAGGATTAGTGTGACCAAATCAGGATCTGACCAAATGTCTTCCTTTCTGTTCCTGATATATGACGTTAAGTAATGTCCAGAAAAAAATTCATCACTTTATTATTATATCCTATTAGATATTTGTGTGAAATTTGGTCATAATTAGGATATGACTTCTCAAGTTATTTCCCAAAACAGGTTTTGTGAGGACACAGTGTCTTTGACCTTTGTCCTTTCAGCCAACAAATTCTGTCCTATTCATTCAAGTGCAAGTGGTTGTTGTACCAAATTTGACGGAATTCCCTCACGGCCTTCTTGAGATAATGTGTTCTCAAGAATACGACAGACAAGGTCAAAGTGACCTTGACCTTTGACATATTACCACTAAAATCGAATCAGTTCATAGCTGAGTCCACGTTGACTCCTCAAGGCTTTCTTGAGATATCGTGGTCACGAGAATGGGACGGACGACGGACAACGGACAGAAGGACAGACAGACGGCTATGGTTATTGCCAGTACGGAGGCATAATAAAAGTCCTCTGCTCTCATGTTTTTATTGGCGGGGAAGACATATTTGGGGGGAGACCTGTCTCCTGTGCCCCCCATCCCTAATTTCAGTACTCCTTTCCTACTTGATATGCTGCACCTTATACTTTCCTCCACTATCAACCCATGTAGGCTTTCCACAGATACACAGGGCTGAGTAAAATGATGAAATTACTGAACCACTTTGTGTAATCCCATTTGACTAGTTAGACAGTTTAAAAACAGACATTTCAAATACAAGTTCCTGACAGAAAAACAGCATTTACGTGAGACTTACAGGCTTTTTTCATAATTAAAAGGGCTGTCAGTGTGATGTCTTCAATATTTAATGGCGTGGATGCTTGGGGAGTGAAACATGCCGTACATTTTCTGGGCAGTCTTTTCAAGTAATTTAAAATAATCAACCCTTACATAAAAAAAATCCATGTTTCTAGAGACTGATTTGCAAACTGATTTTAAAAAATACTCTTATAACAGTTCATTCAGTATCAGTCTGGTCCAACATGCTTTGAGTCAATGGTTCAGTAAATCAAAAACCTTCCACCAGGGAGTACGCAACAACTTAACAGCAGATGCTTGTAACACAGCATTTCACCCCCACCTGCTGTCGTCTCTCTGCGGTCACACTGTTGATTTTTATGGAAAGGATCTCGTCCCTATAGGCTGTAAAACTGGTGTTCGGGCTTTTAGTGATGCTGTACGTGTGTGTGTGTGTGTGTGTGTGTGTGTGTGTGTGTGTGTGTGTGTAAAAAGCACGTTGACTAGCTGTGCGCTCCATCTCCCATTAACTGTTGTTCTAAAGAGTGATTCAATTCTCGCAGCCATCTGCCTTCCCCCAGGGTTGCTGGCTGTTTTCATGCTACACACCTCCGCAGCTACCTAAGAGCATGTGCATACACTCATACACACAAGGTATGTGTGTGCTATTATTGCAGTTACATGGTGCTGCACTGGTGCTATGGCATGGATGTCACAGGCTTTAATAGGCCACACCCCTAGCACACATACAGTATATATGCATAACCATACACAAACCTAATCTTTCAAGTGCAAAAATCCAGCACTGTTCATTAAAAATCACTGAGAGTTGAATGTGCACTAACAGAATAAAAACCCTTAAAGCATCTACTGTACATACAAACACACATGCAGCATAATAATGCATCTTACCTGGGTGCCAGGGGACTACATAAGACATACTCCACGTTGCCACAGCAACCCTTAGTGAAGGGATTTACTCCTCCGCGAAACTTGCCTGTCACCTGAGAAGAGGTTGTTTAGAGTCGTCAGCAAATGAAGGCCACAGTGTACACACATGTACACACATGAACATACACACTCACACAGAGGTCCAGCGCTTGAATACAAAGAAGGTGATTAATTTTGTTGAAGCATCACATAATTACTGTGTTTGGGAATAATTGTGCTGTTTATTAGCATATCTGTTATTTCTTCTGTGTGTGTGTGTGTGTGTGTGTGTGTGTGTGTGTGTGTGTCTACTGTCTTTGTTAAAGGGACCTCTTGTGCTCATTTTCAAGTTCAAGCTCATATTTGTATTTGGGGTTTCTACTAGAACATGTTTGCACACTTTAATGTTCAAAAAACACTTTATTTTCCTCATGCTGTCTGTGCTGGAACATTGCAGGAGCATTGCCAGGCCCAACATCTCTGCATTGTCATTACAGCCAGGGAGTGATTGTAGTGATTGTAACAGCAGCGTACCTGCAACCCTGCAACCAGGTCAAGACCTCTTTATACCCCAAAAAGTCAGCAATAACAGCTTATAAACCAAAATCTCTAAAACCTCTAAACCTTATATGTTCAAGCAGGAAAATGATCCTAAATCAAGGAGAAATTAACAACATCAGCATCCAAGATTACACCCAGCTGACATTGGATGTCAGTATGACATCAGAAAGACATTGGACTCTTACATCAGACAATTGTGAATTTTAGTTGGTATAAAAATTGGGGCGATATTTTAAATATCATGCTGTGTGGATGTTAACATTTTGACGTCTTCCAGACATTGGGTTTTGTTCTCCATACCTTGTGTCGTTATTCTGCGTCAAGATGACATTGGTGTGAGATGTTTGGAAGACATTGGATTTTGGTTACTTAACAACGCAACGCTTAAAACCAACAAAAATATCAACATCATTTTTCATTGATCAGCAGCGAGAAAAGTTTCCCTGATGTTAGCATGTAACTACGTGTAGCATACTTGCAGCCATGAAATGACTGTAACAGTATAGTGGCAATTTCTACCATCAAATATCAGCAATAAAAGCATCTATACGTCTTCACAGCCAGACATGTCCCAGCGGGAATGAATCAAAACCAGGGAGAAATTAACATTGGCAAACAAGACTACATGTACATACATTCCCTGACAATTGCATGTGATGTGACATGAAAGGAAATGTGTCACCAACTGACACCGGCTTGAAAACAATGTAGAAAAGCAGTCAGAGCTATTCAGCAGCTATTCAGAGCTGCCTGAGAGTTGAGGTTCATGCTCACAGGGATTATTTTTACATACCTTTACCTCAATATTTGAAACCATGACAACAATTAATATGAACATCTGACATCGGAACATTATGTGTGACAGAAAAATAGGAAAGAAGAAAGAAGAAAGAAACAGTATAGGTCCCCATGACAGTTACCTCTGTCCACAAAGACTACTTGGACTGTATTATTCTACTGTATGTGCAGCTGGAGTGCCAGAAATTCACTGTGGTGACCAGAGGTTAGCTTGTCAAAATTCTCCACCTAATTCAAAGGTCCACTAAAACAAGCATGGTTGCCAACAGTCAGACAGCTCCAGGTGTGAATGTTTGAGTCTGTGAGAGTGTGAAGCAGAGCAACACAGCTCTGTTGACTTATGCTGGATAAACAACAGACCAACTGTTTGTGTGTGTTCATTCAGGACAAGCATGTCAGCAGCTCCTGCACCCACCTGTTCATTGGTTGTTCGACCTCGAGCAACGAGCACCATATGGAAACCTGTGAGCCCCATGACTGGAATAAAGAAAAGCCCCGCTATGCACATTACCACCAGACTGGACACAACGGTCAAGCTCAACAACAACAATACGGGACCACAAGAACACAACCAGATGTACTGTGAGAATAACTCCACTGACTTATCCAAACAGAGGAAGCTAGTAGCACTAACTTCCGTCCATTCAGGAAACATTAGTCCAAAAATAAATGATCAATCATCCAAGTTGTCCAGTTAAAGGAAGAAATAGACAAAGTGAGATTTCCAGCAGAGAAAGGATACGTGACAGTGGTGTGCAGCGCTGCCAGTCTCTCTCGGTGGTGGAGGACGAAGATGAGACCGAAGGAGAAAACTCCGACCATGTGGACGCTCAACGACAGCAGGAAGAGGAAGAAGTAGCGGTAGTTCCTCCGTCCAATGCAGTTGTTCACCCAGGGACAGTGGTGGTCAAAGTCCTGGGGAGGGAGAGGAAAAGAGAGTTACACTCTGGAAATCTATGCAAGTTATCAAGGTATTAAATTATATGAACTACAGCTGATCTGGGTTAGGGCTTTAGATGTCATTGTAAATTGAGGTTTATTAGTTTTGCTCTATGCATCATCTCTTATCCCTGCGAAGGCATAAGTTTAAATCTCTCAACAAATTAAGGCAAATAAACTTTAAGGTCCAGTGTGTAAGATTTAGGGGATTTAATGGTATTTAGCAATGAGGATTACAGATTGCAAGTAGCTGAAACTTCCCCTGGTCAGAATTCCTTCAGTGTTCATTGTTCTGGAGGATTTTATCATGAGCCGAATTATCTGCAGAGGTCACTTCCTCTCCCAAAACACACTGACCAAGTCATTTTAAACCAGCTAAAACAGTGACTGAAGCAGTTTCATGTTATAAATCAGTGTTTTCTGATGCTTTTTGGCATGTCGGTGACAGGCCACTCGCACCTACTACTCTGTGCTCACCTACTTTATCTCATAACGTAAGTTCCCGGTGATTTAAACTGGTAATAACACTGAATAAAGCAATTCCATCTTTAAAAAGAAAAAAATTCCAACACTCTCATCACCAAGGGCCTGAATAACAAAATTGCGAGAAATGAAAAGAAACATTTCAATGAAACATTCAATCCATGCGCAAACTACAAATCCAATCTGTTGTGTTGTGTTATGTTTTTCAGTTAAGACCTTACTTTCATCGGTTGATGTGTAAATAATCCAAAAGTCAAAGAGTCAGCCTTTTTTGAAATTAAATGTAGAAGAAAACAGGATGTAGGAACACAACATGTGTAATTCTGCATCCTGTGAGTCGGTGTGTGTTAATGTCCCGCTGTGTAAGTCCATTTGTAAGACCAAAAATGAGGATTTGAAAGCTAATACCAATGACAGTATTTCACGGTTGAAGCTGCCAATACTTGCCACTAATTATGATCTTTAATGAGGACATTTTTGCCAAAAACACAGATATTAATAAATCATTTATATATATATTCAGCATTTGGTACGGTTTTTAATGCTTGGCAGGACAGAAAAGCTTCTAATGGGCTTAAGCTACAAGCATATGTACTATGTACAAACAAACTACATCATATATGATATCAAACATATCCAGTGCTAATAGATCATTGATAAAAGGCGAATACATTGGTCTAATCTTGAGGCATATTTAGATTTTGGTGCCTGTGTACACTGAACATACACACTCTCTGTTTGCACATTTGTATTCACACACTCACACACATACACACCTCCACACAATTGTCACAGACGCTGCAGTGCGAGCAGCGAGGCGGCCTGTAGAAGTGACAGGTGGCGCACCACTTCATCCGGACCTGAATGCCCTTGATCTCCACGTTCTTGTAGAGCGGCGCTCGGAAATCATCGTCCTTGTCCTCGTCCTCATCCGCTGTGGGGAAAACACAAACAGACACACACAGGGCAAGTTAACAAAGAACACAGATGTATATGGGGAAGTGTGAGGAAAACAGTCACAAACACAGACACGCAACGCATGGTTTTGATTGATGATTCCATTTGACAGGGACAACAGGGGAGAGCGTTAAATGAAGCTCATCCCCTGCTGTTTGCTGTCTGCAGAGAGAGCAAACACCGAGAGAAATAAACACTTAAATAAATGTGACGTGACATTCTTCTTTTAACATTAAGGCTAATTAACAAGCACACAGAGACTAATGGAGAACAGAAACTAGTTGAATTCCCCAGAAGTTCAGACATAATCTTAATGTTTTTTGGATGGGAATTAAACCTCTAAACCAGGCAGAGACATGTAACTGAACCCATCACCTGCAAACTACAGCATGAGTACATTTCTCCTGCCCTCAATGTGACTCTGCCGTCAATCAGGGTGTTTTTGAGAAGCTTGTACTTGGTGCCATGTTCCTGCCACTGAGAGCTTTATGCTTCGGAGCCATGGTGGAAAATAACATTTCTTTCAGCTGATCAAAGGGCACTTTCAAATGATCTACACGCAGCTCCAACCCGAGAAAATTATTTCACACTACAATGATAACTGCAGGGAGATCCAGGTAGCTGAACACACACACACACACACACACACACACACACACACAGAGCAAGAGAGGGTGAAAAGAGAAAACAAGAGAGAAACAAAAGGTAGAGGCGCAGAAATAAGCAGTTGCATAAGCACAGATTGCTCTGTTATTATGGCTGTCAAGTCTCTTCAAATAGATTTTAAAGGTAAAGCGCCTGCCAAACCAACACACACAACTCTGCAGTTACGCTTGCATCTCCTCTGACAGCTTCTTTTCTACAAAAGCTCAGTTCAAGAAGTACTCAACAGACAAAGCAGTGGCCTATTTCATAGAGTGTACATTTACACTGAGAAAATGACACTCAGTTCAGTTCAATTACAATCAGTTTTTGTGTGAAGTTATTTTTAGAGCTAAAGATTAGGATATGCCCTACAGTATTTATATGTATGTACATTTTAGGCTTAATCCTGTTATCACAAATGGCAGTAACCTTGGAGAACAATTTAAATGGCTGACACCTGCCCTGATAACATGATTGCTTGTATGAAGGTCAGGTGGGATGTTACTAACATTATGGGCTGTAATGCTGCATCTTCTTTGGAATACTAAATGACTGAGTATTTTAGTGACAGAGAAGCATCCTGAGGACATAGCAGGGGGGATTGCTACAATTATCGCCCACCACAATATCAATGTGTGTGTGTGCCTGTGTGTGTTTGCCATTGATCACAAGTGTATCATCCCTTATGACAGGGTAAACTGTGCATCTATATGAAGTGGGGGGTGGGTGAGGGTGCAAAAGCTCAGTACTTTGCTCAGTGAAACATGAGCAGGATGGATGGTTATTAATAGGGATCAATTTATTGAACTTCAAGTAATAAAATGAGCACTCGACCACACTGTTTTTTACATGTTTATGGCTAATATGTACTGTAGTGGTTGCCCAGGGTAACACACAGATGGGTTCAGAGTCTTGTTCTGAAAAGCTTTACATGTACAACAGCTGTTGTTGAGAACAGCACAACAGCTATAACTGCAACATCATGTATTGTCTTTATTATCGTTATCGTTCTTTCACTGAGGAACATCATAGAAAAAACAAAATGGGAATTCTCTGAACGCCTTTTACATCACACACAGTCATTGTCCCATAGGTATTATAGAAATATTGATTAGTACTAACACTTTATTTTAACATCCTCTTGTCTTCCATGTTCCAGTTTATAGGATGCATCAAATTAAGTGAAACACTGCATCACCACTCCACAGTACAATTTCAGTGTGAGCCTACTTTATGTTGACCAAATGAACAAGCAAAAATGGCATTCCACTTATGAACAGAAATACACATGTTCCATGAAAGTGTTCATTCAGAGAGGCCAGAGATCCTGCATGACTTGACACTTGACACTTCAGTTTCTCTGCTGGTTAAAAACACTTTTTAACCAGCAGAGAAACTGAAGTGTCAACCAGAGGTGGGACCAAGTCAGTTTTTTGCAAGTCACAGGTAAGTCTCAAGTCTTTGTGCTCAAGTCCTGAGTCAAGTCATAATGCTCTCCTCACCAAATGTAATTCCATCTTAACAACAGTTATAATATATTCAATTTACAAGAAACGTACATGCTTTTTAGAACTTTTTATTTTTCAAACAACTATTAATCAGTAACACAACAGAAGTAATTGTGTATGTTTCTGTCCTGTCTTATTTAACTCATCTCATATTAGACTAATATCTATAACTTATTTTCCTTTCAAGTGATAATGTATGTGGCTGCATGTTTAATGTTCAAAGGGAACTGGCACACTTCATGAATAACATACTTCTTTATCTTTGGCCTTGGGGGAGGGCATCAAGTATTTTCAAGTCAAAAGACTCAGGTCTAAGTAAAGTCACGAGTCACTGGTGTTTATGTCCAACTTGAGTTGCAAGCCTTTTTTTTTTTCCAATTTTTCACAATTTTGAGAAATTTGTAGAACATTTTGGGAAAGATCAAGTGTACATATAGGTGCTATATGTCGGCAAGACTTGAGGAGGGATTAAAGAGACAGAGAAAAAAAAAATAGAATAGCAGTCAATGAGGTTTGCTTGACTAAACATCATACCATCTTTTGTACAATACCTCCACAAAGTCAGGTCGTAAGGGAGTTTTACGTCTTTCACCCACTTTGCCCAGAATTTAATGAACACATTTTTCTGAAGTTGAAGAGAAAAGGTAATCTTTTCCATAACATAAATGTCATTTACAATATCTGTCCATTCCTCTAATGTGGGGGGTTCAGGAAGCAGCCAGCGCCTTGTGAGGGCTTTCTTGCAAGCAGATATCAAAATACCAAACATATATTTGTCAGAACGCTTTGCCTTAAAATCCATATATCCTAAAAAATAATGCAGAAAATTGCAAAGGAAGATCAGTGTTAAGTATCTTTTTTAGTGCTATATGAAATTCTGTCCAGAAAGGCCTGATCACTGGACACTCCCAGAGTACATGCCAGTGATTGGCTTCCTGAAACCCACACTGTCTCCAACACTTGGCATCATCTCCAGTGAAATGTGCTTTCTGCTTCGGTGTGATAAAAAAACTGAATAAAACATTTCCACCCAAACTCACGCCACATGTGTAAGTTGCTGCATTTCCACTGATATTCCACCTCTGTCAATTACTGTATTAAGTTCTGCAAATTGCACTTGCACTATGCTGATATTTTGGCATGTAGCTGTGTGGCCTTATTAGCAGCAAATATCTTTCATCCTGCTATTACCTCATTTTGCAGTTGCCCCCAAAAAAGAAAATGACAATAACTCACTGTGCTGTACGTCAGTGACCTGAATGGGAAAAATCTTTCATTCTTACTTTTACAACCTGGAAGACAGAGTGATTTTCTAAGCAGATGTCATTTAATGGCTATATCAGTTCTTCATTCTTTTATTAAAACTTTACCAGTGGGTCTGCTCCCTGTGAGATATAAACTCAAGAGCTTAGAAAGCTCCTGATCTCTCTGTGGTCTATAAAACGCAGCAGGGCAGCAGCAGCAGAAGGCCACTGTCACCTCTGGGGAGGAAGATAACCTGCGCGTTATACAACCTAATGATTATTACCTCTTTATGGGCAGAGAAAGCTCTTCCTGAAGACAGGTGCTTATCATTTACAAGCGCATTACAAACATCCCCGGGGATGAGTTCAATCATCATTACTTTAGCCAGATAGCACTGAGGACAAGAGGCCTGCATCAGGAGCATAAGTCAGTGCAGCTTGTTTGACAGGCTGAGCTGATGAGAGGTGTGGGGCATATGGACTGTAATGGGCTGTAAGGTGGATAATAGAGTCGTGAGACATTGGGTGGGTCGGGGCGCTGATAAATGTGGTGCTATTAAAGGTGTGCTCTCTACATGAGGACTCACCAGTACTCATAATAATGTGCACATACATCATGACAGATACTAACATTTGTTTAGATGTCAGATGTCAGCATATTTAGACCATCACCAGACATTCAAACTCATCCGAATGCTCAAATACATGCATACAAACCTCTGGGGTAAACACCAGGGTCCATGAAGGTTGCCATGCTGAAGTTGGCCAAGACGAAGAGGAAGACCAGGCCATTGTAGAGAGGCACAGCGGGAGAGATTACCTTTGTCAACCAGGGGCACCTAGAGACACACAAGAAGAGACACAGATTAGGATTATTTTTGTCTACAACGTGAAACTTAGTCACACACATTTTAACCCCATCACATTTCAATCACAGGGATATTAATGTTTACAATTCCAAGATACCCTGACATATTAAAATGCACTCTTTTAAACAAGCCCTTTCTTTAAACTCTTTCTATGAGTCCTGGTTCTAAATTGAAATGATAATCATTATTACAAACATGATTACAGTGAGTGAATCAGAGCAAGGTCAACAGTGGATGCAAGAGCATGTGACCTACAGAAGAAGTTCTTAATTATTTGCAAATTAACTGTGAGATACTGTGAAATTAAGATAAAAATACACCATTATCTGTATCTGTATCAGTTCAACCAACCAAATTATCTGTATTTGTATCTGTACTCAGCAAAGTTTAGGGCAGAAGTGGGTGGGGTATAGACTGGAAATGGGCTGGACCTGACCACAGGTTGTTCTTTTAAACCTGAAATCGAAATGGGTTGAACAGAAGTGGACCTGATCACTTTCATTACAGTTATTATAATTCAACCAATGGGGGACATGAATGTGTGTACCAAATTTCATAGCAATCCAGCCAATAGGTATTAAACATTTTGCTCAAAATCCAAAAATATCAAATTCATGATGGCACAAGATGAAGAGTCAGTCACCAAAGTCTGTAGGATTCATCATCTGGGGACCATCAATGTCTGTACAAAATGTCATTGCAGCCCATCCTGTTGCTGTTGTTGAGATATTTTAGTCTGGACCAAAGTGATGGACCCAAAGACCGACATTACCACCCCTGCAGCCTTGCTGCTAGCATGGCTAAAAGTAAAGCTAACAAATCTGGATTAATGTTTAGTTCAGGTCTGATCAACTCTTCTTGCGTGAAAAGCCTCACCCTGAACTGTAGCTCATCCTAGCTACAGGCAATTTGCCATCACATGCATCTGATATAACTATCTGCTGTGCTGGTAAATTACACTGACCACCTCAACGGAGAACCTCCTTTTTAATCCCAGCAATATTTTGCGTCAAGACTGACCTTCTCCACTGCCTGCAACATAACTCAGTCAGCGCTGTGAAATATTCAGCTGTGGAGACACCTGAATCACGCCCGCAGCCCTGCTCAATCACCTGGACTCAAATGTCAACACACTGAGCGCATCCTGGCGTGCTATCATTCAAGTCAACTGTTTGTGTGGTCTCTGTAGAGATGAGATGCTGCTAGAATCAAGATGTGTTAACGCTTAAGGTTACGCATGCCGCAGAGTTCCTGCAGGTCAGACACTCAGAGAGAGTTTATGAATTAACAAAATATCTTGTAAGACAGGGTGGAAGGTGTTACAAAAGAAAGACCCTCACTTTCACTTTTGTTTCCAGCGCTCTTTCCTGGCGATGACTAACACAGCCACGCCCACTTGCACATACAACAGACACGCACACTTACACTTTCAAACATGCTTCTCCAGATTATTCTGACATCAAAAAGTCAATTTCCTGGTACCCATGCCCCGAGATCATCTTCAATCCATATCTACTCTCCCGCTCCGCCAGTCCTCTTTTGCTTTGTTGAATTATTCAGAGCCATGGCTGTAGGGAGCCACTAACAGAGAATAGAGAGACGCTAACAGGGATAAGGTGGCTTCTTTCATAACCAGTCTGCACTGGTCCACAGCTTTGTTAGGCCCAGTGTGGGCTTCATTCATTCTTCCAAGATATCACTGCACCATATCAGGGCAATGTTGGGGCTGATTATAGTTGACTTCATTCACATTGCTTGAAAATGTCACTCACATTATAATTATTCTCAATGATGGATTACCAGCATATTATAAACTAATTGGAGGACGTGATACACTTTCTTATAATTAGACAATTACCAGGAAATAACATGTCTGTGATATCATTTCCAATATGAAGGCATACTGTCAGTGGATGCAACAAGCCTAAAATAATCTTATCTGTCTTTTTGCTTAAGCTTTTAAGCCACATTACATATCAAACGTATCAGCTCACAAAATAAAACTTTGGTCATTTAAGTGTTGGTGTCACTTCTTCTCTAAATACATTTTCAGTGGTTTGTTTTGTGGCACAAATTTACTTTTGCAAGATAACATCCTCCGAGTACATTTCAGTGGAATTGCTACTGACGCAGAGGACTGTAGTAAGTAGTAGCATGCTGTGTCATCACAGCCTTGGCAGCATGTAGAGAAGGTACAAACGCTTAAAAAAATTGATCAAAGAAAAGCAATAGCATGCTGCTCCACCAACTTACAAAATCCCAATTTACTCGCCTGTCAAAGGATCGTGTGTTTTTGCCCACAGTGTGATACAGTCGGACCAGGGAGAAGGAAAAAAATAGAGTGAGGCTGACAGCAACCATTTTGGGAGTCTGGGAGCAGACAGCGTGGGAGGAGAATGTGACTGAGAGAAAGCCTGATTAGGGCCATAGACATTGGTTAATTGTGTAGGAGTAACAAATAACCACAGAGCGCTTATCAACACTGTTTACAAGCCACTTTTACTGCTTGTGTAACCATGATACTTCAACTGGGGCAGAAAAGCCTCCAGCCTGTCAAAAAGTTTGGACTGAGTTTATAAAGCTGAAGGGGATTTTGCTGCCAAAAGTGCAGTAATGTGAGGAGTTTGGTTGAGTCCTAGCTGAGTGAAAGAAAGGCCTGGGTTCTCTGTGGTAATTAAAACGCCTGCTAACAGGAGCTGGAGAGGTAACGAAGCAGGCACTCTCCAGTTAATCAGCATCTAAAATTCAGATCAAAAACCCTTGAACATGTCCAGCACTGTCGTGTGACACCAAATTACTACAAAAAGGAGCAAAACAACCACAAAGAGACACAAGAAGACCATAAAGAGATGCAAAGAAACCACAAAGAGACACATAATAACTACAAATTAGGGGTAAAACAACCACAAAGACACAAAATTACTACAAAGAGGCACAAAAAGACAAAACAAACAAATAAAATGACATCAAAGAGACACAAAATGATCAAAAAGAGTTGCAAAGAAATTGCAAAGAGACACAAAATGACCACAAGGAGAAACAAAAAGACTACAAAGAGATCCAAAAGCACTGGACAGAGACACATAATAACTGCAAAAAAAGGGCAAAATAACCACAAAGAGACACAAAATGACCAAAGAGACAGAAACAGACTACAAAGAGCTGTAAAACAACATCAACAACAAAAAAAGTAAAATCACCACAAAGTCTGTGTGCCTTGCTCCTATGTAAAAGAGGTGGTGGGGCCTTTTGCGTATCTGTGCCCAGCGGCCCATTGTCTCATAATCCGCCCATGCATGCTAAGAAATAATAGGCTGAGCTAAGAAAAAGAGCAAGGTAAAAACAAAGGATTACAGAGGAATAATCCGCAGCTTGCTCCTCAGGCTGGCAGAGCAACACTGTCTCCTCAGTAACCTTATAGATCAATATGAGGCAGACTGTTGGCAACAGAAACACCTTCCGCACAGCAGCTTTCACTTCATCTTCAGACATTAGCATCCTTAAAGTGGAAATGAGTTTTGACTTGCATTCTGCAGCTCTCCCCATTTTTTACCCACATTTTTATCCAAAGTGCCCGAGGTTGGCATATGCTTATGATTCAATATGTGAAACGAGGTTCATGATTTAATGCAGCTACAACAAAATGTACTCAATTAAAGCAACAGCAGCAAAGTGTGACTCTGCACAATATTCAGTCCAGTCATGGACAAGCTCAAATAAAAGCATTAATGATACGGTGTGTTGTCGATTATTTAATTTGACTGTACTGTTTCATTAACTGAGAATTTGAGAAATCACAATCACAGGAAAGTCATCTGATTTGTCACTAATATTGCAATATACAGTCCCATTGCATGTTAATATATGGATACATTTTAAAGCTGCACTAATCAATATTTTCTGGGCCTGACTGACTGTATGACTGTGCATAATGTGAAAGGAAATGCTCGTAATCACAAATCCACAGAGAATTATCACCCGTCTGCAGTTCACCTAAACTCTACAGAACATTTCAGCTGCTCATTGTTTTGGTTTTATGGCACGAACATTTAAAGTTCGGGTTCAGTCTCACCACTCTCATTGGCCCAGTTTCCAGCTCCAGCAGGCAGACAGACCTGGTTAGTGATGAGCTGGTGAACACAGTGGAGCATTTAGCAGCTAAAGAGTCAAAGTTTTCCATCAGAGGTTGGTAAAGAGCAAATAAAAGAGCTGATAAGAGAGTGGGCTTACATTTGTCATGTCTCCATAAATATGACTTTCACAACAAATTCACAACAAAAAGTTTAGGAGGCAATATGTCAATGATGTGTTTAGAGCTTGTTTCACTGGTCTGAATAAATCGATCCAGTGTAATTTATATCCTTTCCTTCCTTTTCTGGTCAAGTTGTGAAACTGAGCAGGTAAAAATCTGTGTTTTGCAATATACATGATGGATCCCTCGGGGGCCTCATTTCATTTGTGGATTACAACGATGCTGCATCAGATATCCTCCCCTGAGACATGGTGAAATCATATAATACACACAGACAGACATATACACACACTTAGCTTCATCCAGCATCCACTTATGGACTGACAGAGTGAATCTTAGCCTTGGGTATCTGATAGCTTCCTCAGTCACTGCAGCAGTAGGGGGGGTCTGTGGTTGGGTATTAAGATTAGAGAAAACACCCAACTTTCGGGTGATGATAACCCAGCTGTCTTTCCAAATAAAAAAAAAGAAGTCTGGACACAAATCCTCAGCTGCCAGCCTTAAAACATAGGCTTGAGTTTGTTGATTAAACAAAATCTGGGTGGAACACTTTGAAACGAGCCCTCTAATCCCACTGCCCAAACCTACAGAGGGAGGAAACCACTCTGCGGTCTTTGGAAAGTAATTAGGTGCTTGGTGATTGGTCTGCTGGCACAGTTGCAGCTTTAAACAGGGCTCCAATAATCAATCACATCTACCCAGTGATGCAGTGTAACTAAGTATATTTACTCAAGTCACATTCTACCTCTACATTTCGGAGGGAAATACTGTGCTTTTTACTTCACTATATTTATTTGACAGCCTTAGCTTATAAAATATGATGTTGTCATGTAAATTGATCTACCTGAAATGTAATATGAGTATAACAAAAAATATTCATCCATTAGTTGACTGACACAAAAATTAATTGGCAACTATTTTGACTATTGTTAGTCTTTTTTTTTAAGCTCCAGGTTCCAGTGATTATTTTCAGCTTTTTCTTTTAATTATTTTAATAATTTTAATCTATTTTTAATTGTTCTGAGATTTTTACTATTGGTTGGACAAAACAACATTGTGAATGTAATTGCATTAGTAATTATTTAATTTCATAATATATATAATAGTAACAGTCACAGGGGCTGTTTTTCTGCATTGAATTCTAAAACTTTACTTATATACTTTAATAATAATAATAATAATAATAATAATAATAATAATAATAATAATAATAATAATAATACATTTTATTTATACAGCGCTTTTACAGCTCTCAAAGACGCTTTACATTTAAAACCAAAGAAAAGAAGTACATACATGTAAGTGCAAACAGATAAACAGAAGACAAGGACAATATAAAACAACAAGGTGCAAAAGCATAGTGCAAAACAAAGAAAAGGAGGGCACATGAGGAACAGAGAACGAAAAGCTAATGTTAAAGGTTAAAAGTGGATTTGAAAAGGTGGGTTTTGAGGAATGATTTGAAGGTGGATGGATTTGGACAGTCACAGATGTGTATAGAAAGGGTGTTCCAGAGGGAGGGGGTGGCTATGGAGAAGGCTCTGTTGCCCCCAGAGCGTAAAGGTCCAGTGTGTAGGATTTAGATGGATATATTGGCAGCAATGGAATGTGATATAATGAGTTTTTTTTTAGTGTACAATCACCTGAATATAAGAATTGTTGTGTTTTCTACCTTAGAGTGAGCCATTTATATTTATATAGGGAGTGGGTCCTTGTCCACAGAGATCACCATGTTGCACCACCATCTTTCTGCAGTAGACCAGAATGGACAAACCATACACTGGCACTATACTGGGCCATTTGCATTTTTTTTTTTACATTGGTCACTGTAGTTAGCAGCCCCTCCGCAATGAGCAGTGTTGAAAAAAAAAACAGTTTTGTTTTTTTTTTGGTTTGTTTTTACGTTAGGATTAGGGGTTAGGGTTAGGTCAGTGTTTTTAAGCAAAACTGATTCACGCAGTATTTTTACTGGTTTAAATCACCAGGTCTGTTTCTTTCTTTCTTTTTTTGTTTTAAAGATTATTTTTTGGGCTTTTTGCCTTTAATTGACAGGACAGTGTGAAATGGGGAGAGAGAGAGAGAAAGAGAGAGTGGGGGATGACATGCAGCAAAGGGTTGCAAGCCGGAATCAAACCTGCGACCGCTGCAGCGAAGCATCGCCTCTGTACATGGGGCGCCGGCACTATCCACTACGCTACCAACACCCCACCAGGTCTATTTCTTTTAGAGAGAAAGAGACCTCTGCAGATAATTCAGCTCCTGGTAAAAACCTCCTTAACAATGAACACTGAAAGAATTCTAACCAGAAGAAGTTTCAGCTAGTTACAATTTGCAATCCTCGCCACTAGATCCCCCCAAATCTTACACACTGTTCCTTTAAGTAACATTTTCAATGCAAGACTTTTACTTGTAACAGAGAATTTTTGCAGTGTGGTATTGGTACTTTTACCTCAGTAAAAGGATCCAGATACTTCCTCCACCACTGCATCTACCCCGTAAACCTGTCTACATGTTCGCTACACACCCCAAAGCAATTTGACTACTCAAATCTGCCTGTCCTTCATTTGCCTGCTTTTGGATCGGAGCAGAAAAAGCAGCCTTTGAAGTCTCTCTTATCTTTTCTTTTAGTAGCTCTGGGAGGAAGGGAGGGTGGGTTTGTTTGTGGAGGGCAGAGTCTGAACAACCATCAAATAGAGAAGTGAGTCAAACCAGAGAACTTTTGGCTACGACATTTAAGAGGAGCACTTTTCTTAGTCCAACACGAAGGTTCACCAGATGCCAGTCTTGAATGAGAGAGGATGTGAGTGATGTTGACTGTAGGTTTGCTGCTCAGTGACATTCATGTCAGTCAGCTCCTTAAAATATGAACATCTTCCATCATTTTCAACATCTAAAAACACAATATTCTGACAATAATTAGAGGTGTACGCCAGCTATTTCCACTTCCATAAAATCAGGGAACACACAAAAGACAGCCAACAAAAAAAGAATGGTCAGCTGAGATATTCTGACTCTCAGTCCCTACTGTTTGTGTCGAGCTCCAGAAAAGCAACCAACACCATCTATTCATTTGACCCTTTCCTGCCTGGCAAATGCCCACATCGTTCAGTGTCCATATACTCTCAGTTTGTAATGCAGGCTTTCTGGTATAAATTTGAAGTGTCTATTCCAAGCTGAGATAACCCTGATGACACCGAACTCTGCTTTTCAGCTTTAAGGATCTGCTAAAAGACTTTGTTCAGAGCACTGCATTTCCACAAAGAGTCAGACAACCTTCAAGCTATGTTGTCCTCTGCCACTATGAATAACATAATGCTGTTTGACTAACAATATATTTCAGTAGAGAAAAGTATTTTGCAGGAAATAGATATAGCAGAGATTTTGGTATCAAATGTTCAAGGTTACAGATGTTTCCGGCAGGAATAATACCTAGCTTATTATCAGGATCAGAAATAAAGCCTTATTAGACTGTAATGCTCGTGAGCATGAGTGACACCTGAAACACTTGATGATGCTGCAGGACCACTGGGAGCACTTACAGTAATGTGTTCAGCACATGGTGAAAACACTGTCCCATTGATTAGTTCATTAACGCTGAACCCAGTGGGACGTTCATGAGGCCTGTTCTTCTGCAGACCACCTGCTGAGACCCCGTGATCCTGAAACTGTTGCAAGGCTGGTTTCATTTCAGCTTACAGGAAGTTTTATTATAATTTTTGAAAAGGGAATTGTATTCTGTGAGAAGATGCCAGTGAGAGGTCGATTATTAGGTTTCAGTACGGATCTGTATGCTACATTTACCAGCTGCAACAGCTTGAATAGTATTTTTTCATCTCCTGAGTCTGTTTGTGTGTGTGTCATCATAGCAAAATGTGGTTCTGGAGACACCTATTGTATCAGGAACTACCATAGAGGCCATTTTGAGTACTTTGTCAGCTGTTTATATGTCTTTCTGTCTATTGACAGATTTTGTCACAGCAATAGTGTTGGAAACCATGCAAGATGCAGTCACGAAACTTTACAGGTGTGTAGCTGCAGAGGTGGGAGACTTGAGTCACATGACTGGACTTGAGTTGAACTCAAGTCACAAATCTGAGGAATTTGGACTTGCTTGACTCTAGACTCAACTTGACTCTGACTTGGTGTTTATGACTTGAGACTCCATGCCGACTAGATAGATAACTTGAAAGGACTTGACTTTCTATTAAATATTTGCATTTTTCCAGATATTGAGAATTTACTAGGGCTTTCAAAATATCGCATGAATTTCAATTAATTAATTAATCACAGAAAAAACAACACGTTAAAAAAATTAACACTGATTAATCTCGCTCCATGGTGCCCTTTGACCTGGAGCACCATTGAAGGCCATAGTTGCTTTGTCATATGATGGAGGCAGATGAGACGATGCTGCTTGGCCCCGTGGATTGAACACTTACATTCAAAAAATGCCCAGATGGAACTGTTGAACTGTTGGGAGCACCGTTCCCTGCTATTTCTGCAGTAAGGAATTTACGTACCATCGGAGTACTTCAGCCCTGAAATATCACCTCAACGCAAACCCAGAGGTCCGAGCTAGTACGGCCTCTGATGCTAGCACTAGCAGTCAGCCTCGTCAAGCCACACTTGACCACACATTCAGACACAAAGTGAGTGAAACTACCTGTGACTAACAAATCTACTCCCTTGCAAAATGGATTACAATAGACTGCAGACCAGTTTCAGTGGTAGAGGACAGGGAGACAATTGAGCATGGAGGGAGCTATTCAAAATAAATTACAAAAATTTGATTCAAGAATCTTGTTTGAATCAGTGACTCCACCAACACACCATCCAACTATATCCATCACCACAAAACCCACAAAGAAAGGTACATGAATGTGTCTTTTTAGCTAACTTATTGGCTTATTGGCTCATCAAACATTTTCACATTTCTCTCACCAGGCCAACAATTAACAGTCCATCACAAAATAATTGTACTCGCCTTCAGAGACACTGCATCAGGTGAAACACTGCAGAGGGTATTTTCCAGAATCTTACCCGCTCTCTCAAATTCTGTCAGACCTAACTGCTAACACCCCAGGGACCTGCCAACCCCTAACGCGAACACATCCCTGAGGCTCTGCACTCATACACATGGCATTTAGTATTCCATACACAAGCATACAAAGCAGCAGGCCTGATGTCAGTGCAGACAGCAGTGATGTTAGCTGGAGGCAGAGTAGTATGAGGCAGGTCAGCCAAGAGGCAACGCTGCACAGATTGACTGGGTATCATGAAATTTAGTTCCTTATGCACTTCTATTATTCATTAGGGGTGGGTATTTCCTCTTGTTTTTACCCACAAACTGCACAGAAACACAATTTTGGGCAGAGATGTAAATTCACATTAGTGTGTATTTAATTTAAGTTTTTTAGTCATTAAAATATCAGAAACTAGTAAGTAATGATCACAAGTTCCCAGAGTCCATTCTCAGTGTATGTGCACTGGAGCTTTCAAGTTTCCACATCACACTTGTGTAAGTCACTTACTGAACCACGACTGGCTTGTGATTCATTTATGTTTGTACACACACATCAAACTCAAATTTAAGGTGAAACTTTCTTCCTTCAGCAGATATTTGTAAAAAATGTTAATTATGCATGAACAGACTTGCACTTTAAAACAAATTTCAGAGATCTGAAAACACAAAATCAAGTCCCACTTCAGCTCTGTTTATTGAAGACAGCCTCGAGGACTGGTTGACTTCACTCTAAGACAACAGAGCAGAGAAGGAACCTGTGCAGCTGCAGGGAACTGCACACTGTATTCAATCTGCATATCAGCTCAGAGCTCAATGTTATTTCCATATTGGTAATTGCATAAGGGGTCCATTTGAAATGAAATAAAATGCTTTGCCCCCACATGCTGCCCTTTTGTAATTTACATATTCATAATAACCCAGTTTTTATGGTGTGTAGAAGGAGGAAAGCGGGAAATCTATCCCATGAAGAAAAACATTTCTATTCCCCTCAGCTACAAATGTAGTTTAACCAGCTTACCACAGTAAATTACATCACATTATAAATAAGCCCAGTGAGCACTGATACTATTACAAACAGTGCCTGGCTCTAGGCTCATGTTTAAATAAACTGTTTCATTCCAAAGATATATTTACAGCTGATACATAATACATTTCAGCTCGAGAAATTCACTGAAAATCAAAAATTAGATTCAAAAAATGAATGACGGATAATAATCTAACTGAAACTGAGTGAGATTCTCAAGGTTTTTTATAACACTGGCAGTGTTACCGTGTCATCTCTGACTGATAACAGAATCTGATTTGGGTAACAGCATTTCATTCATATTCCCCGCAGAGTTTCCTCTTGATGTGGGTAAGCATTTTGTGGGAGCAGATGTCACATTTTGCAAACGTGGATCTCACTTGGTGATAAAACAAATATTTCCATATGTGAGAGGAATAAGTTAGTGCGTGTGTCAAGTGGAGGTTGTCAGCGTCACTTTTCTTCCTTCTATCCTCCTACTCACCGTCTGTGTAGCATTAAAAGAAATACACACACACACATGCTTTGTTAATCCTCCTGTTTATTTCCTCCAAAAGAAATCCAAAAAAGCATAACACTCTCCCAAAATGTCTTTACACATTCCAGTAAATCTCCAACAAATAAATAGCGTCTGCTCTCATAATCCAATAAAACAAATGTCACTTTTCCTGATTAAAAAAACCCACATTGCACTGACATGTGTCCATAAACTGGCACAACCAACACACCCATGTGCATGCAGTCACAAACAAAGGGTGTTCAGTGGGCTGGTGTGTAGTGCAATTTCCCCAAGGGGTGATGACACATGTGCTGCCAGTCTTTCAGGCTCCCCGTGGGAAACTGGAAACCAGTACAGTGCCATGGGTCAGTTGGAATAAATTAGGCTTATGGGGCCAAAGACACTGAGGCTTAACTCGACAAGTACAGCAAATATCTGTGGGTATTTAGACCACAGTAGCAAGGACAGTCAGCTCTGCCAATGCAACTGTTGGCTGTGTGTGTGTGTGTGTGTGTGTGTGTGTGTGTGTGTGTGTGTGCATGTTAAGCTCTGCCAGTTGGAAATATGCATCTGTATGTAACCCAATCTGGATATTGGTTTTTGTAAGGGGGTAGGAGGGGGGTGGATTCAGCTAACATGGATGCCCCCTTGCTTCAGACAAACATTAGGGCTGCTCACTCAGTTGCCAGGCTGATGTGTACGGAGGGAAAGTAATGCCTGCAGAAGTTGGCTTGCCTTGTGTCACATTCCCAGCCACTCTTCTTCTAAGCCCCGAGCACTGCGGCCTGCATGTGTGGCCACTGTCAGGAGCTTTAAGAGTTATGACTCAAAGAGGCGACAGACAGAGTCTTTCAGTCTGCTTCAGCAGCCTGTTCTCAGGTAATTGGGTGCTGGACATTAGTGATGTACAGGAGATGCAAAAGAGACAATGCGCTGTATTCAACCCGACCCTCCTCCTCATCTATCAGTTACAGCTAGAATTACCGCCTTGCAGTTTTATGCCTCTGTGAACTCGTCAAGTTGCATTTACAGTTTATATCCATGTCTGTGAAAACTTGGATGCTTTGCACACATCTTGGCCCCTGGCAGCACAGAGGATCTATACAATCAGCACAGTTTCAAAGGTGGGCACCCAAGATTAGTGCCACCAATTCAGCACCAAATGTCTCCTTTTTTGTTCCTGAGATATGATGTTGAGTAATGGCCACAAAAGCGTTTTTGCAGAATATTATGATGTCATATTATTAAGTTGACCTTTTGGATATAAAATGTCATCCCTTTATCATTTTATTCTGTTAGACATTGTGTGAAATTTTGTCATGATTAGCATATGAATTCTTGAGGTATGGCCAAAAATCCATTTTGCAAGGTCGCATTGCCCTTGATTTGACCAACAAATTCTAATTTATTTATCCTTGAATCCTTGAAGGTGGACGTTTGCGCCAAATTTGAGGAAATTCCTACAAGGCCTTTTTGAGATATCAGATGGGGTCAGAGTGACCTTGATTTTTGACCAAAACAATCTAATCAGATCATTGTCAAGTCCAAGTTGGCAAATTCCCTTGTCGTCGTTCTTGAGGTATTGCGTTCACAAGAATAGGACAGACATACAATCTGAATACATAATACCCCCGGCCATGGCTTTTGCCGCAGCAGTGGCATAATAAACATCCAGTCATACCAGAAACAGGCATGGTAATGTAGTGACCACTCTCAGGGCTAGTTAGCAAACAACTGTTGATCAGAGTTTTTAAAGTGAATGGTAAACACAAGCTACAATAGCTTTCTCTGTTCTCGACTCACCAGCTCTTCATTTTCTCAAAATTCAGCCTTGTTAAGACAGGTTGCTATTGGTCAACTGAGCAAATTTTGAGTCAAAGTTTACCAAAATCGCAAAGTATTTGCATGGATTTAATTTGCCTCTGAGAGTGAATCCACAGATCTCAGGGGTTCTATTAAAATAATTTCGCCAGACAATTTCACCAATTTAAATGCTGTTATGACCAGGCCCTAAAGGTAGAGTCTGCCAATCATCACCAGTTCTGTTTGCCAAAAATCAGCCCACTAGGCTGCTTGCATTCCACACCCAGCTCCAAGCCAGCAAACTGGGCCTCTTACCCATTTACAGTTTGAGAATAGGTTGCGACAGTTTGGCCCCAAGACCTCTAATCATTCACTCTACCAGATAAAACTGCGAGACTCTGAGCAGCATTTATCCTGAGGGAAACTTCAGAGGGAACCAGCTACTAGATGGTTCATCCAATACACTTTTGTCAAATTCAGCAGATATGGCCTCACGCTCCACTAACTGTCCGTTCTGTCCATGCACTAAAAATATATCTGATGTTCATACACAGCCCTGGCTCTGTAACTGGAAAACAAAAAATTAGGCTTGGACCAAGCCACACAACATATGCCGGCTACTCTCCCTCTAGAGGAGCACTGATGGAAGGGTTGTTTTTGTCTGGCTGTTGAGTTCAACTATTAACAGTCTGTCTCCAGAATTGCAGACTTCACCTCTGAAGGTCAACGTATTTAAAAAAAGATACAGTAAATATACAATTTTGAGGTGTTAGGGTCTAAAACATAAACATGGGATGATGTGTGCCACCTTTCAAAGCATCTTTTCAATGCATTTTACATTGAAATCCAAAACAAAGCATAAACTTGATTTAATTTGACAAACAGTAGTGAACCAACTCCATGACAATCCATTCACTGATAAAGGTCTCTGCAAAAAGCTTGTAAAGGGCATTGAGTTGAGATTACTTTGTTAAGCTGCTGCCCCCGAGGTCAGGAATGAGCTTTCACTCTCTAACAAATAAGCAAATCTAACAATAAGAAAACTCAATTCATGTTTCTAGTCCTTGTTTCTTATCCAGCAGATCTAGCTGATAGAGGCCAGCCAGTGCACTTTAGTGAATGTAGATTTATTCTCAGCCAAAGCAAAAGAGCAATGATGCCAAATTCCCCCCTACCACCACCCGACCAGTGAAGACTCAGCAGTTCTAGGAAGAAGAGAGATAAGAGGAACTGAGCTGAAACCTGAGGAGGTACTCCAGAAATACAGCAGATGGACAGATATACAGACAGACTCAGAGACACAAACACAAACACAGAATATGAAAGTCAAATAAACACAAAGCCCTGACAGGCGAGACAAGTCGTTGACCTTAATGCCCATGGCCTAATGCACAATGACCCTGCACCATCTGATCTAGACCCCCCCCCCAGCCCCACTTTCTCCGACACAATTATGACTGTTATGGCTATTTATCTGCAAGCGCCATCTGCAAGCTGCCTCCATCCACACCAGTGAGGTCAGACCAATTCTCTTCTCACTTCCTGCAGGAAGCCGAGGTTGAGCCGGGACTGGACAAGCACACAAACACACACACACACACGAGCTGCTCTTTCCAGAACAGAGCAATGCTCTCCGTCTGCAGCAGACACAATGTGGAGATTTTGGAGCTTAATCAAGGCTACAGTGCACATTAAACACACAAACATATGCAATCACACCAGGTTTTAACTTGCATGTGTAAAGGGACCTGCCTTGTGACACTGGTTTCACTAATATGTGTTTAACAAGGCCAGACCTGACGTAAATATTTGAGGACTACAACTTTGATTTGAACTTGAATAAATTTAGATTAAATGCACACCCACATACACAAATTCACGCCAAGCTATGCGCAGTCATGTTGCCTCTCTGTGGGCAGGGTTGGCAGTCACGGGTGGATCCGCTGCTTGCCTGCCTTCTGGTCCTGGTGATATTTACAGTACAACACTCGCCTACCTTTCCAAAAACCACTGATTAAAGGGGATGAGCAAACGGTGTCGTTTTCACAACTCAACCAGGTCCTTTCTACTAATCCACTTAATCCCATAACTAACCCATACCATGTGTAGCACAATGGCTGTCACTATGTAAACAAACCTCCGCTACTTTCGTGACTAACAGCAATAATAATGTATTCTCACATTCAGTAAATTGTCCCCACAGCACAAAAAGCTGTCACAAAGGTTGCAGAGTCATGCTAAAGCGCTGATACAGCCGGTGTAAAGCCACAGCAAATTCTGGTTGTATTTTAAATCCACTTCTTGTCGCCGGATGCTTGTCTGCCCCTGCAGAGCCCATCAGCCTAATGAACTGTTCATCAATCAGTTTAATGTACACACACACACACACACACACACACACACACACAGGCCCTGCCTGGTATAGAGGTTGGCAGAGATGGATGGCACAAGACTCGACTGGTAATAAAACAAAGGGAGATGTCAACACATATTCCTCCTCCCTTACAGCCAACGCATCAAGCCAGATACCAGAACACAGAGAGGGTTTGGGGAATCATCCTGGAAAGGCCTGCGATGCAACATGCGAGGCAACATCTAATGTCAATCACAACAACCCAAGACTGTATGTTTTTCTGCTAATGTTACATATAAAAATGCCCCCTTGCAGCCATGTTCAAGGTCCAGAGTTTTCAGGCATCGCTGTCTAAAACATTTCTAAGCTTTCCAGTTGGCTGTTCCAAAAGCTTGGAATAACAATTTGTTTATGTGCATTATTTATTTGGGCACAGATCATTTGATTACTAATGAATTCTGAGTTTGTGTTTAAATTATATCAAAAGCCCCCAAATACACAAGGCTCAATGGAGTCAAAAACTCTACTGTAGCTGTAAAAGTGTCAAGGTTCTCATTTTGGTAAGATTTTTTAAAAGGACAGCTGTTTGAAGAAAGTGTTATCAGTGAAGCAAAGACAAACTAGTTTACCCTATAATTTGGAACTATGGTGGTTAAGTATAAAGCGAGTATTTTTGCTGAGCAGTAGTTACTGTGGCCTCAATGTTTAAACTAAAATGTAACAACAAGTAGACAAGAGTTAGACAGAAAACTGACACAGCAGAGTCAGTTATACAGCAATAGCTAACAAGGTTTGCTAACTGTTAAATAGACACCATAAACTACTGCTTTTCATTTGTGAAATAATAATGTGAAATATATTATTTTACAAGTTACATTCAGCAAAATCACTTGAATTGTTAAGTCTATTCTGTGCTCCCTAGTGATGGTTAATGTTAGCTGATGTTCACTTCCACCATATGTGAGAGTGATCCTCGCTAGTTTGAGTCCGTCACACCCTCAGAAACAGTTCCAGTCCCAGAGCAGGACCTCACCCAGAACCCAGAGGTCACTGATGTCACGCCAAACACACACTGACCAAACCCTAAAGCCAACGGGCCAAAAACAAAGCAGCTCTGGCTTTTTGCATCATTATTCAACAGGCTCAACAAATAGGGCAGCTTTGTGGTTTTGTACAGCCAGAGCACATCCTCCCTTATGTTTTGCGTAAAATATCATGTCTCAAGTTGAACAAGTGTTTAAGGCAGCAGCTTATGACTACTTTGTAACACGGCTCACCACCTTGTGTTATGAATGAATAATGGAGAAAACACTTTGAACTTTACCAGCAGTGGGAGCCAGCCAGTAAACTAAGGTGATTTTATTAAAGGGATATTTTTTGAAGTGGGGTTGTATGAGCAACTTATCCATAGTCTGTGTATTACCTCCAGTAGATGACAGTGGGCATGCTCCCAGTTTGAATAGGCAGGCAGGGGTACCGGCACAGAAGCTAAACAATGTACTGCTGTGGATGGGGGCAGCAGCAAAGCATATTTTAACCACCTTAAAAAAAGAAACACCTAAATATAAATAAATAAATAAATAAATAAATAATCAATAGCAGTTTAAGTGTACACTATAATCAGAATGTTTTTCACTGCTTTACCTTGCTGTCAGAAAGCCCTTTACAATGGAAAACTTAAGCCATTATATCCACCTGTATTCTCAAAGCCACCAGACTCCTTTGACAAAAACAGTCATTTTAAATTGCAGAACATGAAAGTTGCTGGTCTACTGACACCTCAATCAGTTAGTTTTATGTTATTGTGTGACTTTAATGAATCTAAACAAACCCTTTAAAACACCAAAGTCACATAATAACACACACTAATTCATCAAAGCAGCTCCTGTGTTCTGCAAAGTAAAATTACTATTTTGACCAAGCAGTCTGTTGGCTCTGAAGGGAGCACAGATTACTGTTTTAGTTCCCCATCAGAAAGGGCTGCCAGACAGCAAGGTTAAGTAGTGAATACATTCTGAATACAGCGTACACTTAAAGTATTTAGATAGTTTTGTCAGGTGGCTTAAATGTGTTTCACTGCTGCCCCCATCCACAGCAGTGCATGGTTTAGCTTCCTAGCAGTGCGCCTGCCTGTTTCTCCAAACTGGGGGCATGCCAACCGCCATCTACTGTAGGTAATACACAACTATGGATAAGCTTTATACAACCCCACTTAAAACAGTCTGAGCTATCCCTTTTAAAATGCTCTTTAAATTCACCAGCAACAATAAGTTAAACACACCCAGATGCACTGAGATGGGAAAAAACTCAGAACATTCCTCACACACATCCCTACACTCACTAGAACTGAAATACCCTTCTTTCAGTTCCAAAGTGTGCTCTGTCAAACACAATTTCCAGGTCTGACACCTCCGGTTATTTCATTTGGAGAGATTTGGCCTTCTCCTCACCTCTGACAGATTTGACGTCATGGTAAAAAAACATTATTGGACTTTCACTCAAGACAATGTTATAGGATATTTAGAGTTAGAATATGAAATTCTTAATCCTAAGTGATTGTCCACATGCAGTTTATAATGCTGTACTTTTCGATTCATTACAGCCGCTGACAGATGTGAAAAGAGATTGAACCCAGTCAGACTGAAAATATATTTAGCACAAATACTATAGTGCACTGTGAGAGATGCTGGGGCAGTGCTGCTGCGACATACTGACAAACAATTTGCTGAATATTTCAAATGTGATATTAAATTTGAAACACAGAGGGACATCTCTTTCCATATATTTTCTCTTTGTGCTGAAATGTCTCAGTGTGTGAGGTGAATGCTGAAAATATCAAACTTTGTTTTGAATAAAATAAAAGGCCGACACTTTACAGAGAGAGTTTGTATTCAGCACAAGAGGCCTTTGTTCAGGGTCAAACACTGCTGCCTCACAGGACTTTCAAAGTGTAGTAGATGATTTTTTTCCCTCCCATTTACAGTATGGTGCATGTGTTCCATGTGTCGTGCATGGCCTTGGACTCTAAAGGGAGGTTTCTGTGGTGTGGTGGTGGGCTCCATAATAGCCTAACCTCCACAGCAGCCCACATGCCTGGATGTATTATGACAGACTAGGCCTGGGACTAGACTCGCTCTCCCACCACTGATGTCCAGATGTGCTTCCCTGTGGGTCTTCATCTGATGCCTACCATTGTAGATGGAAAATAGCTAGGGTTAGTGTAGGAGTGCATGTGTGTATTTCGGTGGGAGGGTGCTAGTTGTAGCATTTGTGAACATCAGTATATGGTGTAAATTACCTGAGTTCATGGTGTGAACTAATGACAAAATGCTTTAGGCTTCTTTTTTCTCTGTTGGTTGCCCTGTAAATCAGCTGAGACACTATTATTTATCTTTGAACACTGCCAGGCTAGCTATATCCCTCAGTTTCTTAGTAAAGGGACAGATATGACAGATGTATCTGATTCTTTGCAAGATAGTGAATAAGTGCATTTCCCAAAATATCAAATTACTCCTTTAAGACCACATTTCCCAACAAACACTACCTCTTAAAGGTCTAGTGTGTAAGATTCAGAGGGCTTAAATGGCATCTAGCAGTGAGGATTGTACACTGCAACCAGCTGAAACTTCTCCCAGTCAGAATTCTCTCTGTGTTTACTGTTGGAGGTTTTTACCTATCTCTTCCTCTCTAAAATAAGCAGACCCGGTGAATCAAACGGGTAAAAACACCCAATTAAGCAGTTTCATGCTACAAATCAGTGTTTTTCTATCAGTGCTTCTAAGTGGCACACACAGTGGCCGTATCAAGAGCCAGTGTTCCCTTTGTCCATTATGGGCTACTGTAAAGAGATGGTGGTGCAAAATGGCAATCTCCATAAACGAGGATCTGTTCCCTATATAGATATAAACTGCTCATTCCAAGGTAACGAAAATGAAAGGATTCTAAATTATAGTTATTATATTATATTCAATTTCTGCCAGTATATAGCCCTAAATCCTACACACTGGACCTTTAAACCCGTTTTGTACGATTGCACAAACCCAGCAAGTTAGCATGCAATGTAAAATCCAATTAAGACTAAGTAGAGTCTGCCAATCTGATTGTAAGTATACTAAAAATGAATGTGCTAATGATTTATTGATGCCAAAACACACGCAGCAAATTGAAATTCACTCCACTGAAAATGTAAATTAAGTCATAACAGAGCTTCAGAGGTTCAAACAGGAATTAAATTAGAGCATCTTTGGATTTGAGAAGCTTTTCTGGGAAAAAAAAAAAGAAAAAGAAAAAAAAAGAAAATCCATTTCGGGACCTTTCAAAAGAATCTCCTTTCTGAATTGTGTGGATTTAACATGAATTAACCCCCTCCCTTGTGTCTTTGTGTCCGTGCTGCATTGATGTATGTGCTGAACAGGCATGAAGAATTTGCAGGAGGACAAAATGTCCTTCACTTCAAGCTCAAACCTGCTCCGTCCCCCTCCCTTCTTCCCTTTCTCAGTTGTTCCTCTTCATCCATCATGAGCCCCGGAGCTGAGGCAGGTGCTTTCACTAAACCTCCCTGAAGAGCTCACCCCTTCCTCCCCCTTCTCCTCCAACCCTCTCTTTCTCCTCCTTCATCTCTGTCTCCACGCCTCCCACCCTCTCTCCTCTCTTCCACTGAAGGAACTCATCAGTGGCCCCTTCACATCTGCAGGAATCTTAATTGTATATTGTCAAACGGGGATTTTTTATCCAGCAAGGGAAGTGATCTAGATCAGCTGGGGGACTGCAGGGAGGCTGAGCACACACATACACCCACGAATGCACACACACAACTAAATATATGAACATCCACAAACACCTTTTCAAATGCAAGAGTGCGCATGAACACGCTTCCTCTCAGATGAATGTGCAAAAACACACAAACCATATATACAGTACATATGGAGGAGCATACTCGCACATAGTCATTCCCAAAGGCTCAGAGAGAGGGAAAAAGCAGGATGGGAAACCTCAGAGGAGATGGAGTATGGCAGCTCTGTGATATCACTGCTCCCTGTTCCTTCTGTTTGGATAGCTGCAGGGTTTGGGATGAAATGTGCTGGTCCGTTTGCAACCTTTCTAAAACAACAGCAGACACACCAATATGATCTGCTGAGTCTACAATCAGCAGGCCGCAATCATGACACGTCAGTACAGGCCGGGGCTCCGCGTCCTACATGCTGCAGATGGAACAAAGAGTCCCATTGATTTGCCGAGCTGCAACAGGACAAGACAATGATTCCTTTTAGCAACAGAGGCTGGCAGCACTGGGCAGAATCCCACCAGTGTTCTCAGGGAACTCGAGAACAAAGAGAGGGACAGACAGAGGGTGGGAGGGTCAATATACTGGGTTGACCTGTCTTCAATGCAAGCTCTGTAGCTCCAGTGTACAGCAAGTCACAGCACAAACCGACATGACGGCACATACATGACTGGGCACATTCAAGCCACCGCTGAACGGTTGGATAATTGATATTGCAGCAGCGTTAGCATTTTATGAAGAGCGTCAATATGTTCTTTCACATCAAGCGCCAATTCGCACGCCACTGCCCAGTGAGCCTCGCTTAGTTGGCAAACTTGTTGCCAGTGGACAGATGTAAATATAGGTCGGTGACGTTAAACCCTCGCAGGGACAGTTACAGCGTCCAGACTCCGCCACCCAAAAAAAGATGCAGACTCAATTAAGCACCCATTCTTTCCAAGGGAGCATTTATAAACCTGCTGACTGAAATATAAGAGGGATGGATAGCAGTTAGAAGAGCTTGGGCTAAAAATGTGCCCTGTGGCAATGTAAATGGTGGCACAGAGGTGGCATGCAACATAGAGTAAATTACAGAGTATTACAACCATTTATTCTATGTGTAAGTGGTTAGCTGATTTTGGGAAGGTGAAGTTCAAGGATTGGAGAACCAAAATGTCTGATCCAGTTCTGATCTGCCAAACTGTGATTAAATTCTGACAACAAGAGACAGACTGTTCAAGGTACAAAGAGACTGACCGTCTCCTAGAACTATCCAATCACAGCTGAGCCAGCCTACATCAGCAACCATAACTAGGCATGGCAGGCCTTACATGCTTTGGACTGATCCACATGCCTACACAGCACCCACTGGGCTCTCTATAATAGCAATACTGGGTGGTATCTATTTTTTTCATACCATCATACCTTTGTGACATTTCACTATATGGTATATGGTATATGATGGTATTTGTGTAAAAAAAATAAAAAATAAAATAAGCTACTGGTGATAGGAGTCATTGTAGCCCTTATGTCATTGTCTAGTCAACAATGCTGTGTTTCTGATATGCAGTTCGCCTACTTACACAATGTCTTGCTGGGTTTAAATACTTATGGCCAGTAGAGGTAGGATAGGAAATAAGTGCCCCTCTTGTTGGACGATACTTTTTGCTGTGCTGAATAGAGACACTGAACAGAGATAATGTGCGAATGTTAATGTGCAAAATAAAACCATTAGGCTAATTAACTGCTTTTGTAGTTTGGAGAAGCTATCTAAAGTTAAAGTTATATGTGGCAATACTCTCAAACTGGGGCTGAAGCATTTTCCTTTTTTACTAGTCCTGTAAAATGATCCCCACACTTGGAGTCGCCATCTTTCTCAGCTCAGCTGCCTTCTGGTGGCACGTGCTGTGCATCACAATACATCGGCTGCCTTAATACAGCATGTCCGTATCAGTTTAATAGAAAGAGAAGCGCCTGCATTTTTGAAGGTATTGAAAATCACACCTTCAGGATCTCTAAATACCCCAGTTTTGAATGTGCAATGAGACCTATTGCATTTTACATACAAATGCTTGGATGTGAGCTCAGTTATTGCTGATAGAATCTGATTTACAGCAGCTTTCACAAAGAAAAATGATAAGCGTTGCCCTCTGACTCCCTAAAGAGCCGAACCAGGATTTACAGTTTCAGCTCGCTCCACTCACACACCAAAGAATCTTGTGAATATCATGTGAAAAGGCAGGAGTTATCTTCTAAAGCGCCTGCTGCTGGCCTACTTCTCTTATTAAGGGGATTCCACTGGATGCCTCTCCCTTGACTCTCAGGTCATGCCATCTGCTCTAGCTGCACTGGGGAGTTTATTATGGCGCTGACAGCCCTGCGAATTGTGACTCTTAATGAAATTGTGGAGCAATATGTAAGGTCTGATCCGCTTAGGGGGCTGTGGAGGCCTTTTCTCCTTGCAGCCGCGGCAGGCAAGAGCTGAAGAGTCAGAGCAGCAGGAGCCTAGCTGGAGCCATATGTAGGGATAAACGCTGATGTCAGGTCACTGCTGATTCAATAAGGGGGACTCTCCAGGGCTGCTCTGCTAGGATTTTACAATAACAACATATTCACATTAGGGTGTGGGATTTCATTACTGAATTGTTAAGCAATTCCTGGACATATCATTTGCCGAAAGGCTCAACAGAGTAATGGGGAGTAGCGAGTTGGTGACATGCTGGAATGAAGACTGATGGCCTTTATTAAGATTAATGTATTTTGCTCCTTTACCGTATCAACTCCTGTTACTCAGTCTACAGCCCTGGAGAAGATGAGATAGATAAAAATGTATTTGCTAGTCCAGCAACCAACACCGACTGCATCTCCTTGTGTTCCTTTCATTGCTTCATTACAGCTTAAACATGAGCTCCGACAGCTGAGCACTTTATTCTGGGTGATGCTCTAAGTGGTCGTTTCACAGGACGCTAATGAGAGAAACTGATAATAGCTGGTGTTTACATAGAGTACCGTTCAGGCCATTTAGTCCAACTAGCTTTGTTTTGTGCTTCGTGTGTTTGGAAAGACAAATTCTGTCTATAAATACACATGCTGACCCAATTATAGGTGGAGTACAGTCATCTGTGATTTAGTCTGTTTGAAGGCAGCCAAAAAAAATCCCCTTGAGAAGGCTGGGTGGGGCAAGCCAATATTCTGAAAACAATTAGAGCTGAATATTTAAAGAAACAGTCAAACTTCCATTTTGATAAGCTGTAGAAGAATTTGGCTTACCAGTGTTGTTAGACTCTTTTGCCTTTTGAGCATGGTGTTGCAGGTAAAAACCTACATATTCAGGTTTAAACCAGATAAAGTTGGACCTTGAAAAAATACAATCACAAATGGGCAGCTTTTAACACAGATGTGACAGCATCCGAAATGCATTGAGGACACCATCACTCAAGCCATATTTCGCAGTGATGTGTCCACATCATAGACTGCATTAAAAAAGGACAACATGACAGCTCCCTTTAAGTAAAGCCAAGACATTCTGATCGCTACCTGGTGGCTGGCTGCAGTACAGGCCATTTTTTTAATGTTTAGATTATTATCTAAGATATAAACTTAAATAAATCTCACAGGATAGGGGCACAGTGAAGATCCGAACACAAGCTATGTTCACAGAGCCCTCCCTCTTTGCCAAACAGCTTTGTCCTGCTTAAGAAAAGTACACATTTAAAACAACCAAAGAGCTAATAGAACAATTGACAAGCGCCAGGGGGAAGAAAACACTGAATCTGTCTAAAAAGAAGCATATAAGTATTGTATGATTGTTGAAATGCTAAACAATGAATAATACAGACGGAAAATCACATGAAAAGGTTCTAAAACTATCAAGAAAACTCACCTCTGATGCAAAATTCACAGGAAATAATCTGCTCAAAATTCATCCAAATCTTTTACACAAACTTGCTGCAGTTATTGTGTTCACTATTTGGGTTCACTGTAAAGTTCATCAGTTGTCCTGTACTGTTATTGTTGAATAGAACATTAAATAGCCATAAAATATGTCACTGGTTTCTGTCATTTTAGATTCTTATCATGCTGTTTGTTTGAGTATTCATTTTGGTTTTAATTAGTTATTTTATACTATAAAAAGGGGGTTTGACATCATGATTGACAGCTGTGTGCACCAATTGGTGTGTTCGCTGTCAATGGCACTGCCCACAATTGGTCAGACAGATGTAAGGGGCCGGAATTCAATATTGCAGAGATCACTACTCTGGCTCCAAATTATGTCACCAGCACATGATGGCAGCAGCTGTATTCAGGATATTTTGGATTTATTTTCTGTACAGTGGGAGGAAGTGGAGACGTGTTGTCCATCTTTATGTACAGTTATTGGTCCACACACTGTATGTACTGTACGTGTTGTGAATCTAAATCCATCTGTGGCCACACAGAAGAACTGCTGAGCTGTATGGCTGACTGCACATGTGCAGGTCTCTAAAGGCAGTTTTCTAAAGCCTGTGGATTTGGTTTTTTTCTATGTGTTGTCATCTTTTCCCAATAATACTGAAACCAGAAACCAAATCCCTGTTTGGCCAAAAGAAAGGACGCCTTGAAACGCTGTGTTAAAGACATGGATGAAGGGTGGATGCTCAAAATCCCCCAAGAGTCAACCAATAGACAAAAAAAGAAAAATGAAACTTCCACATTGGCTTAGAGGAATAATTTGACTCAATGGAAAATCCCTGTCTTGCTGAGAATTAGACGATAAGATCAATACCACTCTCATATCTGTATGGTGAATATGAAAATGGAGTAACTTCCTGGAGTTTGCGCTGGTAACCTAGCAACTGGTAGTGGCCAAGAAAAGCAGCTTAATATTTGCTGTACCAACATGAGAGTGGTATCAATCTTTTCATCTAACTCTCAGTAAGAAGACAAAAAAGCTCATTTCCCAAAAATGATGAACTGTTGCTTTAAACTTTAAGCCAAGGTGAAGGCCATTTGCTTCCAGCAGATAAAATCAACTGTAAAAGCAAAATTGGATCACAAGAAGCATTTAAAATGCATGTCTATGCCAGGTGTCAAATGCAACTAGATCTAATCTGTATACTTATGAATATTGTAGCTTTAAGTGCATCATTTCTCATGCTAGTCTTTACACAGCACTTGACCTCATCGTTACCTGTTGTGATTTCTGACCTGCACTAACAAAGACCTCTTAGCCTTTCAGCACCTCATTATCACAACACCTTGCCTGAAGCACAGGCCAGTCACATCTTTTAATTTAACCTGCACTCATCCAGATTACGCATGTTTTTCAGCACTGCTGCACCTATAATTAACACAGCTATTTAAACATTTGCAGCTGGGAGCTGACCAGTAGCTCTGCTGTTAGTCAGTGATCAGCAAGTGCATCTGCACCAGCAATACCCTGGTGTTAACCCAGATAGCGAGTTCTCACACACCACAACCCCAAATGAGAGTGCCAGGAATCCGCTTCTCACCCAGGCAGCCATTAGGACCCAGGGCGTGATGGGCAAACATCCTCACTGAACCAAAATAGAGCTCTGCTTCCTACTAATCCAAGATGAACAGGTGCTTCTATTTAAAGGACCAAATCCTCTCCAATCCACCCAATGGAATCCCAACCCTCTTTCTTCTCTCCCACTCTCCACTGTATATGTTTCCCCCCTATTTTTCTTCCCTGTTTCTGCCTTTCCAGGATTATGGGCAGAGAAACAAAAGCATTGGGTCCTGAATGAGCTGTGGAAATGTGCATGAGGAAAACCACTTAAGAAACCAAAGCTTTCACCACCCTTCCCCCTGAGAGAGTGCCAAAGTGTTTGACTGAGCATGCTATTTTCAAATACAATGGTGAATTGGCACTTCTCATTCAATTTATCATAACAGTTTTCTATGCGTCAAGTCAGTAAAGCCTAGAAATGATTGCTAATAAAAATGAGTACACCCATATATGCTTCAAGGCCTGAAATGGTCTAAGAAAATGGCCTTAAATGGCCTGAAGTGGTCTAAGAAACATGACCATATGCATGTAAAATGAGAATATAGCATAGCATAAATACAGTTCAGACTCTGAAACTTATATTAAGACCAAGAGTCGCTATAGTGAGAAGGACAGAGCATACAGGAGCCAATTTTAACCCTTACTCAGAGCTGGACCTAGTTAACTAGCAGCTTGGTGGCAGCGTGTCCCTGTCTATGTCAGGAATAGAGAAAGGTGTTTGCTTTCCAGCTGAGCAAGGTCATGATATAGTGAAAGTATTTATGAATGGGCTGAGTTTTTCTTGGCTCTATCATTCTGCATTATATGCACTTCTACTTCTTGTGTAAGAAGTTGAGTCATTAACAATTAGGGCCGCAAAGAGTGGAGATTTCCTTGAACCTAGACTAAGGAAACATCTAGGGAAGTTCAAACAGAGTGCTAAGACAATATGGATGACAGAAGCGGGTTGGAACAGGAGGAGGAGGAGGTGGAAGGAGAGAAGGGGGTTACAAGATTTACTTTCAACTCTCCTTTGTTTTCTTTGAATTCAAGGCCTCTCAAAAAACTGAGAGGCCCGTCAAGCAGCGCAACACCTGGCGGACACTGAGTGACGGGACAATATGGTGCGAGTCTGGCTTCGACAGCAGCCACAAGACAGATTGATGGCACCCTGCAAGTGCAGGATCATCACGGCAAAAGCACAGTACGGCAAACCAAAGCTCTCATGAAAGCAGCCGAGTTTGAGCTTTGCTAATTATAATTTTCCCCCTGGGCCAGAAACCAATTTGTCTCGTTTTCAATACCACAAAGTTTCCCCTATCAAGCTGACAGAATGGCTCGGGGCACTGTTTGAAAAGCTGTAATGAAAACAATTTCTTCTAACAACCAGTGGGGTCTGGTTTCAGCCTTAAAAAATGCAGGGAGTAATCCCTCCACTCCTATCGCTGTAAGTGGGTGGAGGAGCCATGGAGCAAGCGGACATAAATTCTATTGTAGGAGTCCAAATGTGTTATGTTGTTAAAGGGGGAATAAGGTTGACAGGCCCCTGGGGCTAGTCTGGGGAGCCAGCTATTCACACGAGCACAATCACGACCTTTCTAAATATGAATTTTGTACGGCCTGTGCGGTCTTGGCTTTTGTTGCGGACACAATGTGACATGCATGGACTGCGTCGGCTCAGCGACATACAAAAAGAAGGAAAAGGCTGGGGGTATCTGAGTGTGGGACAGTGTTCCTGGCTTTCTTAAAAGCTCTTGTTTTCTTTCTGCGGCCTGACCTGATGAGTTCACCATAAAAAACTGAGCGGTACATAGTGATGACTTGGGTTTAACTGACGGCAGTTATGACTGTATGTGCTAATATTCAACATGCTTTTGCCAAAAAAAATACAAGTACCCATTGTTTTCCATAAAAGTCTATCCTCATCAGGCTGAAAAAAAAAAAACTATGAAAAGGCATCATGAGAAACTAAAGCTTTCAATAAAACCAAGAGTAAAACCAAGAGAAATTAAATCATGTATTAAAAAAAACAGACAGTCTACAGCCATGTGAGCAGCTCTGTGAAACTGTAGTTAAGCACTGGAAAGGTTTAAGCTAAATGCTAATAGAGAAATGCTAACATTTTCACAAGATTAAAGCTAACTTGCAGATATTTAGCAAGTGTTATGTTGCATGTTCATCATCTTAGTTTAGCTTGATAGCATGCTTACATTTGCTTATGAGCACTAAATACTAGACCTCGTTGACAAAACAACAACGATATATATCATGATATAATTTTCCTTAATAGTATATATAAAATTTTCGATAAATGCTCCATATAATTAAAACACCAAGAGGCCCTCAATGGGGGGCGGTAATGCACCTTAAACGCCAATTTCCACCTGCCATTAACCAGAAAAAGAAGAGCAGCAGCAGTAGATGAAGAAGAGGAGCCCGGCCAGTAATGTACATGATAACTTTATAACGTTACAACATCATTCAACATGCTCATAAAGTCACTTTTGGAATGATTGTTTCTGTCTAACGGATAACAGCACAGTGCTACCCACAACTGAAGCTGCGGCTGAGGCTGATGGAAAAGTCAGTGGCCTAAAATGATTGGGGCCAATGGCCCATTCCCTACTTCCTATCTTTGAACCAGGCCTTCATAAAATTTTGTGACTGCATCTTGTGCTGTTGCAACATTATCGCATTGACAAAAATCTGTCCACAGACAGTCAGACAGATGTAAACATCTGTTAAAATACTCAAAGCGGCTTCTTGTTCCCACAACAATAGGTATCACGAGAACCACATTGTGCCTTGTAGCATCTGTGGTCATTCATGATACTTATCTGATATTCAGTACAAGACAAAAAGGCACGTATTGCTTCAGTTAAAAAGCAATACGTTAACACTGTCAGCTAAGCCATACTAAGGCTGTGTATGCTCTCATGGTTCTATAAAGTGCTGTTAATAAAATCATCCTTTGAACTGCTTGTCTAAGAGTTAAAAGAACCATCTGGGAGGGAAAAGTTGGGACCTATTAAAGCCAAGCCCATCCCAACATCCCTGGGGCTAAAGATTCATTCTGAGATCCAAAAAACTGGAACTCATCAGTGAGGAGGAGTTGTGGCGCTGCACCCTTCATAGCTTGGCAGAGATACACTCAGCACTTTGTGCCCATACTCTTTCTTCTGGTGCTGAATCTCAGTGACACAGAAGCCCTGCAAATGTCCACCTGGAGAGAGAACGATAGCCAGGCAGAAAGGAAACAGGTGGCGTGATGCTCTAGGTGGGACATGAAAGAGTGGACATACTGTCGTTAGGTATCAGCAGGTATGGTGAGACTTCTCCCACCTGAGGGTGAGGAACAAAACAGTGTGCTGCTGACTGAGTGACCCTTTGATATACCTCACACAGACACATACACATGGCTCATATTAGAGCTTCTAAGTTTAAACTACCTCATATATCAGGCAGCATGAAAATAGCAAACATGAGCTTACATTTTGTTTAATATTACATGTAAGATAATATGTCTCAGTTTCATAAGACAAAGACATCCTATCCACAAAAAAGCACTTAAAATGTTCAATTGCACTGGACAGGGAGTCCAAAGTGGAGGAAGCTATCATAGCTTATCAGCTGTGTTTCCCCAGCCATTGTTTATTTATCACCCTCTGTTTAGAGTGTACACTGCTCCACCTAGGAAGAGTGGTTTGCAGAGAGTCATGAGACAAGAGTCACTGGTATGTCTCATAAATCAGATCTAGCTAGCTTGCTAAGTGTAAGCTAGCTAATATGGCAGGCTATTGTGACGAGCTCTAGAATGTTAGCTGCTGGCTCAGCTTCAGTCCTAACTTTAGTACTGGTGGACAATGTGCATTCAGAAGCTGTGACTGATTACACGCAACAGAAGTACAACTAAATTATGAATCCTGAATTCCCACCCTGTGGTTATATGCCTCAACGAGTCAAGTTGCAGTTTACAGCCATGTCTGTCCAGAATCATATGTACCAATAAATGAGGACAATACTTCAAATATGATGTTGCTGCAAAGATGCTAAAAATTCTAAAACGTGGATGCGTCACATAAATCTTCAACCAGAAACCCAATATAAGTGTCACCAATTCAGTAGCCAACCGAGTATGTGATATGGTCACAATCTCCCCTTCTGTTCCTGAGTTATGGCGTTGAGTAATGGCCAGAAAAAATATTTTTGCACATTATGATGTCATATTTATCTTTTTAGACATTTGTGTGAAATTTAGTCAGAATTAGCATGTGATTTCTTGAGTTATCACAAAAAATGTGTTTTGTGAGATCACAGTGACCTTGACCTTTGAGCCACAACTTATTATCAGTTGATTCTTGAGTCCAAGTGGACATTTGCGCCAAATTTGAAGAAATTTCCTCAAGGCGTTGCTTAGATATTGTGTTCAAAAGAATGGGAAGGACACACAGATGGAAAACTGTAAAACATGATGCCTCTGGCATGATCAGCTGTGTAATCCAATATTAATGGTGTTGATTATTCCATTTTCTATATGAAACATGCAAATACAGTATGTGAGTCAAAATAGGCATAACTATAACATTGATGATTGTGTCACACATTATTTAAAAAAGACTGCACACAAGAGGCAAGTGTACCTTTGTATAGGTAGTAAGTCTAAGTACTTGCTTCTTTCTTCGGGTACATCTACAGAATATTTAAAAAAAACAAACACACTGCTAAGTGACAATTAAATCTAAGTATGTCAGTTTGCCGAGGCAACATTCTGTGAAAATCTATTAACAGTAGAATGAGGCAATAAAAGATTAAACGAGCTGGAGTTAAACTGGAATACATTAGACACGTCTCTAAATAAGTCCTACCCACAAATTCATCTCGTTTTAGTTTCTTACAGCCGAGACCTCAGCTGACCAGCCAGCACAGACAACACTTTGCTCAGCTCCAGTTTGTAACAACATACCACATGAGTGCTGCCCTTTTGCAACATTATCTGTGAATGATGAGCCAGATCCATGCTGCTCTGCCCACCAGGCCTCAGACTGAACAGCGTACTTGTTGTGACTACTACATGAGGCCTGACACCATCAGTATGTCCCATGACACTACATCAGCAGGCTGAACCTCTGATGTGAAGTGATTACTAAAGGAGCAACAAACGGGACATGTGAGTGTTTGTTTTGTAGCCAGTGTATGAAGAACAGAAATGCATGCATGAACAATATGAGTAACGCCAAGCTCTCCTCTCTGTGAATCCAGTGCAGCCGAAACACACTGAACGGTTTCACACGATCCAGTTGGATGTAACAGGATGCAGAGGGCATTTTCTGATCCTCCCAAAGAAATAATTCCCTCAGCCTTAACTTTCACTTACTCCCCAGGTCTTGGCAGGCGTGAGGTTAGGCAAAGGGAGGCGCCATGAATGAGAATTTTTCTTTTGGATTTTTCCTCAGTGAATAAAAGGTTCAAGGAGCAGTCTCTGTTCTCTGCTCTGCTACTTCCAGGACTTTACTAGCTCTCTCTTTCCTGCAGTAACCCGGCCATGACTCCACTATGCTTTGCTTTTCCCCACCTTACTTCACAGAGAGCAAACAGTGTGTGGATATCATCTCTTTTAAAGCTCCACATCTTGTCACAGAACTCTTTACAACACCATCTATCACTTGAAATCTCCTCTCTTCAACTTCCCAGTGATTTCTGGTTGTTACAGTCTGGCATTCTTGACATATAGGTGCTGAGAACTCACTGTAGTTTCCTCTCAGTAAGAGTATCAGCGCACTGCCTTAAATGCTACAGTAAAAGCCAAACACTTTATCTGACTCCAACCACCTCCCTTCTGGCAGAACATGCAAGACTTCATTTCATTTTCCATCAGATTTAAGGAGATTGAATCAGCAAAGGGATTCCTTGAAGTGGAAGAAAGTGAAGTGAGCTTTTGGCTTCATGTCAGATGTTGACGGCGGGAGATGTGGAATACAGATGGTGCGCTGAAATTATTTTTTAGCAGTGCAAAAATAAATATGTAAAAATTGCATCTGCCAAAGTAATGCAGCTTTTCATGGAGTATAAAAATGACGAGGAGATTCAATTCTCGTTCAATTTGTGACGGTGGCAGGCAGCCAGCCATAAGAGACACACTGTGAAGTCTCTACTCTACTTGGCTTAGATGGTAATGGTGCGTGTGTGCATGTGTGCACGTGTGTGTGTGTGTGTGTGCATGCGTGCGTGCATGTGTGCGTGCGTGCATGTGTGTTGAAGGTGTTACTGGCTCTTCACAACTCACCCTCTGTGAAGGGAGGAGAAATGTCATGTGATTGTAAGCATTTGAAACTGAAATTTTCTTGATGTCTTTCCGCAACCTGGCTGCTATGAAATAAACACTGTTGAAATAACTTCATGCTCCCACTTTCCAGCCAAAAAAGATTTAATTAGACAATTATTTCTCTTGTTTACTGGCCCTGTATCGTTGTGTTCAGCAGTTTTCTGACAGTAGCGAGGGGTGGGGGCTCAGTCTCATTCTGTCTGCGGAGAAAAGCAACAGAGTGAGGTATTAATTGTTCCACTGTCAGCCATGGGCACACATTTCATCCCTTAACCATTAATCATAAAGTGAGAGGCAGGCAAAGGGTGCAGGGCCAAAATCACATATGCATGAAGGCAATTTGTAACACCGGGAATCTGATCGGGAAAAGCACATTTCGATTCTCATGCTAGTGCATACTGGACCAGCAGTGTAAGATTCTCTCTTTTTTCTCCTTTGAGATCCTCAGCAGAGCAACACTTCGCTCATCAGTGCATTTCAGACTAACTGGCAGGAAGGGTTTACAGTAAACACACGTATGTGAATGCAGGATCTCATTAAAAACGACCACAGACAGAGCAAAGCCTGTCTCTCTCCACGCAACAATGCTGCCTCTCTTTTTCCGCAAAACCTCCCTGGAGTCGGGATTATAACCAGCGCCGGTCTCTCCTGAGCCATGAATAAAACGAACAGTTCATGAGTCAGAACCTTTTACATCCACACCTATTCATGAGGAGAGGAGAACAGCAGCCGTTACTGGGTGCAGCCTCCACCTCCCTCCCTGGGTTCAATGAATGAATGGAGGCTCTATTGAGCCTGGATGGTCTGTTGCTTCAACCCACAGTGGAAAATATGACGACCCAGCAGCAGGTAGGAGAAAGAGGTTTCTGGAATGGGTGGGAGGTCCCACCATCAATACTTCACACACAGCCACTTGTACTGTGCGTCTTTGTAGATGTATATAACCCGGGTGACTTCAAGGTTAAGGGTTCAATGCGTCTGAAAATTTAATGATGCTCTTTGAGCATCGGCAGCATGCAAATTAGGTCCCAACTGAGGAATTTTCTTAAAGACTCAGAGACATAACCCCCTTTTGCACCGGAGGAGCCTAGTTCTGGTGCTGCCTTTTGAACCATAGGGCGACAATTCAGACCAACTTTACTCCTGGATGAAAAAACACAACCCGCTCATTCATTTGAATGAGACCAGACCAGTGGTGCAACAGGAGAAAAAAATCAACGAAATAGTGTTGCTCAGCAAAAAGGTTTACCTGGGTCAACTTTTGCAAAACCACAACACGACATTATCTGGAAAGACTAATCAAATATGTTCAAGAGTGAACCAGAAGAGTTAAGTCGTGGGCTGGACGTCAATGAGCTGAAACTCACTATAATGCTCCATAAAGCCGTGAGGAAGCAACAGATTCAGGTGATAACTCTCTGTAGGGTCATAGCTGTGACCCTTTCACACTGTCATTTGATAAATTGTTGTGATAAAAATAATGATTAAAGAATCTTTATTATGCTCATTTTAAGGTTCCTATTTGTATTTTGTTTTACTTTCTACTAGAACATGTTAACATGCTTTAATGTTCAAAATACACTTCATTTTCCTCATACTGTCTGTACTTGAACGCCTGGATTCTCCCTCTGTCAGAAACATCCTGTTTTAGTGCCTGTCTCTTTAAGACCACCTCCCAAGCCCAGGCTGATCTAACTGGTCATTGTTTCCAGGTAGTCTGCATCTCTGTGTCTCCGCCCCATCACTGCAGCGAGGTAATAACTAACAAAGAATAGCTGCACTTTTTACTATGAAAAATCACTAACAAAAGCTCCTAAATACAACCGGACATGTTTCAGCAGAATATTATCTGAAATTGGGGAGAAATTTACAACATCAGTAACAAAGGTTCCACATTTCCCTGATGTTAGCATGTAGCTTCATGTAGCTATGTAATGTACACACCTGCAGTAGTGTGCCTGGAGCAGATGACCATGTAAAGAAATCTGTCACAGTATGACATCATACTGTGGCCAGAGTATAAAAATGTTGGAAACAGAGTATTCAGAACAGCCTGAGGTTTTTGCTCACTTCTACATACATTTACCTCATTATTTCAAACTTTGGCAAGGTTTGATATGAACATTCATCGTACCATTATAAGACACAATATATGGAAAAGAATATATAGGTCTCCTTTAAGAGAAACACAAATTGTTAAACATTGGCAAACAATGGCTGTTTCATGTCATGTCAAATCCTGAAAACATATGAATAATCAGCCTGGCTCTACATCAACTCCATATGATTCGACTGTTATGGAAAAAATTAAACTATGACACTCACATAAAATTATCATACATTCAATCATTTTTTGAATTATTAATTGTACATCACGCAAAAGGCTAAATTATCATACAAATAGGAATTGGCAACACTGGAGTCGAAACACCTGGTCCTACTGTTTGCTGTGTAATCTCACACACCTGCAGCATTGGAAGATGCCCTGCTGCATCAAGGTACACTTCACATCAACACACCTCATCGCTCCAGAAACACTAATTTATCATATTTGCTCCTGAAATAACCACATTTGATCTACTGTGCTTTGACTCCTTCTCTTGTTTCTATGGTGTGGTTGGTGTGTGTTGCCCTTTACTTGCTCCTGGATCTTTTAGTAGAAATGCACCAACAGTGAGGTCAAGCGCACCCTTGATGACAGTAGAAGCTTATAAAACCTGCACATCTACCCCGCCCCCCCGTTGTCAAAAGGTCAGTGCACCCTCCTCTTCCCAAGCTCTTGACCTCATCAGGTATGTCCCGATTGTTATCAAACATGCTTGACATTTCTGTTGATGGTTGTGGAGTGTCAGCAGTTGAATAAGCCATATTATCACTCTAACCAGAAACAGAAATGATGCCAATTACTGTGAGGTGTTCTCAGAAAAAGCTGTATCTAGTGAGTGACTGGCCTTAAGAGTGAAAAGGTCATGGCCGCAGCACAAAGCCAACGACTACTGTTCCCTGAAATGTCCCAATAACGACAGAAAATTGCTCGTTAAGAAAATAACAGCCAGTACTTGCCTCTCTCACTTTATTATGAATGCAGTGTTACAACTGAGGGGATCAATATTAACTTAGCTCATGACAACAATGGCTGCAGGTAATGAACAGCTACAGTGCAGTGTTCTGGTGCAAGTGATTGCTCTGATTCCTGGCAGCTTCTAAGAAAAAAACACACAGTGCCTCTTGTGTCATCTTCCTCTACTTCCATCCTCCCTCTCCTCTCTTTCCACCTACCTACACACTTAGGCTTTAATGCCAAAGGCTGAGCGAACATTTGTCCGGCGTTAAAAGCAAGTAGGACTTTGCCTCAAATGTCTCACTCCTCTACAGAGAAATAGCTCTTTGGTCAGAGAGCATCGTGACATTTTGACGGCAATAATCTGACATTTTTTCCACAAAAACAACAACCCACGACGTCCTCCAGGGTCTGTGAAAATCAGCAGCACAAAATCTGAGTAATTAATTCACCAAGGACAAACGTATGACTGTTAAAAAAGTAGGTTACACTGATCTGTTTGTGATATAACCGGCTCATACTAACATTTTTCTTGAAAACAGCTAATCAGATACATTTTAGTGTCCCGTGAGCTCAACAAAGCAGAGTTGAAAATGGTCAAATTTTTATATGTATGTCATTAGCAGACACATTTACACAATCAGTATCAGCAGGTTAAATTCAAATGTGCTGTTTTTAGCCTGTAAAACCTGAGAAATTAATTGCACCCTAATGGGATTATTTCACTCAGGCTTGGCAGACAACACTACACTGTGACACACTTCATTTATCTTAATCACTGCATCAACTAGCATCCTCAAACGTTATGTGTTTAATTTATTGGAGGCCATTTTATACAGCGATCCATCTCCCCTAACAGTCACACCATCCGTCCTCACCTTACCGAGAAAAGCAAATTACTTTTCAGAGACAGTGGAGGAAACAACATGACAGGCTTTGGATCCCCCGCCCTCCGTCTCCTACTACCAATCTAACATTAAAGTGACCTGTCAACTTGTGACTATAAACTGTTCTTTCTGAAATATGCCATCCCTTCATCTCAGCCATCGCCTCATCTAACAGAGAGCCTGGTCTTGTTGCAATTGTGCACAACAAAGACAAAAAGAGTTTTCCATTGAAGGCTGTGAAATATTTATAGCTGCCGAATGTAAGAGGAACTTGTTCTATTTCCGTCGGATTGCTGAAGTGCCATTTAACAATATGTAATAAGCACACATTCAGGTGCGTGTGTACACTTCAGTACTTTTCAGATTATGCCACTACAAGATGCTTTGAATTTTTCTAATCATATACTGTATTAGAGCTAGGTCAAGGACCTTGTGATATTTGATTGGACCCTCTTGCATGATATCAAATTTAACCTTCAACACTAGCTACTGTGCAAACATTGATTGGCGTTAGCGTTGTCTCACAGTTCAATGATCCTAAAATTAATTAGATGTGGACACCACATCAAAGCATATGTACACTTGTATATTGGAGTGACACACTGCTGCAAACCGTCAAGAGGTATCATTATATCACACAAACAGCAAAAGCCAAAAGATCCCCTTAGTTGAATGAGTCATGCAAACATTGTCTCAGTCAAGGATAGTTTAGGACTGGGTTGCACTAGGTATGATTAAAGTTCCTAAGAGTGCTTATCGTAATTTACTTAATAGGGTTGCATCATTAAAACATAAAGAATGTTTTATCTAGTGAAGACTTAGGTAAATTGCAAATTGGTTGGTAGACAGCAGCTGTTGATCCATCCAATCAGATTTTTGGGGCCGTTTATTAAACTTAACAGCCAGTACTATGTAAAAGTAGCTATCAGTTACTTATTTTATTTTAAATGCACACATGAAGAAATGTGTATGTTCTAAAGTAAAGCTCTCAGCGTCCCTGTCCCTTTCAAATGTTAAGGGGCACATGCTGAGTACAACATCATATTTTACCCTTCCCAAAGCCCCTCCCCAAAACAACCACTGTCCAGTCCTTCGTTAGCAACCGTAACTAGGCATGGGAGGCCTCTGAAGCTTTCAGAACAAGAAAAAAATGCCAAAACTGTCTGCATATGAAACAAGAAAGTCCAACAGTCGATATCCTAAATGTTTAGAGGGGGGTGTTGTATTTTTGCTTTCCCAAAGCCAAAAACACAAGAGGAGAAATGTCGGGTAATGGATTCAGTGAAGACTACAAAAACTCTTTTGTCTGCTTCAAGGTAAGACGCTAACTAACGTGAGCTAGTGTGGCATGTTAGCAAACAAAGACGACCGAATATTAATTATCGTTTTTATGTTTTCACTTTAAGTTAGGCCAAACGGTAGAATTACATCTCCTAATTCTGTCACGTGATGCCATGGGGCCCAAAGCGACTTTTCCCCATAGGCTTACATTGGGAAAGAGATATCTGTAAATCAATGGATACATTTTTGAGCATCGTAACCCTCATAAAATGATTAATTCAACTATCAGGATTTGATCCATTCAGTCCGATAACAACTGAAAAGTCTAGAAGAGCCGCAAGATTAAATCATTTTATCCCCATTCAGTTTATTGTTGGGCCAAACCAGAAGTAGCTGGCTTAGCCGGTGGAAGTCTTTAGTGCATTTTCTCTATTGGCTAAATGATGCGGAAGCAGCACCGATAATTGGGGTAATTATCTACCGCATAAATAGAGCTTTTTGGCTTGATGTGCCACTGAGTAGCTTTCATAGGATTGAATGGGGCCCCGCCTCCAATGCTGTATCTAGGTCTCTTAATACATCTTAATACTCTTAATACAAGGTGCATGGCAGGTCCCCAGGGAATGTGCCAGTCTTTAATGCAAATTTTCATAGAGGCCAAACAATGGGAATTACAGTGTCCGAGTCCATCACGTGATGCCATTTGGCCCAAAACCCTTTCCCCATAGACCTACATTGTGAAAGAGATATCTGTTAATCAGTGGATACATTTTTTTGAGTGTCACAACCCTAGCCACATGACTCAGGGTGCACTCACACTAGGCAATCGTACCGTGCCCAAGCACGTTTGCCACCTAAAGTCCAGATTATTTGGCTAGTGTGAGTGCGAGTGTACCGTGCTTGAGTACGGTACACTTCCCTGGCCTGGTGCATGTGCACAAGGTTACACAACGTGGTGATGACGTATGAACCATGCGACCATCCCTCCACAACAACAATAGCAATGGAGGCGTCTAAAGGTTCACGTTTGTCAGATGAAGAGGTCGTATCTCAACGTGATGACGTATGTGTCGGAGGCAAGCGTACTTGAGCACACTTGGGCTCGGGGTAATGTGAGTGCGGGCCAGCGGGGGACAGGGGAGGGGGGGCATTCGTGCTTCAGTACGGTACGGAACAACTGGCCCTAGTGTGAGTGCGCCCTCGCTTTACAGACTTTCAGATCCATTCAGTGTGATAACATTTCAGAAGTCTAGAAGAGCCACAGCAGAGTACTAAACCCCAGCAGCCAGCTCGGCCAGCAAAAGTCTGTGCTGCGCTTGCTCTATGTGCCAAATGATGTGGACGCAGTGCCAATCACCCGGCTAATTTCCTACGCGACAGTTTAACGTTTTTGACCTTATGCGCCACTGAACAACTTTCATAGGAATGAACGGGCTTTATCCAGTTCTCTTTACACATCAATAGGGCACGCATGTTTGCGGAGCCTGGCAGGACAGGCGTGCAATGGTAGGAGAGGCATGCAATAGGTAAATATGTGATTATGCAAACCTAAGTGGTTTGTATTTTAAAATAATTACCTCCACTACAAATATACTGTATATCAGCCAGCAAGTTTTGTCAGTTGGTTCAATTAGCTATGCAACAATTACTCCTGACAGTTAGTCTATTCAGTAACATCTAGCGTCAACATAAGAATCAGTTTGCTGGCATGTGGTACAACCTGTTTTAATTTAGTCTGTATGATGTCTAAATTTTCTACACTTACATAGTAACTAAACTAAGTTCCAACAGCTGCTGCAACTGTCTCCAGTTGCTCTTCAGTATAATGGGCAGTACACACACACACACACACACACACACACACACTCATAGCAGCCAGGTAGTGCTAAATTAAAGGCTGATGAGCTATGCCCTCCTTACACCCTGATGGCATGGCAACGAGGTAAAACTGGACTGCAGTCTCTCCACTTGAAATGCTACAAACTAACTTTAGGGGGGTTTATCTTACACTGCTTTCATGCTGCCAAAGATAGTGTTTCCATTATTCCTGAAGACATCCATACTAAATATGTACGCCCTCTAATGACGGCACTTTGGATAAAAGCAGTACATTACAGTACCAGGAGAGTGCCTACATATTTGGTATGGGTGGTTTGGATAAAAGCGTCCATTAAATAGCAGATAATATTGTATAAAGCAGCAGAATGTGCTGATACAATGGGCTGTAATAGGAACGTAATCAGTGTGCTGTGATTATGTGGGGCCAGGCATCCCATCCTGCAGGGATTAGTCAGGGAAAACTAGGCCTTGTATTCACTGTCACCTTGCCATGACTTCACACCTTTTTATAGCTGTGACAGGTCACAGTTCACACACACACGCACACATGCACGCATGCAAACACATGCACACAGCTGCATAGCCACAAAACCATGACAAGCCTTAGTTAAGCACCTTGCCCTCAGTTTGCCCCTCTATTGTGCGCAAACAGCTTGTTTTGTAAACTCCTGTGTGCGTGTTTGTTCTGTCTATTCAACCTGCTAGGTCTCACAGCGAAAGAAATGTCAGTGCATCTTTGTGTTTAAATGCCCATATTTCGAGCTTAGCACGAACCGAACAGTGTGCTGCCTTTCTTCTTAACGCTGACTCTGCTTCTCTGTCCACCTCAAAGCTCACCTCTGCCCTGTCAATCTAATAAAACACCCACAGCCCCATGCCAACGGGGATGTCGCTATTTCAAGTGTGCTGACACTCTCATAATGAGTGCAACAATTTTGTGCCGAGGTCGGCTTGACAAAAGAATGGAGAAAAGCCATTAAGCTGATGTCCAAGGCTTGCGAATATGAAGAGTTGGTGTTCAACCAGGAGGCAGATAACCTGTGCTTCTCTGAAGTGTCCACACACACACTCTGAAGTGTCCACACACACACACACATCATCATCGTCATTTCAATGCAACATTACCCGGCTTCACTAAAGAGCCAATAAATGATTTGAAACCCATCCAAAATCATCATTTTAAATGGGGTTAGCGTGGAGCTTTGGAAATAAAATCTATTATGTAGCAGCAACAAAGGTTATCATTGCAGCTCAATGCCTGCTGTAAGGTTTTATTTTTCTCCACGGGGAAACACAAACTGTAATTGTGCTGACAGTCTTGTTTATATGGTGCGAGTTGTTATGCATTTTGTTAAGCCCCCTCCCCCCACCACCACCACCACCACTATCAGCAAACCTAATTTGCTCTGTGTGACAGCAAAGATTTGAATTGGTGTTTTGTACCTTGCAGGAATGAAGTGTTGGCCTCAGAGCAATATTAGCTTATTCATGTGGTGAAGTACAGGACAAAATGTTACATCAACCTGCTACTGTTCAACCGTAGCAAAGCAGTGTCCAGTTTCTCCAGCTGCCACTGTTTTTCCAGGACGCTCAGGTTATACATGATAACCAGCAACTGCCACCAATGTGTGTGTGTGTGTGTGTGTGTGTGTGTGTGTGTGTTTATTTGTGTAAATGTATAAGCATGACTTGGAGCAGGTGTGTGTTGGGGGTGTGAGCATCAGCAGTTACAATTTTTTGTCAAATCACTTACTCAAATGTTCAGTAAAGAAACCGTACTTAGACTTAAATATTTTGTTATGGCTATGTGGTGATGATACTAATATATCCCAATTTCAAGCTCTGAAATACCAAAATCATAGCTAATAGTACAGTTCAAATAAATTCACATGTGCAAGGGGAGAGGTGTATGTGATTTTTGGTATAAAAAGTGTAACTGCCTAGACGTTGGTGTCTAGAAGCAGACAAGCCTTCAGCATAGTCCTGATCATCACCCCCTGAGTCAGTATCCGGTGTTGGGACCAGGCCTCTGCCAGCTGTGGCATAATGTAAGCCTCATTAGGCGCTGGCATCAAAGACACTGGCAGAACCCAAGCAACAGAGTGCTGCTAAGACACTCCATTTCTCTGAAACACAGCAGGTGTAAGAGGAGAACAGAGGACTGATCTCAATTATAGGCAAACGAGGAAGTCTGCAATATTCAAATTGATTTGAACTGGGCTGTGTCACAGCTTCTTAGAAATGTCTTTATAACCTCAGCATCCCAGAATCGATAATATACTGGTATTTTCAGTACGGTCTGCCATGACTCAGCAAAGGGGAGTGTTATTGGTGGTAATATAAAGCCAAGTTTAAAGAGGTTTTCAGAAATGTTCTGTACTTAGAGTTGACTTTGACAACCTCAGCATTCATTGTTAGATATGAATACAGTGTCTGGCTTCATCAGCCCCTTCACATCAATCAGTACAAGATCTCTACATACAACAAGATGTATCTCTTATTATTTTTCAGCCGTATAGCACAGTTAAAAAGCAGAAGAGCACCGTCGGCCTTTCACAGCTTTCTGAGGAAACACGTCAGCAATATTTTAATTAAATGTAAAGCTCTACGGGCATCGTTTGCTTTGATGGAGGCCACCTTTTTTTTTTTTTTACTGATTTGTATTTTTGAGGTTGAGCACCCACTTGGAACGCACACTTACTGCCTCTTTTGAGCCTTACAGTTCTGTAAGTGAAATGGATAGGTCATTATTTCAGGTTTTCCTATGAAAACCACAGAAACCAACACTAAATTCATCCTACTAACAAACCTGTGTAGGCAAAGCCTTCCTTATTCCTCTGCATCATAGACCAGGACTGTCACTTTTTCACTTCAAACAATTTAGTTAGTTCAGATTAATTAATCTAAACACAATCCATATAGGATAATGCACCCCAAGAAGCCAGAATACTTTCACACACTCAGTGCTTCAGTGTCGTGATTATCTGAGCAGCATGGCTTTGCTCAAGACACGGGTCCTCCTTCACTTTTGTTTATCGATAGGTTAATCTCTATAAACAGATTCTGCATATAAGATTTTGGTATTGGAGGTGTTCTGGTTTCTTGTTTGTAGTCCGTATATAGTCCAAGTAGTGTTGACCAATTGCATTTGAACAGCAGGTAAGCAGTCCGCTGGGAGAGGTGGAACGCACTGGTTAAAATCCCATCTCGCAACCCATCGCTATCATCTGGCAACGATTTAGCTTCATATTACTTTCTTTTAATTTATCTGCATTTATAAGTAGATATCTCTGTATAGAGATTAGCTGCAATAACCGACGTATGGAAGAGGAATTCTTGCTAAAAGTCACATGCCCAGCTGTTGAAGTAAATTACTGAGCTACTGATGGATGAAACTGTACTGTATTGTTGTGGCCCATTTGTAAAGGTTTACATTTTCAGTAGGTGAAATTGGCTTGGGTCTGAGTCACAGAGGTTTAAAAAATTAAGGGATGTGCTAACTTATCATTGATTTGGGGATATTTATATGTGATTTTTGCCAATAGGAAAAATATAGAATCATGCCAACCTTACTCTTTAATATTTGGAGGCAACTTCACCAACGTACAAGTTGGCTAAGACTGATCCGACCCCAGCCTACATTACCAGGTCAGTGTATCTGTGCACATGCAGCTCCAGGAGCATGAAGCGTTCTCGTAATGCACAGGTGTCATCAGCACAATCACTTCCCCACTTAAGCCCCAGGCCCATCTGTTCCATTCATACCCAGTGGAGAGTGGTCACAGCCACAGCCAGGCATTACGAGTCAACTGATGATCACCAGGTGCTCAGACCTTATGCAAGGAGGAACTCTGTGGATATGAAATTTATCAGCTCATGATGTCGCCAAGAAGTAAATGTCTCCACCAAGATGCTGAAGATTTATTAATGTCTGCACTTTCCTTTACCTGATGATGTATTTGGCTGAAGTGTTCAAGTGGAGCAAGATAAAAAGTTCATCAGAGCTGTTTGCTCAGTAAACTTGCCAAGCCGTGTCTGGCTCTTGGGTTTGTACACATGGAAGGGTGATAAAAATGTCCTCTGGATACGGTTTGAAGATAAGGGCTGGCAGGCAGCCAGCTCAGTGAGCCCAAAAAGCTACTGAGATTCCTGAATCTCACGGCCAAGTTAAACTCCTAAATGCTCCCAGCAGCAACATTTATAGTAAAATGCTGGTCCCAAAACAGCCGTGCTGTTCTTTTAAATAAGAAAATCATTTTTGATCCATTTGTCTGTGTAGAAAAGCAGAGGAGGAAAAGTAGATTGGAAATGAACATAAACTGCAACTATGAGTCCATAGTTGCTGATTGACAACTAACTGCCTTTTAGCCCTGTTACCCATTTCAATGAGAGAGCGCTGTGCTCCAGTTACAGGGGGGAGTTAAAAATAGGTCTCACTCAGTCACCACTTAGCCTGGCAATGTGGAGAGCAGATTGTAAATGAGCACAGTGAAGTGCCTGAATGGCAGCCCTTGACACTGGCTCTCCGGGCTCTGACACACACATTGAATGTAAAGCAGTAACACACACTGCTCACGATTGAGCAGTAAGCACACTTATCATGCATTAAGGGTCTGTATGTAGGGCAGATAAGGACAACGACAGCTGTTGTTCTGAAAGAGTGTGAAAAAAAATTTATGCTTAGCTGTAGGGGAAACCGGGGTAAGATGAGCCACTTTTCATATTCAGGATCACTACATCAAGGCTATTATAGTTTTGTTGCTAACTAATATATGTGCATATATTTCAGGATGTTGTGCATCCCTACAAACAAACAGAATGAGTGTAACCATAACTGTTTTGATAATATAGCATGTCCAAAAAAAGTGGTCTCGTGGCACAACTTACCCCGTGTCTGGGGTAAGTTGAGCCATCTCCCTCCTTCCAATCCTAGTTTGGTGTCCTTGCTAACAGGAGGGCCAATTGTGGAAATGAAGGTATTATAATAATTTGAACTTGTTTATTAACACATTTGACCATTCTCAACCAAAACTCTCATTCTCTCATAATCCTTCCTCTATATGTCCTCCTTCATCCTCTCTAAACTCCTCCCTCCATCTTACTCTTGTTCCATCCACCCCCCTCCCTCCTTCCATCCATATCCCACCTGCCCCTTTACTCAATATCCCACCTGTCCAGGTTGCAGGGGAATACAAACTGCTGGGACTCTGAGGTTTGGGGAGTTTTGCGATTACATTGCTTCTTGGGAAGAAACCCTCATCTTTCTCCTTGAAAGTAAAGCTTGGTTTACCATATCCAGCTTTGCCTCTTCTCAGAAACTTACGGCTCAACTTACCCCTGTTCAAATTGCTCAACTTACCCCATAGCTACCATATTGACTTTATTAGCCCCCACAGCTAAAATGGTGCACTTTCATGCTAGCTGTGCTACCTCATTTTGTAGCTAATAGATACCACAATTGATGTATAAAACAAATTAAAAAATATCTATTTTGGTCTAAACATAATCCCCATGAAACTTATGGTAGACTAAATTCACTTTCATGAGTGAAAAATGCTTTTTTGGACATAAATCTCTAACCACTTAACTCATGTGGTTCTTACCTTCACAGACTCCATAAAATGATGCCTTCCTCCTAAATATTTGGTCACATGCTCAATTTTATTTACAGTTTCCTAGCAACAAGGGGTGGCTCAACTTACCATTTGGCTCAACTTACCCCAGTCTCCCCTATAGTTAGACCTCTGCACGCTTTGCTGGCACCTTCGTGGCACTTCTATACTAACACTTTACTCTTTCTTTTCCCTTGGAGGCATGTGAAGCAGCTGAACACACATGTCACTCTCTGTAACAGTGTTTGACAGATGATGGGCGCCCAAAAGTCACTAAAAAGTGGCTAAACAGTGGTTACAGATTGATGAGCGTCAGGCAGAGAGCCTCGTAGTTGAGGCATTGCCTGACACCGAGGGGTGAAGTGGTTCCTCTGGGCTATAGGGAATGTGACAGACAAATGCGTACTGCACCTCTGTGCATCCAACTAATCTTGTCGGTTTATTAGAGCTAATCTACCAACAAATGACAACTAACAATTACCACTGCAGACTCTGTTTTCAAAGCGGATCATAAACTTGAATATAAGCAGAAGCTCAGAGCTGTTTCTCTGTATCTTTAATGTGCCATCTTTGTTAAAGTAACTATCAACATTAAATCAGGTTTAATTGGATTTTCTGGCTACTTTAGGGCAGCACAACAAGCCCTAAACACATTGACATATTGTATTATCTTAAAAAAGTTAATACGGCTAATGCATTAGCAAACAGTTTCTTATTTCCATAACCAGCTGATCCACAGAAACATTAGCATTAATTTGGAGTAGTCTTTCTGGATACCTAACGATTGCTAATCCAATATTCACTTTCATTTCAGCTTTGTTTTCGTCTCCACCAACTCCTGACAAATATTTCTGACTCATTAGCAGCTAAATGCTCAACTATGCTCACCAGCTCATCGGCAATTAGTTTTCTGTTCCTTACCGCTGGGCAGGTGGTGTAGAGTGGGTTTATCAGAGCTGTTTTTGCTAAAAAAAAATAAAAGCTGCTTATAAAGCTTGGAATCAAGGTTGATGAGAGCGTTCAGAATGATCCAAAACAGAAAACCAAAACAATGGGCTTAAAGGTGCTAAAATGCAGCCTAGAGCTTAAGGGAACTGTGATCGGGTAATAATTCTAGTGGACTCTTCACTTTCAGGTTATAGGTAGTCCTTTGACCCATTATTAATATAAAAATATCGATAAGTGCAACTTAAATATTTTCCATTTATTCTTTTTTGTAGCCTCTAGCTGTTTAACTTATTACATCACAAGATCTTTTAAATTTAATCATATGAATTTATAGTAAATCATCAACTATGGTGTAGAAAAAAGGAGTCAGCCATACTTCTCTGCCTTTATTAACTTTTTCCATTGTATAGTCTCAGACTATATCAGAAGGTAATTAGCTTGTGCTTTATGCATAACCCATTAGAAGGAAGATCAATACTCCTGCTCATTCTGCCTGTGCTTCATTAAGCGCACCACGAGGCATCACCTCGACAGGGCTTGAAAAATGTGCTGGCAGCACCAGCGGCCTCCCTCTCGGTAGACACTGCTCTCGGGTTAGAGCCACATGTCTGCAAACACTCTGCTTCAAGTTTGCTTCAGAGGCAGACAGGATCACTTGCTGGCTGGTCCTGCTAACCCACAGGCTGAGTCGCATTGAATTTTGACCCCGCGAGCTGCAGAGAAGCGATTATACAGTAATCATACTAATGAAACGCATAGAGGTGCAGAGGGTCACAGTGTATAGCACTTTTCCTGCAGCCATGCTTAATGTCCTTGCTAATCATAGCTGTTTTAAGAAAGCACTTAAAAGTTCACAGACTGTGTGGAACAAAAAAAAGGTCTGATTAGGCCTTTAATGTCTAAAGCATCGAAGTCTTTTATGCTGCAACATGTGTTTTTTGTGATTGTAAGTGTACTGTGTGTGTAGATGAGGTGTGAGGTCATGCCAAGCTACGAAGCTGATGGGAGGACGTGACCCAGAGCGTGACCCAGAGAGTCTATTAGCAGCACCGGCCTGCTTCTATGCTACCATTTGGCCTCAAGTCGCCTGATTCAAATGGTGGGCTGCAGGCTGAGCTAATGTTACTCTGATGTACAAACAGTACCGATATCAGTTCCTGGTTGAAGTTCCTGATTGTCCATTCCCTGAAAGCCTCATCTGATAGGACAGATTTGATACAGTATATATGATTTCATATACTGCACAGTTTGTTAATGCTACGCCAGCGATCTCAGGGAAGCTTTCCAGCTGAACTGACTCTAATGTGCTGTTTTGCTAAGGAACAGTACAAATGTGTGTAAATATGTTGCTATTTTTATCCTTTAATTTAACACAGCATGCATGTTGTGTAATGGAAATGCCATTTCAAACGCATTTTTTTCTCTACCAAGAAATTATATGCAAGCACTAAATGCTTGAAATTTTCTGGCATGAAAATTGTTACATTTACACATAACAATACAACTGAGCTAAACCCAAAATCCTATCAAAATTTAACGTCTCATTAGGGGGCAAAAGAGGTATTTGTACATGTCCATATTAAGATGCATTTATTGCACTTTAACATGTTAGACATGTAGCCTGCTTCTACCAGATGTGGTGGTTCTATATGTCACAGACCTTAAATAGAATATTTGGCTATCTATCTACTGAACGTACGCATACTTTCACATATACCCATTTTTGGACATATTCAAAGATTTCCTAAAGTACACTATATGGACTTTATTTTTCTCCCATGTGAAAAGTCTCTTTCTGCTTGTTACCATAACAAATATACATTACTAAGATTTTACAGAGTGCCGACAGCGGCGACAGGCAAATTTGTTAAAGTCAACATGACTAACATCATGACAGGACCTTGAAACTGTGAGACAGATGTTTTGATTTACATTAGTGATGGTCTAAAAATATAATTTTGTGGGAATCTACAGCAGAAGCAGGAGGCTGATACACAGACACGTTTTCCTCTTCCGTTTTCTCGCATTCTGCACCAGTGCTCTCCTGTTCCAGCTGCCACCACACCTCAACCCATGCCACATGAAAACAGGCTCCACGTGCAGCTGTCGTCACAATCCCTGTCACCCCCTGCTGAGGGACAGGCCTTTTCTCAGCCACTCCAGACACAACACCAACTCCCTGTGCATCACTGCCAGGGCTGACCTGACGTTTTTCAAAGGGTTCAGGCTCAAACTTGACATGTGAGCCACAAGTGCACATGGGCACCTTTCAGTCTTAGCTCTGGGGTTAAGACACCTGTGCTGCTGCCACTTTGCACTATCCTGAACAATGGTTTATTTTTTTTTTGGTGCTTCCCTGAGCCAGGTGTAGTTTCTGACTGCTCAGCAGTTTCTTTGTGATTTCTGCTCCACCTCCTCCATCTTGAGGAAACTATTCATTTGGGCTTACCATCAAATCAATCACAAGGTTGTAGATGGGAGTTGTGGCTCCCTGGATGCTCATCTCTCCGGCAGTTCCTGCACTTGGACTTCTGAAGTCTCCCAAAACAATAATTCCATCTGTCAGTCACCAAGGCCAAAGACCCAATTGCATGGTTTACTTCCTGTGGCAAGGCTGACTGTGAACTACACACTTACACAGTCAATCTATAATGCACAGCATTACTTTGAGCTTTATTATGCTGAAGGGATCTTCAGGGATAAAATCAGATCAAAAATTATGGTAAAAAAATGGTCAAAAGTGTGTAACAGTAATACTGTGATGGTGGAGTAACTACAAATTATAAAAAACAGTTTTGAGTGTTTACCAAAAAAAAACATGTGAAAACCAGAAATTCTCCTTAAATCAGGGAAGAAAACTTTGTTCTGAAAGTAAAATAAGGCCGAGGTCTCCAGGGAAGACCTAAGACTTACTAATAACATTCTGCACACATTCTCAAGGGGAGCTTCTCAATTTGCGGCACCCAGTGCATTAGTGCCGGCGGAAATATGCTTAGGAACGAGGAACGCCGGGGCCTGTCGCAGATAAGAGCCGCAACCCTGAATGATTTCATTAACGTGGAGCAAGATATATCATGCAAGGCAGGCTAAACCCACAGGCACACATCGGGGGGGCTTTAACCTGCCACAGTGAGAAGATGAAAACGTGCATCTCTTCAGACATTTTCCCTTGTCACAAGCTGAACGCAGAGACTCAATCATGGAATCATGCTCTGGGACATCAATATACTTATTGCAGGTGTTTGTGCAGCATGTGTCACTGTGAAGCCGACCAACCTGCAGTCTCCTGCTCTTCATTTAGACCATGGCAGATTAAAACTTGCAGAGAGGTGAATATAGCTGGGAGGAAAATGTGAGCTGACACCAGCCGACATCTTCACAAAACACATGGCGGAGAAAGTTGTGCAGGATCAGAATGTAAAATGAATTAAGGAGGGCAGAGAGTACGGAGCTGGGTACGGCCTTGTATAAAGATCAATAAAACAAACTAATTGATATTCACAGGTTATCCTGCCCGATATTCAGCAATGCTAAAAGCCAGCGTGCTCAGGGGAATAACGCAAAGAGGTACATTATAAGTGCTGCATTATTAAACTTCTGTGGGCAAACTGGAGTAGAGTTTCTGTCCGAGAAAGAGAGTAGGGGAGAGGTCTTGAGATACTGAGCTATGTAAATATTTGACTGCAGCTTGAACATGGTCTACTTGGAGCAGTCTGGTAATCTGCACATTCATAGACATTGTACATCACATAACACACAGCTGGAACAGATGGCGCCCTGAATAGTGCAACTTGGTCCCCAACCACAAAGCCGTCAAACCCTGGCATCAACTACATACTGAAGATCGAGTTATTCATTCGCCCCTGATATTTGGAGCCATTATTTTATCAGACTTTGATTAAATATATTCCGGGAATTAAAACTGTAGGTGTCAGTGGTGATTGGTCTGCCACTTTTGTAAGCAGGGTGGCCCTGATGTCAACAGGGAATACTGTTAAAACAATTGAGGGATCAGCTGGATTTGGCAGGGTGACTAATAGTTCCACAGCAGTTTAATCAGGACTTTAGCAATTATTCACACTGCTGAAAATGCACATGGTGGCAGTAGTGGTGGGGGCAGGGTGCTGTGGCGACAGACTTTGAGATCAACAAAGTCTGCTGTTCATGTCAGCTCTGATCAAATGGTTTTAGCCTGCTCAACTGACTACGTGTGGCCAGGTCAGTGAATTAGATCAAAGTCGCATGCAGGTCGGATTAAGACTTTAACTGAGATCCAAAGTTGAAGTGACACTGAGGTGTGGCAGTGAAACCATGCTGCCCTGTTGTAGCTTATCACTCATTTAGCTTCAGGTCTGTTGATATTTTGCACTTCAGCCACAGCTCAATTTTGCCAGTGTAGTGACTGAGGTCTGTGCTTGCATTATCAGGCTCGAACTTCCAGCTCATCTCTCAAAATGGATAATTTCAGTCAATTCCCCCGAGACACGTGTCAAAACAAACAGAAGCGATAAGGCAGGATGGAGCTCCCACCCCAGGACATGGAAGTTATAGAGGACCTAAAGCACTTGTGGCTGCACAACCACACAGCACACTGCAGTGCAAAAACCTCCACACCACACAACAGACCAGATCAGCAGCACATCATCACCATGGCCACGCCCCCTTTGGGGGGAAAGAAACATGCTGTCACAGAAGGAGAGAAACAACAAGTAGAAAAGCTGTTGTGTAGCAGGTTAATCAAGGCTTTCACAATGAGATTTGAGGCACACAAGTTCCCTGAATATTCACAATCAGTGTGGTAAATGAGTAAACAAGGGTGATGGTTAAAACTGATGGGTAGCTAACATTAGCTTTAGTGGAAAGCTGCTGCATTACATTCACACAATATAGCAGTAGTCTCTATATACAGACTCTACATTCAGTGAATGTAGAGTCCGTAGGCAAACCCCAGAGATCTTGCCTCCGGAAGAAGAGTGGAAGAGCCCTGGTTTCCGGTTGTAGGCTGTTTGTAGTCCGCATGATATTGACCAATCACGTTTGAGCCGGCTGCAGTTGTTGCCAGGTTAAACGCTCTGTGCGGTGAACTAACGAGGTGGAACACAATTGGCGTCACTGCAAACTCTGAATCCATTGCAATGGTTCAGCATATTTACTTATATATAAACGGAAGTCGGAAATGGAAATTCGCCTCCTCCGCCCAAATCAAACCGGAATGCCAAAAAATCGGGTCTGCCCCCAGAGGCTGTATCGCCGTCTGCCAGAAGTCAGACGCTGAATACAGCCGATGGGTTCCAAGAATGGTATAGCAGCAACTTGCGGCCTGTGGGCCAAATCTGGCCCATTACAGGGTGCCATGTGCCACTTCGACCATTTTCTAATTCAGGATAAAATTCAAATTACTTCACACTGGATTTTTCTATCTAAATCTCAGCCTAACTTTGATCAAACAGTTGGCTATTACCAGGTCAGTATTACAGACAACACAACTGTGTAACCTTGTTTGTTTATAATATGCTCCTTGGCCTTTATAGTAATGCTGGGTTACGTTACTGCTGTATTCCAAGTGGTAGGGTCAGTTAACCCCAAGACAAAAGGCAATACGAACACATAACATCCTCACCCTGGAGGAGATAAAACAGGATGAAACCAAAGCATATTGACAGCTGCAGAACCACATTGTCCACCGCCTAACAAAAACACCCAGCCCACCGACTGACCCATGCCCGACTGACCCATATCACATTAAAATGTGAAAAAGTGCTATGGACATAACATTATTAGAGACAGGGGACAGCTTTGATATGGTTTCAATTACATGACTTACTGTAGTTTCTATGTATCACTGTCTCCAAAGAAGGATGAGTGTGAGGTAAAGAATTGTCTGCTTCCTGCCCTTGTTTTTCAAAGATACTGCGACTATGACTTCATCAGCTGGACGTGGATAACACTCACAAAAATTGCAGGCTTTTCTTCAGAATTTTGCACACCGCTGGGCCAAAGTAAACAGTGTAGCTGACAGCTTATAACTGGCTGAGATGCTCTCTGGCAGAGGGTTCGCAGTACTGCCTCCATCACACATGTGGTCAACAACTTCCTTCCCCACCAACAAGGGTATTAATTCACTACACATGTTTTATATTGTCTGTCAGATTGGGTAATAAAAATAGCACAGCTACATAAGTGGGTCTTTTACCGGTTTCATAGGATAGCTGACTAAAACAATCCCTGGGACTAAAATTAAAGTCTAAGTACTGAAACTGACCAGGAACCTCAAAATAAATCCACATTCTGACCTTTCAAAACTAGCTTCAAGATTCAACCTACAGCAGAGATTTCTCTTTAAGACACTCTATATCAGGTGGAAGTGGACCTGAAATCCACAGAGGCTGGTGAAGGCCTAAGGGCTGAATACATTTGTCAATTGTGAATTTAACCTCATTCTAAAATATCCTCACTGTCAAGCATGATGCCATTCTTTTAGATAGACATTTGGCAAAAGGATAACACAGTAACTGGACGGATCACAGAGGCCCTCCACTGGGGTTTACTGTCTGTCTCTGCATTCTAAAAGAAACTTACTATTTTGGCAGGGGTTAAATAGACAAACAAACCTGCTCAGTCCAGCATGAAAGAGAATAAATCACTTATCATGTATTTGCCTTTTCATATGAGGTTTGGTGCCAGAGGAGTTTGATTACAATTTCAGATATGAGAGTGGATGTAAACTAAAAAGGCTTGGGTGCAAGGCACCCAGCAGCTAATGCACAACCCGATGAACCACTAAATGTATAAAACATATTCTGTCTGTCCTTTAAAGCTATAAAACAACCCACACAATTTACTGAATGTCAGCAATATACCTGACAGTATTCTTATAATATATGGTGCTAAGTCCTGCATAAATTTGTTTGTAGGTGTATGAACAAGAAAGGACACATCTATCTATAAGTATGTGACATTTGGCAGGTTACGCACCAATAAATATTAATATAAAACTGATGCCTATTCATAAACTGTCTGGAGAGGTGTGAAATAATAGCATGTGACAGACATGACAGGATAAGGTCGCCTCTACACTGAACTACAAAGGGACTGGCCAAAAGTCTAACAGAGGCGAGCCTGGCTGGAGCCCCCTGGATCCGTGGCTTCAAAGACGAGAGCTAACACTTGTATTTATAGAATGTTACCTCTCACAAACACATCAGACGAATGCATCACAACAATATTAGCTTGGATTATTATGTTTCAGAATATATAAATAATATAATAACATTATATTTGCCAAGCATTATCAAATTACCTGCATTGATTGTTTTTTTTTTTACTAAGCTATAAAGCTATAAACACAACATTGACATTCTGGGGAACTTGACAGCTAACAGTTACTTATTAACATCTAGCAGACAAAGAGCAACATTATCATTCATTTTGAGTTGTGTTTCTGGCCAACTAATGAATATAAGTCCAATATTCATTCTCTTTTAGCTCTGTTTTTGGTCTCCACCAGCTCCTGAGGGTAAATATCACAACATGAAAGGTGTGTTTTCGTGTGTTTTCTGTTTAAAACGTACAAAATGAAGAAGATAGCAAGTAGCCTACTCACCAATCTTTAAGTGATTACGTTTTAAATATGCTCTCGAGCACACAGCTGATATCCTACGTGGTTTCTTTACATGAGCACACAGCTGATATATACAGTAGTCTGTTTACATGATGTAACAGAAGTGCATATTTAATGGATTCAGTGTGGACAGAGAGATGCTTGCTTGCTGTTAGGACACAGTGTTAGGCCTACATCTCAGAGAGAAACAGTTTTACCGGTGCAAATATTTTAGACTAAAGAAGATTTTCTTTGTCAAAAATCGGATAAGGGAAACCCTGAGCGCAGCAGTGCTGATGATAAAACTGCTTGGTGTTTGTGTTTAAGAGGGAGAGACAGAGGGGATGAGAAGGTGGAAGGTGGACTATTGCGCAATGATTCTGTAAATTAAACTTACTCATTGCTTTGTCACTTAATGACCCACCTGCCTGAAACCCGTGGTATTTTCTAACAAGTTTCCCTGAACTGCCTGTAGGACTCATGGGTTGTGGGTCGATCTGTGCAATACTAGTAGGCAGTATGCAGTAGGTTTTTGAAGCTTGTTCACTGACAAAAGCTGCCTGATGCAGTACAAACACATGCTATGAGAGCAGTGAGTTAAACAAAACAGTGAAGTTGTGGGTCAGACATCTAAACACGTTCCGTCAAGATGCGGGGAGTTACTGATTCAGGTCATAATTATCTGTGGGCTCATCACTATGAGCAACCCCTGACTCTGTCATTTGATACACTGGTATTCTAAAAACAAATTACAGCAGCTTTAAAGCCACTATGACTTTAAAACTTTTGGACTTTGTCGCCCCCACTGGAAGTATCAACAAGACATTGCTGCAGACCACACTGTCTGCACAAGTTTTCACAAGAATTCTGTCTAACTTTTCTACAAATGTTTTTAAATTCTACACCAAAATGACTGTCATCAGAATAATTTAAAAGAGAAAGAGAACAGTGGCTTTAAGTCAAAAATGTTGTTATCTGGATTGGTTTACAGCAGCTCAATGGTTGAACTCTACTCCACAGATGAATGGGTAGTGGCTTTGTTTGTTGTGCCCACTCATTTCCACGGACCTCTAAAACCACTTACTTCAAAAAGTGGCAAAGATGTGGAAGATCTGCCCTCGTAATCACAGAATCTAGCTGCCTGTCTTCCTCTGTGTCCCAGAGATGGACACCACTTCAGTTTTGTAAACAGTGGGAGCTTCGGCTTGCAACAAACTTCTTGATCTCTCAGAAAGCCACTCCAGCTGAGGGTGTTAAGACATAGAGCTCTGTTTCTACTTATTACCAGTCATGGTCTCCCTCTGGCAAAACAACATGAGGGGAAACAGGGTGGAGACACCCATGGAGGGAGAGGCTGGAGGTCTAAATTAATCCCACATGTTCCCCAAGAGGAGACTTTCCAGGCGGCCTCGGTTTATTCGGCTGGCGGAGTAGAGCAAACTCTGAGAGCACCTCGCTGCACTTTCCCGCACTTTTCGCCCACACACTGCTGTGCACTGAATCCACATGGATCCATTTAGCTCAACTATGGCATCACAAGGCACAATTTACTTTTTTGGCAAGCACCAGAGCTCCAGAAAGTCACTGCTTCAGAGAAACCAGAAGGACTTAAAATAGACAGAAAGAAAAGGAGCACAGTCACAAACTGCACAGACAAACAAAATGGATCTAAATATCCATCCGGCTCCACTGATCCAGAGGAGATATGTCACATTCAGACAAATTGAAGACATTTCCTGCCTGTTCATCAAGGCATATTAATTTTGTCTGATTCACGCATATCACAAGAGTGCAGAAGCAAAAAATAAATCCAGAGCTTCCTAGGAAGAGGACGGGCTAATTTTAGAAACGCTGATATCTATTAAAACTCAACATGTGCTTGAAAATCATGCTAAGGATGCGGTGCAGATTGGATTATTTGTCACCTGCTGTTGCAAATTAGAATGTTTCTGCTTTTATTCATTTATGGTAAATCATGCTAATCTGCAAACAATCATCTCACCCTCTTTACGACATATGGTCTTATGTAGATGGGTTTTTATTAGAATTCAGCACTCTGTTAAAATCATTTCAATCTTTCCACAAAACTGGGACCAAATTGTATTTGGTGTGAAGAATGGCAATGCATTGGTTTCAGAACAGTATTTTGCATTTTGGGACTGTCACTACATACATACATACATTTGTAAAAATGTACACGGACAAAGGGAACAGTTTGACAAGAGTATTACCTGTGAATCATGATCCTTACATGGAGCTACAAACTGTTTACAATGTAATAACTGTGTTCATCTTGTAGAGTAGGTGACAGTAATGTTGATTTTGCTGAAAATTACAGAGGAACCAAATCAAGGAAAACTTGCCTAAACCTGAAGTTTGATGTAATTTAAAGTTGGCCCCAGTTTGTGTTTGTGTGGCATGCAGAGTAGGCAGTCACACTGCTCTAGGATATGTGGTGGAGAGCCAGGGAAGAGGATCTGTCAGCATTATCTTAACCTAGTTGTCAAGCAGTGACAGGAGGGCTGGGATGGAATGAGATTAGAAGACCTGGCCTTTTATTCTCTGGGCCTCTTTCACTCATTAATGCCGATGGTGGCAGACTGAAAGCTCTGCCAGCAGCCTGCTGCTCAGGCCTACTTGAACCTTGATGGAAGGAAGATGAGGTGGCAGTTTAGGATTACTTTTCTCGTCAGTATAAGTTTGTCTTTGTGCGCCAGCCTGTACTGCAGTTTGGGTCTGACTAGGACTGCGAGCAGGAGAGGTGACGGTCTACACAAGTAACCCAGAAGTAATTCCATTATTGAGGTAACAAATGAAATGAGCAACTTTATTTTTTTGCAGCCCCTCTAGGAGTCTTAAAAGGACCATTGCTGGCCTCCTGACCCCAATGAGAGCCACTACTCTACAGCTTTACTGTGAGCAGAAACAACAGCTGAACATACCTTGGCTCGACAGATATATGGCACTTCCCTGTCATGGTGGGCAGGACTAGTTTGTGTGTGTGTATGTTGGATGTATTAGCTGTTTGGTAATGGTTTGTTCCAAGGCAAAAGTCCCATTCAGAAGTCCCTTAAGAAATACACTCTGTCAGATCACTGTTAGATCAAGAAATTTGTCTGAAGCTCACATCTGATCACATCACTGTCAAACAGTCGGCAACTAAAAATATGTGCGATGGAGTTCAGCTTCAGACATGACTCGCTCCCGCTAGAGTAACACCGTGAGTTCTCCTGCTGTCTCCACTGTTTGAAATGAGACTTTGATTTTTCATGTTCGACATTTTAAAAATATCAACCAATCCATCCAAGGTTATCTCTTTTCGCACTTTCACCATAACAGATCAAAGCCATAACAAAACATAGAAATACGTGAAATGGACAAGACCTCTTAACAATGCATTATATGTCAGTGGGTACAAAATGTGTTAAAATTATGTACTCCTTAGACGAAAACAATTGAAACAGTTGCAGTTTGGTTAGGTTTAGGGAAAAGTAAAAAAAAACCAATAAAACTTGGTTAAGCTCAGGAAAAGATCATGGTTTTGTTTAAAATCACTAGGTACGGGACGTCAGTGACATTAACTTAAGTACGAATCTCAAGTTATGTAACTACATACTTACACTGAGTCCATAAAGTCAGGTAACTAAGATGACTTTTGGTTTCATGAACGTTGGTGTCCTGGTTTGAAGTCCATGTTTGTTTGCCCCATCCACCTCCCCATTGTCCTCCAACCCGAGGCGGATTTTCTCGCTCTTTATACTTGATTTGGGTGTCCACCATGACAAAAGACCCTCATTGACCTAGCAATGGCATTATTTTCATGTTGCCAGCATGCACATTTCATGCCCACCACCACATAATGCTTGGTAAAGAGTTCATTTTAACCACATCTATGTCTATGAGACCAGGCTGGTAACAACACTCCCACTGACATTTATGAGATAATAATTCCAAAATCGCTTTTTGTTTTGCCTACAAATGGGATGCGTGAGCGTGACTTTCTCAATCCAGTAAACATTTATGGTATTGCAAAGAATGTTTGTTTAACTAGCACAGCAGCAACATGACTTATTTTGTTTTTAAATGTTAAAGTTGCCCATAAGGATGCTTAAACATTTGAAAACTGCCTCCACCACTAAAGGCTAAAAACTAGACAAGTCTGCATCTAGTTGCTCTAAAATGCTGTAAGTACAGTAGTCATTTGAACTATAACAGAAGAGCAATATAGCCAACATACGGTAAACTAACTGAGATAAATCAAGATCAACTCAAGATCAAATAAATTCTATGTCACTGAACCGTTTCTCATTAAGGGACTCGCTGGAATTCTCTAGGGGACCCCTGAGGCTCCCGGACACCACTTGGAACCCACTGCTCTCTTTCAGTGGTATATGCATAACAACTATAATTCAGATTCAGAGTAGTAGTATTCTACATTACAAATGGAAATAAACCCAGTGGTGTTGAATTTAAATAGAAAGTATCTCAGATTGGTGTCACATGATGGTCTCAAAGAAACAGGGCTTCAAAGGAATTTTGCTTGTGTATTGATGAAATCAGGGCATCAGGGGGTGGGACATAACACAGGGGCCAACTGTTTAGGTATACCTCACAATGAATGAAGCCAATCACTTTGCTTTGTAGCTGCTGTATCAGCTTTAATGTAAATTTCTGGTCTATTTCAACCAGGTGTATTTTCCATAAATGTGGCTATTGTGGCTGAATGGGGCTATCTACTATTTCTCTAGCACGAACACATGCTAAATGGGAAGCTATCCAAAGCCTCACAGTTGTATGTGCATCTTGACCCAGATGTAGATCCCTGTAGAATTAGCCTCAATGGCTTCTCTCCTCGTTATATTCATTCAGACTCAGAGACAAGTGATTCACATGATTCATATTTTAAAAAAAACTGTACTTTCCCAAATCTCTACAAGTAAGTGGAGAGTGAAAAGTTAGCACAACATATAGCCACACTATCCACGTTTAAGGGAAATGAGCCAGATTGAAATAAACTGGAATTATCCTTTAAGGCTGCGAAGCTGCAGGATCGAGGGATTGGACTACAATCTGTAATGATCTTACAGGTTGGAAACGTGCCTTGTGGTAAACCAGAAACCACAATAAGAACAAAAATTTACCATAAATCAGCACACAGGCTAAAAATATGCTGTCAAAAGCAATAAGCCTATAATGTAACAAAAAGGTCGGTTTATAGCTCTGGCCTTATCTCCAGCATTAGCTCAAGAACTAAAACCCGTCTTTATTCATTATTGCCTGTCACCTTAAGTACCTTCTGAGAGCAGAAGTGACACAACCCTGCACTGGAATTGTCAATCTCCAGACCCTCACTCCAAGGTGCTGATGGATGAGGACCTTCAGAGGAAATTACATCGTTATCTAATCTGACAAAGCTAGCCACACCACACTGACCTGCTGCTAGTTTTATCCCCAGTCAAAAACATTCTTGAAAAACCAGAAGTCTGCGCCACGTGGATTTTATGAATAGGCTGAGGGAATATTTTGGCCCTGGTAAGCTTGTACGTCTACTGGCTAGTTCTGGCCTCGTCAGGATAATCAAAGTTTTATCCTCTGTGTGACATGAGGACAGGAGAGTTTCTTATCCAACTCAGCTGAGGAGCTGAAACTTAATGCTGTGACAGTGTGTGAGGACAGAATAGTAATATTTAAGCGAATGTTTCTGATGGAAAGATGAGTGGGAGTTGAAGACGAATACTGATGAGCTCACCTTAAGGGCTGAAATTTCCTGCTCTCATGGGAGTCATGGAATATTTTTGTAAAGCTTACTTGGAGGTTAAAGTTGTGCAAGCATGTCAAAGTCTTTTCTCAGTATGCTGTACATGATTATCACATCAGGGAGGCTGAGACTCTCCGGTTTCTAGCTTTGATAGATGCTTGTTTATGAGCAAAGACACTGAAAGAGCTACAAGGGCATATTCATAACATGTCAACTGGTAATTTCCTCCTTCTGAGAAATGCTCTGCCCTTGCCGCATCTCAAACCTGGCAATATATCCTCAATCGCACATTTAAATAAACAAACTAGACCCAAATCAGTCCTCAGTGTCATATGAGCAATATTTAAAAACAGGCAGCCAAGATGGCCTGGCTCCCACACCGAGCATAAACAGCACTGGTTAAACCAACAATTCATTTAACTAGAGTCAAACACGGGCCGCTTCTGAGCCACTAACGCCACACAGGAGGAAGGCAAACAGGCTCTAATGGACACTAATACCAAGCAGTGAAGCATTAATGGTTACACGCTTGTTTACCGAACCCTTGACAAAAAGACAGCAGCAGCTCCGCATACATAATCACACGCAGGACGCGGATTAGGATCAATGAACCAACATTCAATTATGCTTTTAGACCTTCAATTAATAAGACACAGAAAACCTCCATGTTAGCCTACATACAGCAGAGTGAAGAGGAGACTAGTGAACATGGAGAGTGTGACATAACCAACACCCATGGACATATGGTGAATGTAAAACAAGTTAGATACATAAGAAACATAGACCCATACAAATACAGGGACTAATCCTGGTGAGCTCACTTTTAAGCATTTCAATTAGAATCCTTACACACTCTCAAAGCTCTCTCATAAAATGGCTTGATAAGGAACCCAGGGTTAAACCCCTTCATCAAAGAAATATTTGCCAAAAAAGCTTTGATATTAGATTCATACAGAGACTTAACAGATACTAGTGAGGAGAGCTGCAGTGCTGT